>NC_091283.1:658973172-659285516 GCF_032444005.1 Ranitomeya imitator
GCCAAGCCCGCCCGTGTGCCCCTGCCTTAAGCCAAGCCCGCACTTGTGCCCCGGCCTTAAGCCTAGCCCGCACTTGTGCCCAGGCCTTAAGCCTAGCCCGCACTTGTGCCCAGGCCTTAAGCCTAGCCCGCACTTGTGCCCAGACCTTAAGCCTAGCCCGCACTTGTGCCCAGGCCTTAAGCCTAGCCCGCACTTGTGCACAGGCCTTAAGCCTAGCCCGCATTTGTGCCCAGGCCTTAAGCCTAGCCCGCACTTGTGCCCCGGCCTTAAGCCTAGCCCGCACTTGTGCTCCGGCCTTAAGCCTAGCCCGCACTTGTGCCCAAGCCTTAAGCCTAGCCCGCACTTGTGCCCCGGCCTTAAGCCTAGCCCGCACTTGTGACCCGGCCTTAAGCCTAGCCCGCACTTGTGCCCCGGCCTTAAGCCTAGCCCGCACTTGTGCCCCGGCCTTAAGCCTAGCCCGCACTTGTGCCCCGGCCTTAAGCCTAGCCCGCACTTGTGCCCAGGCCTTAAGCCTAGCCCGCACTTTTGAGCCCCTTGAATGCTTGTTTGTTTGTTTTTGTCTTTAGCTTCATTTTGGTTATGTACATAGGGCCAGCTTTACGCTCTTCGCTCTTGTCCCGTCTGAATGCGCAATCACGACTGTAATTGGGGAAGAAGGCATTACCCATTTACGGAGGACAGACAAGAATTGCCTGGTGGCTTGGAGCATGGGGCTATGGAGAGGCTCCGCACTGTACAACAAAGGATCAAGTCCTAAATGTCCACGTACAGAGTAGAGGGGTGAAAGCTAGCTCTTCACCCCTATGGGTGCCTAACCCTTTATGCAAAGAGTGCAAAGAGTTAGCTGTATGCCTTAAGCCTAGCCAGCACTTGTGCCCATGCCTTAAGCCTAGCCCGCACTTGTGCCCATGCCTTAAGCCTAGCCAGAACTTGTGCCCCCTGCCTTGATCCTAGCCAGCAATGCACTTGTGCCCCGGCCTTAAGCCTAGCCCGCACTTGTGCCCCAGCCTTAAGCCTAGCCCACACTTGTGCCCAGGCCTTAAGCCTAGCCCGCACTTGTGTCCAGGCCTTAAGCCTAGCCCGCACTTGTGCCAAGGCCTTAGGCCTAGCCCGCACTTGTGCCCAGGCCTTAAGCCTAGCCCGCACTTGTGCCCCAGCCTTAAGCCAAGCCCGCCCTTGTGCCCCTGCCTTAAGCCAAACGCGCCCTTGTGCCCCTGCCTTAAGCCAAGCCCGCTCTTGTGCCCCTGCCTTAAGCCAAGCCCGCCCTTGTGCCCCTGCCTCAAGCCAAGCCCGCCCTTGTGCCCCTGCCTTAAGCCAAGCCCGCCCTTGTGCCCCTGCCTTAAGCCTAGCCCGCCCTTGTGCCCAGGCCTTAAGCCTAGCCCGCACTTGTGCCCAGGCCTTAAGCCTAGCCCGCACTTGTGCCCAGGCCTTAAGCCTAGCCCGCACTTGTGCCCCGGCCTTAAGCCTAGCCCGCACTTGTGCTCAGGCCTTAAGCCTAGCCCGCACTTGTGCCCAGGCCTTATGCCTAGCCCGCACTTGTGCCCCAGCCTTAAGCCTAGCCCGCACTTGTGCCCCGGCCTTAAGCCAAGCCCGCCCTTGTGCCCCTGCCTTAAGCCAAGCCCGCCCTTGTGCCCCTGCCTTAAGCCAAGCCCGCCCTTGTGCCCCTGCCTTAAGCCTAGCCCGCCCTTGTGCCCCGGCCTTAAGCCAAGCCCACCCTTGTGCCCAGGCCTTAAGCCTAGCCCGCACTTGTGCCCAGGTCTTAAGCCTAGCCCACACTTGTGCCCCTGCCTTAAGCCTAGCCCACACTTGTGCCCAGGCCTTAAGCCTAGCCCACACTTGTGCCCAGGCCTTAAGCCTAGCCCGCACTTGTGCCCAGGCCTTAAGCCTAGCCCGCACTTGTGCCCAGGCCTTAAGCCTAGCCCGCACTTGTGCCCAGGCCTTAAGCCTAGCCCGCACTTGTGCCCAGGCCTTAAGCCTAGCCCGCACTTTTGAGCCCCTTGAATGCTTGTTTGTTTGTTTTTGTCTTCAGCTTCATGTTGGTTATGCACATAGGGCCAGCTTTACGCTCTTCGCTCTTGTCCCTTCTGAATGCGCATGCACGACTGTAATTGGGGAAGAAGGCATTACCCATTTACGGAGGACAGACAAGAAGTGCCTGGTCGCTTGGAGCATGGGGTTATGGAGAGGCTCCGCACTGTACAACAAAGGATCTAGTCCTAAATGTCCAAGTACAGAGTAGAGGGGTGAAAGCTAGCTCTTCACCCCTATGGGTGCCTAACCCTTTATGCAAAGAGTGCAAAGAGTTAGCTGTATGCCTTAAGCCTAGCCAGCACATGTGCCCGTGCCTTAAGCCTAGCCAGCACTTGTGCCTCCTGCCTTGAATCTAGCCAGCACTGCACTTGTGCCCATGCCTTAAGCCTAGCCCGCACTTGTGCCCAGGCCTTAAGCCTAGCCTGCACTTTTGCTCAGGCCTTAAGCCTAGCCTGCACTTGTGCCCAGGCCTTAAGCCTAGCTGGAACTTGTGCCCATGCCTTAAGCCTAGCCAGCATTTGTGCCCCCTGCCTTGATCCTAGCCCAGCGCTGCACTTGTGCCCAGGCCTTAAGCCTAGCCCGCACTGCACTTGTCCCCAGGCCTTAAGCCTAGCCCGCACTTGTGCCCAGGCCTTAAGCCTAGCCCGTACTTGTGCCCCGGCCTTAAGCCTAGCCCGCACCTGTGCCCCGGCCTTAAGCCTAGCCCGCACCTGTGCCCCGGCCTTAAGCCTAGCCCGCACCTGTGCCCCGACCTTAAGCCTAGCCTGCACCTGTGCCCCGGCCTTAAGCCTAGCCCACACCTGTGCCCCGGCCTTAAGCCTAGCCCGCACCTGTGCCCCGGCCTTAAGCCTAGCCCACACTTGTGCCCCGGCCTTAAGCCTAGCCCGCTATTGTGCCCCGGCCTTAAGCCAAGCCCGCACTTGTGCCCAGGTCTTAAGCCTAGCCCGCATTTGTACCCCGGCCTTAAGCCTAGCCCGCACTTGTGCCCCGGCCTTAAGCCTAGCCCGCACTTGTGCCCCGGCCTTAAGCCTAGCCCGCACTTGTGCCCAGGCCTTAAGCCTAGCCCGCACTTGTGCTTTGGCCTTAAGCCTAGCCCGCACCTGTGACCCGGCCTTAAGCCTAGCCCGCACCTGTGCCCCGGCCTTAAGCCTAGCCCGTACCTGTGCCCCAGCCTTAAGCCTAGCCCGCACCTGTGCCCCGGCCTTAAGCCTAGCCCGCACCTGTGCCCCGGCCTTAAGCCTAGCCCGCACCTGTGCCCCGGCCTTAAGCCTAGCCCGCACCTGTGCCCCGGCCTTAAGCCTAGCCCGCACCTGTGCCCCGGCCTTAAGCCTAGCCCGCACCTGTGCCCCGGCCTTAAGCCTAGCCCGTACCTGTGCCCAGGCCTTAAGCCTAGCCCGCACTTGTGCCCCGGCCTTAAGCCTAGCCCGCACTTGTGCCCCGGCCTTAAGCCTAGCCCGCACTTGTGCCCCGGCCTTAAGCCTAGCCCGCACTTGTGCCCCGGCCTTAAGCCTAGCCCGCACTTGTGCCCCGGCCTTAAGCCTAGCCCGCACTTGTGCCCCGGCCTTAAGCCTAGCCCGCACTTGTTCCCCGGCCTTAAGCCTAGCCCGCACCTGTGCCCCGGCCTTAAGCCTAGCCCACACCTGTGCCCCGGCCTTAAGCCTAGCCCGCACCTGTGCCCCGGCCTTAAGCCTAGCCCGCACTTGTGCCCAGGCCTTAAGCCTAGCCTGCACTTTTGCTCAGGCCTTAAGCCTAGCCTGCACTTGTGCCCAGCCCTTAAGCCTAGCCCGCACTTGTGTCCAGGCCTTAAGCCTAGCCCACACTTTTGCTCAGGCCTTAAGCCTAGCCCACACTTGTGCCCAGGCCTTAAGCCTAGCCTGCACTTTTGCTCAGGCCTTAAGCCTAGCCTGCACTTGTGCCCAGGCCTTAAGCCTAGCCCGCACTTGTGCCCAGGCCTTAAGCCTAGCCCGCACTTGTGCCCCGGCCTTAAGCCAAGCCCGCCCTTGTGCCCCTGCCTTAAGCCAAGCCCGCTCTTGTGCCCCTGCCTTAAGCCTAGCCCGCCCTTGTGCCCAGGCCTTAAGCCTAGCCCGCACTTGTGCCCAGGCCTTAAGCCTAGCCTGCACTTTTGGTCAGGCCTTAAGCCTAGCCTGCACTTGTGCCCAGGTCTTAAGCCTAGCCCGCAGTTGTGCCCACGCCTTAAGCCTAGCCCGCACTTGTGCCCGGCCTTAAGCCTAGCCCGCACTTGTGCCCAGTCCTTAAGCCTAGCCCGCACTTGTGCCCATGCCTTAAGCCTAGCCCGCACTTGTACCCAGGCCTTAAGCCTAGCCCGCACTTGTGCCCAGGCCTTAAAAGCCCACACTTTTGAGCCCCTTGAATGCTTGTTTGTTTGTTTGTTTTTGTCTTCAGCTTCATGTTGGTTATGCACATAGGGCCAGCTTTACGCTCTTCGCTCTTGTCCCGTCTGAATGCGCATGCATGACTGTAATTGGGGAAGAAGGCATTACCCATTTACGGAGGACAGATAAGAAGTGCCTGGTCGCTTGGAGCATGAGGTTATGGAGAGGCTCCGCACTGTACAACAAAGGATCTAGTCCTAAATGTCCAAGTACAGAGTAGAGGGGTGAAAGCTAGCTCTTCACCCCTATGGGTGCCTAACCCTTTATGCAAAGAGGGCAAAGAGTTAGCTGTATGCCTTAAGCCTATCAAGCACTTGTGCCCATGCCTTAGGCCTAGCCAGCACTGGTTCCCCCTGCCTTGATCCTAGCCAGCACTGCACTTGTGCCCATGCCTTAAGCCTAGCCCGCACTTTTGCTCAGGCCTTAAGCCTAGCCTGCACTTGTGCCCAGGCCTTAAGCCTAGCTGGCACTTGTGCCCATGCCTTAAGCCTAGCCAGCATTTGTGCCCCCTGCCTTGATCCTAGCCAGCACTGCACTTGTGCCCCTGCCTTAAGCCAAGCCCGCACTTGTGCCCCTGCCTTAAGCCAAGCCCGCACTTGTGCCCCTGCCTTACGCCAAGCCCGCACTTGTGCCCAGGCCTTAAGCCTAGCCCGCACTTGTGCCCAGGCCTTAAGCCTAGCCCACACTTGTGCCCTGGCCTTAAGCCTAGCCTGCACTTGTGCCCCGGCCTTAAGCCTAGCCCGCACTTTTGAGCCCCTTGAATGCTTGTTTGTTTGTTTTTGTCTTCAGCTTCATGTTGGTTATGCACATAGGGCCAGCTTTACGCTCTTCGCTCTTGTCCCTTCTGAATGCGCATGCACGACTGTAATTGGGGAAGAAGGCATTACCCATTTACGGAGGACAGACAAGAAGTGCCTGGTCGCTTGGAGCATGGGGTAATGGAGAGGCTCCGCACTGTACAACAAAGGATCTAGTCCTAAATGTCCAAGTACAGAGTAGAGGGGTGAAAGCTAGCTCTTCACCCCTATGGGTGCCTAACCCTTTATGCAAAGAGTGCAAAGAGTTAGCTGTATGCCTTAAGCCTAGCCAGCACATGTGCCCGTGCCTTAAGCCTAGCCAGCACTTGTGCCCCCTGCCTTGATCCTAGCCAGCACTGCACTTGTGCCCATGCCTTAAGCCTAGCCCGCACTTGTGCCCGGGCCTTAAGCCTAGCCTGCACTTTTGCTCAGGCCTTAAGCCTAGCCTGCACTTTTGCCCAGGCCTTAAGCCTAGCTGGCACTTGTGCCCATGCCTTAAGCCTAGCCAGCATTTGTGCCCCCTGCCTTGATCCTAGCCAGCACTGCACTTGTGCCCAGGCCTTAAGCCTAGCCCGCACTTGTGCCCCGGCCTTAAGCCTAGCCCGCACTTGTGCCCCGGCCTTAAGCCTAGCCCGCACTTGTGCCCCGACCTTAAGCCTTGCCCGCACTTGTGCCCCGGCCTTAAGCCAAGCCCGCCCTTGTGCCACTGCCTTAAGCCAAGCCCGCCCTTGTGCCCCTGCCTTAAGCCAAGCCCGCCCGTGTGCCCCTGCCTTAAGCCAAGCCCGCACTTGTGCCCCGGCCTTAAGCCTAGCCCGCACTTGTGCCCAGGCCTTAAACCTAGCCCTCACTTGTGCCCAGGCCTTAAGCCTAGCCCGCACTTGTGCCCAGGCCTTAAGCCTAGCCCGCACTTGTGCCCAGGCCTTAAGCCTAGCCCGCACTTGTGAACAGGCCTTAAGCCTAGCCCGCATTTGTGCCCAGGCCTTAAGCCTAGCCTGCACTTGTGCCCCGGCCTTAAGCCTAGCCCGCACTTGTGCCCCGGCCTTAAGCCTAGCCCGCACTTGTGCCCTGGCCTTAAGCCTAGCCCGCACTTGTGCCCCGGCCTTAAGCCTAGCCCGCACTTGTGACCCGGCCTTAAACCTAGCCCGCACTTGTGCCCCGGCCTTAAGCATAGCCCGCACTTGTGACCCGGCCTTAAGCCTAGCCCGCACTTGTGCCCCGGCCTTAAGCCTAGCCCGCACTTGTGCCCCGGCCTTAAGCCTAGCTCGCACTTGTGCCCCGGCCTTAAGCCTAGCCCGCACTTGTGCCCCGGCCTTAAGCCTAGCCCGCACTTGTGCCCCGGCCTTAAGCCTAGCCCGCACTTGTGCCCCGACCTTAAGCCTAGCCCGCACTTGTGCCCCGGCCTTAAGCCTAGCCCGCACTTGTGCCCCGGCCTTAAGCCAAGCCCGCAGTTGTGCCCCTGCCTTAAGCCTAGCCGGCACTTGTGCCCCGGTCTTAAGCCAAGCCCGCAATTGTGCCCCTGCCCTAAGCATAGTCCGCACTTGTGACCCAGCCTTAAGCCTAGCTCGCACTTGTGCCCCGGCCTTAGGCCTAGCCCGCACTTGTGCCCCGGCCTTAAGCCTAGCCCGCACTTGTGACCCGGCCTTAAGCCTAGCCCGCACTTGTGCCCCAGCCTTAAGCATAGCCCACACTTGTGACCCGGCCTTAAGCCTAGCCCGCACTTGTGCCACGGCCTTAAGCCTAGCCCGCACTTGTGCCCCGGCCTTAAGCCTAGCCCGCACTTGTGCCGCGGCCTTAAGCCTAGCCCGCACTTGTGCCCCAGCCTTAAGTCTAGCCCACACTTGTGACCCGGCCTTAAGCCTAGCCCGCACTTGTGCCCCGGCCTTAAGCCAAGCCCGCCCTTGTGCCCCTGCCTTAAGCCAAGCCCACCCTTGTGCCCCTGCCTTAAACCAAGCCCGCCCTTGTGCCCCTGCCTTAAGCCTAGCCCGCCCTTGTGCCCCGGCCTTAAGCCAAGCCCACCCTTGTGCCCAGGCCTTAAGCCTAGCCCGCACTTGTGCCCAGGCCTTAAGCCTAGCCCACACTTGTGCCCCGGCCTTAAGCCTAGCCCGCACTTGTGCCCAGGCCTTAAGCCTAGCCCGCACTTGTGCCCCGGCCTTAAGCCTAGCCCGCACTTGTGCCCCGGCCTTAAGCCTAGCCCGCACTTATGCCCCGGCCTTAAGCCTAGCCCGCACTTGTGCCCCTGCCTTAAGCCAAGCCCACCCTTGTGCCACTGCCTTAAGCCAAGCCCGCCCTTGTGCCCCTGCCTTAAGCCAAGCCCGCCCGTGTGCCCCTGCCTTAAGCCAAGAACGCACTTGTGCCCCGGCCTTAAGCCTAGCCCGCACTTGTGCCCACGCCTTAAGCCTAGCCCGCACTTGTGCCCAGGCCTTAAGCCTAGCCCGCACTTGTGCCCAGGCCTTAAGCCTAGCCCGCACTTGTGCCCCGGCCTTAAGCATAGCCCGCACTTGTGACCCGACCTTAAGCCTAGCCCGCACTTGTGCCCCGGCCTTAAGCCTATCCCGCACTTGTGCCCCGGCCTTAAGCCTAGCCCGCACTTGTGCCCCGGCCTTAAGCCTAGCCCGCACTTGTGCCCCGGCCTTAAGCCTAGCCCGCACTTATGCCCCGGCCTTAAGCCTAGCCCGCACTTGTGCCCCTGCCTTAAGCCAAGCCCGCCCTTGTGCCACTGCCTTAAGCCAAGCCCGCCCTTGTGCCCCTGCCTTAAGCCAAGCCCGCCCGTGTGCCCCTGCCTTAAGCCAAGAACGCACTTGTGCCCCGGCCTTAAGCCTAGCCCGCACTTGTGCCCACGCCTTAAGCCTAGCCCGCACTTGTGCCCAGGCCTTAAGCCTAGCCCGCACTTGTGCCCAGGCCTTAAGCCTAGCCCGCACTTGTGCCCCGGCCTTAAGCATAGCCCGCACTTGTGACCCGACCTTAAGCCTAGCCCGCACTTGTGCCCCGGCCTTAAGCCTATCCCGCACTTGTGCCCCGGCCTTAAGCCTAGCCCGCACTTGTCCCCCGGCTTAAGCTTAGCCCGCACTTGTGCCCCGGCCTTAAGCCTAGCCCGCACTTGTGCCCCGGCCTTAAGCCTAGCCCGCACTTGTGCCCCGGCCTTAAGCCTAGCCCGCACTTGTGCCCCGGCCTTAAGCCAAGCCCGCCCTTTTGCCACTGCCTTAAGCCAAGCCCGCCCTTGTGCCCCTGCCTTAAGCCAAGCTGCCCGTGTGCCCCTGCCTTAAGCCAAGCCCGCACTTGTGCCCCGGCCTTAAGCCTAGCCCGCACTTGTGCCCAGGCCTTAAGCCTAGCCCGCACTTGTGCCCAGGCCTTAAGCCTAGCCCGCACTTGTGCCCAGGCCTTAAGCCTAGCCCGCACTTGTGCCCAGGCCTTAAGCCTAGCCCGCACTTGTGAACAGGCCTTAAGCCTAGCCCGCATTTGTGCCCAGGCCTTAAGCCTAGCCCGCACTTGTGCCCCGGCCTTAAGCCTAGCCCGCACTTGTGCCCTGGCCTTAAGCCTAGCCCGCACTTGTGCCCTGGCCTTAAGCCTAGCCCGCACTTGTGCCCCGGCCTTAAGCCTAGCCCGCACTTGTGACCCGGCCTTAAGCCTAGCCCGCACTTGTGCCCCGGCCTTAAGCATAGCCCGCACTTGTGACCCGGCCTTAAGCCTAGCCCGCACTTGTGCCCCGGCCTTAAGCCTAGCCCGCACTTGTGCCCCGGCCTTAAGCCTAGCTCGCACTTGTGCCCCGGCCTTAAGCCTAGCCCGCACTTGTGCCCCGGCCTTAAGCCTAGCCCGCACTTGTTCCCCGGCCTTAAGCCTAGCCCGCACTTGTGCCCCGGCCTTAAGCCTAGCCCGCACTTGTGCCCTGGCCTTAAGCCTAGCCCGCACTTGTGCCCCGGCCTTAAGCCTAGCCCGCACTTGTGCCCCGGCCTTAAGCCAAGCCCGCAGTTGTGCCCCTGCCTTAAGCCTAGCCCGCACTTGTGCCCCGGTCTTAAGCCAAGCCCGCAATTGTGCCCCTGCCCTAAGCATAGTCCACACTTGTGACCCAGCCTTAAGCCTAGCCCGCACTTGTGCCCCGGCCTTAGGCCTAGCCCGCACTTGTGCCCCGGCCTTAAGCCTAGCCCGCACTTGTGACCCGGCCTTAAGCCTAGCCCGCACTTGTGCCCCGGCCTTAAGCATAGCCCACACTTGTGACCCGGCCTTAAGCCTAGCCCGCACTTGTGCCCCGGCCTTAAGCCTAGCCTGCACTTGTGCCCCGGCCTTAAGCCTAGCCCGCACTTGTGCCGCGGCCTTAAGCCTAGCCCGCACTTGTGCCCCGACCTTAAGTCTAGCCCGCACTTGTGACCCGGCCTTAAGCCTAGCCCGCACTTGTGCCCCGGCCTTAAGCATAGCCCGCACTTGTGACCCGGCCTTTAGCCTAGCCCGCACTTGTGCCCCGGCCTTAAGCCTAGCCCGCACTTGTACCCCGGTCTTAAGCCTAGCCCGCACTTGTGCCCCGGCCTTAAGCCTAGCCCGCACTTGTGCCCCGGCCTTAAGCCTAGCCCGCACTTGTGCCCAGGCCTTAAGCCTAGCCCGCACTTTTGAGCCCCTTGAATGCTTGTTTGTTTGTTTTTGTCTTTAGCTTCATGTTGGTTATGTACATAGGGCCAGCTTTACGCTCTTCGCTCTTGTCCCGTCTGAATGCGCATGCATGACTGTAATTGGGGAAGAAGGCATTACCCATTTAAGGAGGACAGACAAGAATTGCCTGGTCATTTGGAGCATGGGGTTATGGAGAGGCTCCGCACTGTACAACAAAGGATCAAGTCCTAAATGTCCACGTACAGAGTAGAGGGGTGAAAGCTAGCTCTTCACCCCTATGGGTGCCTAACCCTTTATGCAAAGAGTGCAAAGAGTTAGCTGTATGCCTTAAGCCTAGCCAGCACTTGTGCCCATGCCTTAAGCCTAGCCCGCACTTGTGCCCATGCCTTAAGCCTAGCCAGAACTTGTGCCCCCTGCCTTGATCCTAGCTAGCAATGCACTTGTGCCCCGGCATTAAGCCTAGCCCGCACTTGTGCCCCGGCCTTAAGCCTAGCCCGCACTTGTGCCCAGGCCTTAGGCCTAGCCCGCACTTATGCCCAGGCCTTAAGCCAAGCCCGCCCTTGTGCCCCTGCCTTAAGCCAAGCCCGCCCTTGTGCCCCTGCCTTAAGCCAAGCCTGCCCTTGTGCCCCTGCCTTAAGCCAAGCCTGCCCTTGTGCCCCTGCCTTAAGCCTAGCCTGCCCTTGTGCCCAGGCCTTAAGCCTAGCCTGCACTTGTGCCCAGGCCTTAAGCCTAACCCGCACTTGTGCCCCGGCCTTAAGCCTAGCCCGCACTTGTGCCCCGGCCTTAAGCCAAGCCCGCCCTTGTGCCCCTGCTTTAAGCCAAGCCCGCCCTTGTGCCCCTGCCTTAAGCCAAGCCCGCCCTTGTGCCCCTGCCTTAAGCCTAGCCCGCCCTTGTGCCCCAGCCTTAAGCCAAGCCCACCCTTGTGCCCAGGCCTTAAGCCTAGCCCGCACTTGTGCCCAGGCCTTAAGCCTAGCCCACACTTGTGCCCCGGCCTTAAGCCTAGCCCGCACTTGTGCCCCGGCCTTAAGCCTAGCCCGCACTTGTGCCCCGGCCTTAAGCCTAGCCCGCACTTTTGAGCCCCTTGAATGCTTGTTTGTTTGTTTTTGTCTTCAGCTTCATGTTGGTTATGCACATAGGGCCAGCTTTACGCTCTTCGCTCTTGTCCCTTCTGAATGCGCATGCACGACTGTAATTGGGGAAGAAGGCATTACCCATTTACGGAGGACAGACAAGAAGTGCCTGGTCGCTTGGAGCATGGGGTTATGGAGAGGCTCCGCATTGTACAACAAAGGATCTAGTCCTAAATGTCCAAGTACAGAGTAGAGGGGTGAAAGCTAGCTCTTCACCCCTATGGGTGCCTAACCCTTTATGCAAAGAGTGCAAAGAGTTAGCTGTATGCCTTAAGCCTAGCCAGCACATGTGCCCGTGCCTTAAGCCTAGCCAGCACTTGTGCCCCCTGCCTTGATCCTAGCCAGCACTGCACTTGTGCCCATGCCTTAAGCCTAGCCCGCACTTTTGCTCAGGCCTTAAGCCTAGCCTGCACTTGTGCCCAGGCCTTAAGCCTAGCTGGCACTTGTGCCCATGCCTTAAGCCTAGCCAGCATTTCTGCCCCCTGCCTTGATCCTAGCCAGCACTGCACTTGTGCCCAGGCCTTAAGCCTAGCCCGCACTTGTGCCCCGGCCTTAAGCCTAGCCCGCACTTGTGCCCCGGCCTTAAGCCTAGCCCGCACTTGTGCCCCGGCCTTAAGCCTAGCCCGCACTTGTGCCCCGGCCTTAAGCCAAGCCCGCCCTTGTGCCACTGCCTTAAGCCAAGCCCGCCCTTGTGCCCCTGCCTTAAGCCAAGCCCGCCCGTGTGCCCCTGCCTTAAGCCAAGCCCGCACTTGTGCCCCGGCCTTAAGCCTAGCCCGCACTTGTGCCCAGGCCTTAAGCCTAGCCTGCACTTGTGCCCAGGCCTTAAGCCTAGCCCGCACTTGTGCCCAGGCCTTAAGCCTAGCCCGCACTTGTGCCCAGGCCTTAAGCCTAGCCCGCACTTGTGAACAGGCCTTAAGCCTAGCCCGCACTTGTGCCCAGGCCTTAAGCCTAGCCCGCACTTGTGCCCCGGCCTTAAGCCTAGCCCGCACTTGTGCCCCGGCCTTAAGCCTAGCCCGCACTTGTGCCCCGGCCTTAAGCCTAGCCCGCACTTGTGCCCCGGCCTTAAGCCTAGCCCGCACTTGTGACCCGGCCTTAAGCCTAGCCCACACTTGTGCCCCGGCCTTAAGCATAGCCCGCACTTGTGACCCGGCCTTAAGCCTAGCCCGCACTTGTGCCCCGGCCTTAAGCCTAGCCCGCACTTGTGCCCCGGCCTTAAGCCTAGCTCGCACTTGTGCCCCGGCCTTAAGCCTAGCCCGCACTTGTGCCCCGGCCTTAAGCCTAGCCTGCACTTGTGCCCCGGCCTTAAGCCTAGCCCGCACTTGTGCCCCGGCCTTAAGCCTAGCCCGCACTTGTGCCCCGGCCTTAAGCCTAGCCTGCACTTGTGCCCCGGCCTTAAGCCTAGCCCGCACTTGTGCCCCGGCCTTAAGCCAAGCCCGCAGTTGTGCCCCTGCCTTAAGCCTAGCCCGCACTTGTGCCCCGGTCTTAAGCCAAGCCCGCAATTGTGCCCCTGCCCTAAGCATAGTCCGCACTTGTGACCCAGCCTTAAGCCTAGCCCGCACTTGTGCCCCGGCCTTAGGCCTAGCCCGCACTTGTGCCCCGGCCTTAAGCCTAGCCCGCACTTGTGACCCGGCCTTAAGCCTAGCCCGCACTTGTGCCCCGTCCTTAAGCATAGCCCACACTTGTGACCCGGCCTTAAGCCTAGCCCGCACTTGTGCCCCGGCCTTAAGCCTAGCCTGCACTTGTGCCCCGGCCTTAAGCCTAGCCCGCACTTGTGCCGCGGCCTTAAGCCTAGCCCGCACTTGTGCCCCGGCCTTAAGTCTAGCCCGCACTTGTGACCCGGCCTTAAGCCTAGCCCGCACTTGTGCCCCGGCCTTAAGCCTAGCCCGCACTTGTGCCCCGGCCTTAAGCCAAGCCCGCCCCTGTGCCCCTGCATTAAGCCAAGCCCGCCCTTGTGACCCTGCCTTAAGCCAAGCCCGCCCTTGTGACCCTGCCTTAAGCCTAGCCCGCCCTTGTGCCCCGGCCTTAAGCCAAGCCCACCATTGTGCCCAGGCCTTAAGCCTAGCCCGCACTTGTGCCCAGGCCTTAAGCCTAGCCCACACTTGCGCCCCGGCCTTAAGCCTAGCCCGCACTTGTGCCCCGGACTTAAGCCTAGTCCGCACTTTTGAGCCCCTTGAATGCTTGTTTGTTTGTTTTTTTCTTCAGCTTCATGTTGGTTATGCACATAGGGCCAGCTTTACGCTCTTCGCTCTTGTCCCTTCTGAATGCGCATGCACGACTGTAATTGGGGAAGAAGGCATTACCCATTTACGGAGGACAGACAAGAAGTGCCTGGTCGCTTGGAGCATGGGGTTATGGAGAGGCTCCGCACTGTACAACAAAGGATCTAGTCCTAAATGTCCAAGTACAGAGTAGAGGGGTGAAAGCTAGCTCTTCACCCCTATGGGTGCCTAACCCTTTATGCAAAGAGTGCAAAGAGTTAGCTGTATGCCTTAAGCCTAGCCAGCACATGTGCCCGTGCCTTAAGCCTAGCCAGCACTTGTGCCCCCTGCCTTGATCCTAGCCAGCACTGCACTTGTGCCCATGCCTTAAGCCTAGCCCGCACTTGTGCCCAGGCCTTAAGCCTAGCTGGCACTTGTGCCCATGCCTTAAGCCTAGCCAGCATTTGTGCCCCCTGCCTTGATCCTAGCCAGCACTGCACTTGTGCCCAGGCCTTAAGCCTAGCCCGCACTTGTGCCCCGGCCTTAAGCCTAGCCCGCACTTGTGCCCCGGCCTTAAGCCTAGCCCGCACTTGTGCCCCGGCCTTAAGCCTAGCCCGCACTTGTGCCCCGGCCTTAAGCCAAGCCCGCCCTTGTGCCCCTGCCTTAAGCCAAGCCCGCCCGTGTGCCCCTGCCTTAAGCCAAGCCCGCACTTGTGCCCCGGCCTTAAGCCTAGCCCGCACTTGTGCCCAGGCCTTAAGCCTAGCCCGCACTTGTGCCCAGGCCTTAAGCCTAGCCCGCACTTGTGCCCAGGCCTTAAGCCTAGCCCGCACTTGTGCCCAGGCCTTAAGCCTAGCCCGCATTTGTGAACAGGCCTTAAGCCTAGCCCGCATTTGTGCCCAGGCCTTAAGCCTAGCCCGCACTTGTGCCCCGGCCTTAAGCCTAGCCCGCACTTGTGCCCCGGCCTTAAGCCTAGCCCGCACTTGTGCCCTGGCCTTAAGCCTAGCCCGCACTTGTGCCCCGGCCTTAAGCCTAGCCCGCACTTGTGACCCGGCCTTAAGCCTAGCCCGCACTTGTGCCCCGGCCTTAAGCATAGCCCGCACTTGTGACCCGGCCTTAAGCCTAGCCCGCACTTGTGCCCCGGCCTTAAGGCTAGCCCGCACTTGTGCCCCGGCCTTAAGCCTAGCCCGCACTTGTGCCCCGGCCTTAAGCCTAGCCCGCACTTGTGCCCCGGCCTTAAGCCTAGCCCGCACTTGTGCCCCGGCCTTAAGCCTAGCCCGCACTTGTGCCCCGGCCTTAAGCCTAGCCCGCACTTGTGCCCCGGCCTTAAGCCTAGCCCGCACTTGTGCCCCGGCCTTAAGCCTAGCCCGCACTTGTGCCCCGGCCTTAAGCCAAGCCCGCAGTTGTGCCCCTGCCTTAAGCCTAGCCCGCACTTGTGCCCCGGTCTTAAGCCAAGCCCGCAATTGTGCCCCTGCCCTAAGCATAGTCCGCACTTGTGACCCAGCCTTAAGCCTAGCCCGCACTTGTGCCCCGGCCTTAGGCCTAGCCCGCACTTGTGCCCCGGCCTTAAGCCTAGCCCGCACTTGTGCCCCGGCCTTAAGCCTAGCCCGCACTTGTGCCCCGGCCTTAAGCCTAGCCCGCACTTGTGCCCAGGCCTTAAGCCTAGCCCGCACTTTTGAGCCCCTTGAATGCTTGTTTGTTTGTTTTTGTCTTTAGCTTCATGTTGGTTATGTACATTGGGCCAGCTTTACGCTCTTCGCTCTTGTCCCGTCTGAATGCGCATGCACGACTGTAATTGGGGAAGAAGGCATTACCCATTTACGGAGGACAGACAAGAATTGCCTGGTCATTTGGAGCATGGGGTTATGGAGAGGCTCCGCACTGTACAACAAAGGATCAAGTCCTAAATATCCACGTACAGAGTAGAGGGGTGAAAGCTAGCTCTTCACCCCTATGGGTGCCTAACCCTTTATGCAAAGAGTGCAAAGAGTTAGCTGTATGCCTTAAGCCTAGCCAGCACTTGTGCCCATGCCTTAAGCCTAGCCCGCACTTGTGCCCATGCCTTAAGCCTAGCCAGAACTTGTGCCCCCTGCCTTGATCCTAGCTAGCAATGCACTTGTGCCCCAGCATTAAGCCTAGCCCGCACTTGTGCCCCGGCCTTAAGCCTAGCCCACACTTGTGCCCAGGCCTTAGGCCTAGCCCGCACTTGTGCCCAGGCCTTAAGCCTAGCCCGCACTTGTGCCCAGGCCTTAGGCCTAGCCCGCACTTGTGCCCAGGCCTTAAGCCTAGCCCGCACTTGTGCCATGGCCTTAAGCCAAGCCCGCCCTTGTGCCCCTGCCTTAAGCCAAGCCCGCCCTTGTGCCCCTGCCTTAAGCCAAGCCCGCCCTTGTGCCCCTGCCTTAAGCCAAGCCCGCCCTTGTGCCCCTGCCTTAAGCCAAGCCCGCCTTTGTGCCCCTGCCTTAAGCCTAGCCCGCCCTTGTGCCCAGGCCTTAAGCCTAGCCTGCACTTGTGCCCAGGCCTTAAGCCTAACCCGCACTTGTGCCCCGGCCTTAAGCCTAGCCCGCACTTGTGCCCCGGCCTTAAGCCGAACCCGCCCTTGTGCCCCTGCCTTAAGCCAAGCCCGCCCTTGTGCCCCGGCCTTAAGCCTAGCCCGCACTTGTGCCCCGGCCTTAAGCCTAGCCCGCACTTGTGCCCCGGCCTTAAGCCTAGCCCGCACTTGTGCCCCGGCCTTAAGCCTAGCCCGCACTTGTGCCCCGGCCTTAAGCCTAGCCCGCACTTGTGCCCCGGCCTTAAGCCTAGCCCGCACTTGTGCCCCGGCCTTAAGCCAAGCCCGCAGTTGTGCCCCTGCCTTAAGCCTAGCCCGCACTTGTGCCCCGGTCTTAAGCCAAGCCCGCAATTGTGCCCCTGCCCTAAGCATAGTCCGCACTTGTGACCCAGCCTTAAGCCTAGCCCGCACTTGTGCCCCGGCCTTAGGCCTAGCCCGCACTTGTGCCCCGGCCTTAAGCCTAGCCCGCACTTGTGCCCCGGCCTTAAGCCTAGCCCGCACTTGTGCCCCGGCCTTAAGCCTAGCCCGCACTTGTGCCCAGGCCTTAAGCCTAGCCCGCACTTTTGAGCCCCTTGAATGCTTGTTTGTTTGTTTTTGTCTTTAGCTTCATGTTGGTTATGTACATAGGGCCAGCTTTACGCTCTTCGCTCTTGTCCCGTCTGAATGCGCATGCACGACTGTAATTGGGGAAGAAGGCATTACCCATTTACGGAGGACAGACAAGAATTGCCTGGTCATTTGGAGCATGGGGTTATGGAGAGGCTCCGCACTGTACAACAAAGGATCAAGTCCTAAATATCCACGTACAGAGTAGAGGGGTGAAAGCTAGCTCTTCACCCCTATGGGTGCCTAACCCTTTATGCAAAGAGTGCAAAGAGTTAGCTGTATGCCTTAAGCCTAGCCAGCACTTGTGCCCATGCCTTAAGCCTAGCCCGCACTTGTGCCCATTCCTTAAGCCTAGCCAGAACTTGTGCCCCCTGCCTTGATCCTAGCTAGCAATGCACTTGTGCCCCAGCATTAAGCCTAGCCCGCACTTGTGCCCCGGCCTTAAGCCTAGCCCACACTTGTGCCCAGGCCTTAGGCCTAGCCCGCACTTGTGCCCAGGCCTTAAGCCTAGCCCGCACTTGTGCCCAGGCCTTAGGCCTAGCCCGCACTTGTGCCCAGGCCTTAAGCCTAGCCCGCACTTGTGCCCTGGCCTTAAGCCAAGCCCGCCCTTGTGCCCCTGCTTTAAGCCAAGCCCGCCCTTGTGCCCCTGCCTTAAGCCAAGCCCGCCCTTGTGCCCCTGCCTTAAGCCATGCCCGTCCTTGTGCCCCTGCCTTAAGCCAAGCCCGCCTTTGTGCCCCGGCCTTAAGCCTTGCCCGCCCTTGTGCCCAGGCCTTAAGCCTAGCCTGCACTTGTGCCCAGGCCTTAAGCCTAACCCGCACTTGTGCCCCGGCCTTAAGCCTAGCCCGCACTTGTGCCCCGGCCTTAAGCCGAACCCGCCCTTGTGCCCCTGCCTTAAGCCAAGCCCGCCCTTGTGCCCCTGCCTTAAGCCAAGCCCGCCCTTGTGCCCCTGCCTTAAGCCTAGCCCGCCCTTGTGCCCCGGCCTTAAGCCAAGCCCACCCTTGTGCCCAGGCCTTAAGCCTAGCCCGCACTTGTGCCCAGGTCTTAAGCCTAGCCCACACTTGTGCCCCGGTCTTAAGCCTAGCCCGCACTTGTGCCCCGGCCTTAAGCCTAGCCCGCACTTTTGAGCCCCTTGAATGCTTGTTTGTTTGTTTTTGTCTTCAGCTTCATGTTGGTTATGCACATTGGGCCAGCTTTACGCTCTTCGCTCTCGTCCCTTCTGAATGCGCATGCACGACTGTAATTGGGGAAGAAGGCATTACCCATTTACGGAGGACAGACAAGAAGTGCCTGGTCGCTTGGAGCATGAGGTTATGGAGAGGCTCCGCACTGTACAACAAAGGATCTAGTCCTAAATGTCCAAGTACAGAGTAGAGGGGTGAAAGCTAGCTCTTCACCCCTATGGGTGCCTAACCCTTTATGCAAAGAGTGCAAAGAGTTAGCTGTATGCCTTAAGCCTAGCCAGCACTTGTGCCCATGCCTTAAGCCTAGCCCGCACTTGTGCCCATGCCTTAAGCCTAGCCAGCACATGTGCCCGTGCCTTAAGCCTAGCCAGCACTTGTTCCCCCTGCCTTGATCCTAGCCAGCACTGCACTTGTGCCCGGGCCTTAAGCCTAGCCTGCACTTTTGCTCAGGCCTTAAGCCTAGCCTGCACTTGTGCCCAGGCCTTAAGCCTAGCTGGCACTTGTGCCCATGCCTTAAGCCTAGCCAGCATTTGTGCCCCCTGCCTTGATCCTAGCCAGCACTGCACTTGTGCCCAGGCCTTAAGCCTAGCCCGCACTTGTGCCCCGGCCTTAAGCCTAGCCCGCACTTGTGCCCCGGCCTTAAGCCTAGCCCGCACTTGTGCCCCGGCCTTAAGCCTAGCCCGCACTTGTGCCCCGGCCTTAAGCCTAGCCCGCACTTATGCCCCGGCCTTAAGCCTAGCCCGCACTTGTGCCCCTGCCTTAAGCCAAGCCCGCCCTTGTGCCACTGCCTTAAGCCAAGCCCGCCCTTGTGCCCCTGCCTTAAGCCAAGCCCGCCCGTCTGCCCCTGCCTTAAGCCAAGCCCGCACTTGTGCCCCGGCCTTAAGCCTAGCCCGCACTTGTGCCCAGGCCTTAAGCCTGGCCCGCACTTGTGCCCAGGCCTTAAGCCTAGCCCGCACTTGTGCCCAGGCCTTAAGCCTAGCCCATACTTGTGCCCAGGCCTTAAGCCTAGCCCGCACTTGTGCCCCGGCCTTAAGCCTAGCCCGCACTTGTGCCCAGGCCTTAAGCCTAGCCCGCATTTGTACCCCGGCCTTAAGCCTAGCCCACACCTGTGCCCCGGCCATAAGCCTAGCCCGCACCTGTGCCCCGGCCTTAAGCCTAGCCCACACTTGTACCCAGGCCTTAAGCCTAGCCCGCACTTGTGCCCAGGTCTTAAGCCTAGCCCACACTTGTGCCCCGGCCTTAAGCCTAGCCCACACTTGTGCCCAGGCCTTAAGCCTAGCCCACACTTGTGCCCCGGCCTTAAGCCTAGCCCGCATCTGTGCCCCGACCTTAAGCCTAGCCCGCACCTGTGCCCCGGCCTTAAGCCTAGCCCACACCTGTGCCCCGGCCATAAGCCTAGCCCGCACCTGTGCCCTGGCCTTAAGCCTAGGCCACACTTGTGCCCCGGCCTTAAGCCTAGCCCGCACTTGTGCCCCGGCCTTAAGCCAAGCCCGCACTTGTGCCCAGGCCTTAAGCCTAGCCTGCACTTGTACCCCGGCCTTAAGCCTAGCCCGCACTTGTGCCCCGGCCTTAAGCCTAGCCCGCAATTGTGCCCCGGCCTTAAGCCTAGCCCGCACTTGTGCTCCGGCCTTAAGCCTAGCCTGCACTTGTGCCCCGGCCTTAAGCCTAGGCCGCACTTGTGCCCCGGCCTTAAGCCTAGCCCGCACTTGTGCCCCTGCCTTAAGCCAAGCCCGCCCTTGTGCCACTGCCTTAAGCCAAGCCCGCCCTTGTGCCCCAGCCTTAAGCCAAGCCCGCCCGTGTGCCCCTGCCTTAAGCCAAGCCCGCACTTGTGCCCCGGCCTTAAGCCTAGCCCGCACTTGTGCCCCGGCCTTAAGCCTAGCCCGCACTTGTGCCCAGGCCTTAAGCCTAGCCCGCACTTGTGCCCAGACCTTAAGCCTAGCCCGCACTTGTGCCCAGGCCTTAAGCCTAGCCCGCACTTGTGCACAGGCCTTAAGCCTAGCCCGCATTTGTGCCCAGGCCTTAAGCCTAGCCCGCACTTGTGCCCCGGCCTTAAGCCTAGCCCGCACTTGTGCTCCGGCCTTAATCCTAGCCCGCACTTGTGCCCAAGCCTTAAGCCTAGCCCGCACTTGTGCCCCGGCCTTAAGCCTAGCCCGCACTTGTGACCCGGCCTTAAGCCTAGCCCGCACTTGTGCCCCGGCCTTAAGCCTAGCCCGCACTTGTGCCCCGGCCTTAAGCCTAGCCCGCACTTGTGCCCCGGCCTTAAGCCTAGCCCGCACTTGTGCCCAGGCCTTAAGCCTAGCCCGCACTTTTGAGCCCATTGAATGCTTGTTTGTTTGTTTTTGTCTTTAGCTTCATTTTGGTTATGTACATAGGGCCAGCTTTACGCTCTTCGCTCTTGTCCCGTCTGAATGCGCATGCACGACTGTAATTGGGGAAGAAGGCATTACCCATTTACGGAGGACAGACAAGAATTGCCTGGTGGCTTGGAGCATGGGGCTATGGAGAGGCTCCGCACTGTACAACAAAGGATCAAGTCCTAAATGTCCACGTACAGAGTAGAGGGGTGAAAGCTAGCTCTTCACCCCTATGGGTGCCTAACCCTTTATGCAAAGAGTGCAAAGAGTAAGCTGTATGCCTTAAGCCTAGCCAGCACTTGTGCCCATGCCTTAAGCCTAGCCCGCACTTGTGCTCATGCCTTAAGCCTAGCCAGAACTTGTGCCCCCTGCCTTGATCCTAGCCAGCAATGCACTTGTGCCCCGGCCTTAAGCCTAGCCCGCACTTGTGCCCCGGCCTTAAGCCTAGCCCACACTTGTGCCCAGGCCTTAAGCCTAGCCCGCACTTGTGTCCAGGCCTTAAGCCTAGCCCGCACTTGTGCCAAGGCCTTAGGCCTAGCCCGCACTTGTGCCCAGGCCTTAAGCCTAGCCCGCACTTGTGCCCCAGCCTTAAGCCAAGCCCGCCCTTGTGCCCCTGCCTTAAGCCAAACCCGCCCTTGTGCCCCTGCCTTAAGCCAAGCCCGCTCTTGTGCCCCTGCCTTAAGCCAAGCCCGCCCTTGTGCCCCTGCCTCAAGCCAAGCCCGCCCTTGTGCCCCTGCCTTAAGCCAAGCCCGCCCTTGTGCCCCTGCCTTAAGCCTAGCCCGCCCTTGTGCCCAGGCCTTAAGCCTAGCCCGCACTTGTGCCCAGGCCTTAAGCCTAGCCCGCACTTGTGCCCCGGCCCTAAGCCTAGCCCGCACTTGTGCCCTGGCCTTAAGCCTAGCCCGCACTTGTGCTCAGGCCTTAAGCCTAGCCCGCACTTGTGCCCCAGCCTTAAGCCTAGCCCGCCCTTGTGCCCCTGCCTTAAGCCAAGCCCGCCCTTGTGCCCCTGCCTTAAGCCAAGCCCGCCCTTGTGCCCCTGCCTTAAGCCAAGCCCACCCTTGTGCCCAGACCTTAAGCCTAGCCCGTACTTGTGCCCAGGTCTTAAGCCTAGCCCACACTTGTGCCCCTGCCTTAAGCCTAGCCCACACTTGTGCCCAGGCCTTAAGCCTAGCCCACACTTGTGCCCAGGCCTTAAGCCTAGCCCGCACTTGTGCCCAGGCCTTAAGCCTAGCCCGCACTTGTGCCCAGGCCTTAAGCCTAGCCCGCACTTGTGCCCAGGCCTTAAGCCTAGCCCGCACTTGTGCCCAGGCCTTAAGCCTAGCCCGCACTTTTGAGCCCCTTGAATGCTTGTTTGTTTGTTTTTGTCTTCAGCTTCATGTTGGTTATGCACATAGGGCCAGCTTTACGCTCTTCGCTCTTGTCCTTTCTGAATGCGCATGCACGACTGTAATTGGGGAAGAAGGCATTACCCATTTACGGAGGACAGACAAGAAGTGCCTGGTCGCTTGGAGCATGGGGTTATGGAGAGGCTCCGCACTGTACAACAAAGGATCTAGTCCTAAATGTCCAAGTACAGAGTAGAGGGGTGAAAGCTAGCTCTTCACCCCTATGGGTGCCTAACCCTTTATGCAAAGAGTGCAAAGAGTTAGCTGTATGCCTTAAGCCTAGCCAGCACATGTGCCCGTGCCTTAAGCCTAGCCAGCACTTGTGCCTCCTGCCTTGAATCTAGCCAGCACTGCACTTGTGCCCATGCCTTAAGCCTAGCCCGCACTTGTGCCCAGGCCTTAAGCCTAGCCTGCACTTTTGCTCAGGCCTTAAGCCTAGCCTGCACTTGTGCCCAGGCCTTAAGCCTAGCTGGAACTTGTGCCCATGCCTTAAGCCTAGCCAGCATTTGTGCCCCCTGCCTTGATCCTAGCCCAGCGCTGCACTTGTGCCCAGGCCTTAAGCCTAGCCCGCACTGCACTTGTCCCCAGGCCTTAAGCCTAGCCCGCACTTGTGCCCAGGCCTTAAGCCTAGCCCGCACTTGTGCCCCGGCCTTAAGCCTAGCCCGCACCTGTGCCCCGGCCTTAAGCCTAGCCCGCACCTGTGCCCCGACCTTAAGCCTAGCCCGCACCTGTGCCCCGGCCTTAAGCCTAGCCCACACCTGTGCCCCGGCCTTAAGCCTAGCCCGCACCTGTGCCCCGGCCTTAAGCCTAGCCCACACTTGTGCCCCGGCCTTAAGCCTAGCCCGGTATTGTGCCCCGGCCTTAAGCCAAGCCCGCACTTGTGCCCAGGTCTTAAGCTTAGCCCGCACTTGTACCCCGGCCTTAAGCCTAGCCAGCACTTGTGCCCCGGCCTTAAGCTTAGCCCGCACTTGTGCCCCGGCCTTAAGCCTAGCCCGCACTTGTGCCCAGGCCTTAAGCCTAGCCCGCACTTGTGCTTTGGCCTTAAGCCTAGCCCGCACCTGTGACCCGGCCTTAAGCCTAGCCCGCACCTGTGCCCCGGCCTTAAGCCTAGCCCGTACCTGTGCCCCAGCCTTAAGCCTAGCCCGCACCTGTGCCCCGGCCTTAAGCCTTGCCCGCACCTGTGCCCCGGCCTTAAGCCTAGCCCGCACCTGTGCCCCGGCCTTAAGCCTAGCCCGCACCTGTGCCCCGGCCTTAAGCCTAGCCCGCACCTGTGCCCCGGCCTTAAGCCTAGCCCGCACCTGTGCCCCGGCCTTAAGCCTAGCCCGTACCTGTGCCCAGGCCTTAAGCCTAGCCCGCACTTGTGCCCCGGCCTTAAGCCTAGCCCGCACTTGTGCCCCGGCCTTAAGCCTAGCCCGCACTTGTGCCCCGGCCTTAAGCCTAGCCCGCACTTGTGCCCCGGCCTTAAGCCTAGCCCGCACTTGTGCCCCGGCCTTAAGCCTAGCCCGCACTTGTGCCCCGGCCTTAAGCCTAGCCCGCACTTGTGCCCCGGCCTTAAGCCTAGCCCGCACTTGTTCCCCGGCCTTAAGCCTAGCCCGCACCTGTGCCCCGGCCTTAAGCCTAGCCCACACCTGTGCCCCGGCCTTAAGCCTAGCCCGCACCTGTGCTCCGGCCTTAAGCCTAGCCCGCACTTGTGCCCAGGCCTTAAGCCTAGCCTGCACTTTTGCTCAGGCCATAAGCCTAGCCTGCACTTGTGCCCCGGCCTTAAGCCTAGCCCGCACTTGTGTCCAGGCCTTAAGCCTAGCCCGCACTTTTGCTCAGGCCTTAAGCCTAGCCCACACTTGTGCCCAGGCCTTAAGTCTAGCCTGCACTTTTGCTCAGGCCTTATGCCTAGCCTGCACTTGTGCCCAGGCCTTAAGCCTAGCCCGCACTTGTGCCCAGGCCTTAAGCCTAGCCTGCACTTGTACCCCGGCCTTAAGCCTAGCCCGCACTTGTGCCCCGGCCTTAAGCCTAGCCCGCAATTGTGCCCCGGCCTTAAGCCTAGCCCGCACTTGTGCTCCGGCCTTAAGCCTAGCCTGCACTTGTGCCCCGGCCTTAAGCCTAGGCCGCACTTGTGCCCCGGCCTTAAGCCTAGCCCGCACTTGTGCCCCTGCCTTAAGCCAAGCCCGCCCTTGTGCCACTGCCTTAAGCCAAGCCCGCCCTTGTGCCCCAGCCTTAAGCCAAGCCCGCCCGTGTGCCCCTGCCTTAAGCCAAGCCCGCACTTGTGCCCCGGCCTTAAGCCTAGCCCGCACTTGTGCCCAGGCCTTAAGCCTAGCCCGCACTTGTGCCCAGGCCTTAAGCCTAGCCCGCACTTGTGCCCAGACCTTAAGCCTAGGCCGCACTTGTGCCCAGGCCTTAAGCCTAGCCCGCACTTGTGCACAGGCCTTAAGCCTAGCCCGCATTTGTGCCCAGGCCTTAAGCCTAGCCCGCACTTGTGCCCCGGCCTTAAGCCTAGCCCGCACTTGTGCTCCGGCCTTAATCCTAGCCCGCACTTGTGCCCAAGCCTTAAGCCTAGCCCGCACTTGTGCCCCGGCCTTAAGCCTAGCCCGCACTTGTGACCCGGCCTTAAGCCTAGCCCGCACTTGTGCCCCGGCCTTAAGCCTAGCCCGCACTTGTGCCCCGGCCTTAAGCCTAGCCTGCACTTGTGCCCCGGCCTTAAGCCTAGCCCGCACTTGTGCCCAGGCCTTAAGCCTAGCCCGCACTTTTGAGCCCATTGAATGCTTGTTTGTTTGTTTTTGTCTTTAGCTTCATTTTGGTTATGTACATAGGGCCAGCTTTACGCTCTTCGCTCTTGTCCCGTCTGAATGCGCATGCACGACTGTAATTGGGGAAGAAGGCATTACCCATTTACGGAGGACAGACAAGAATTGCCTGGTGGCTTGGAGCATGGGGCTATGGAGAGGCTCCGCACTGTACAACAAAGGATCAAGTCCTAAATGTCCACGTACAGAGTAGAGGGGTGAAAGCTAGCTCTTCACCCCTATGGGTGCCTAACCCTTTATGCAAAGAGTGCAAAGAGTAAGCTGTATGCCTTAAGCCTAGCCAGCACTTGTGCCCATGCCTTAAGCCTAGCCCGCACTTGTGCTCATGCCTTAAGCCTAGCCAGAACTTGTGCCCCCTGCCTTGATCCTAGCCAGCAATGCACTTGTGCCCCGGCCTTAAGCCTAGCCTGCACTTGTGCCCCGGCCTTAAGCCTAGCCCACACTTGTGCCCAGGCCTTAAGCCTAGCCCGCACTTGTGTCCAGGCCTTAAGCCTAGCCCGCACTTGTGCCAAGGCCTTAGGCCTAGCCCGCACTTGTGCCCAGGCCTTAAGCCTAGCCCGCACTTGTGCCCCAGCCTTAAGCCAAGCCCGCCCTTGTGCCCCTGCCTTAAGCCAAACCCGCCCTTGTGCCCCTGCCTTAAGCCAAGCCCGCTCTTGTGCCCCTGCCTTAAGCCAAGCCCGCCCTTGTGCCCCTGCCTCAAGCCAAGCCCGCCCTTGTGCCCCTGCCTTAAGCCAAGCCCGCCCTTGTGCCCCTGCCTTAAGCCTAGCCCGCCCTTGTGCCCAGGCCTTAAGCCTAGCCCGCACTTGTGCCCAGGCCTTAAGCCTAGCCCGCACTTGTGCCCCGGCCCTAAGCCTAGCCCGCACTTGTGCCCTGGCCTTAAGCCTAGCCCGCACTTGTGCTCAGGCCTTAAGCCTAGCCCGCACTTGTGCCCAGGCCTTAAGCCTAGCCCACACTTGTGCCCCAGCCTTAAGCCTAGCCCGCACTTGTGCCCCGGCCTTAAGCCAAGCCCGCCCTTGTGCCCCTGCCTTAAGCCAAGCCCGCCCTTGTGCCCCTGCCTTAAGCCAAGCCCGCCCTTGTGCCCCTGCCTTAAGCCTAGCCCGCACTTGTGCCCCGGCCTTAAGCCAAGCCCGCCCTTGTGCCCCTGCCTTAAGCCAAGCCCGCCCTTGTGCCCCTGCCTTAAGCCAAGCCCGCCCTTGTGCCCCTGCCTTAAGCCAAGCCCACCCTTGTGCCCAGGCCTTAAGCCTAGCCCACCCTTGTGCCCAGGCCTTAAGCCTAGCCCGTACTTGTGCCCAGGTCTTAAGCCTAGCCCACACTTGTGCCCCTGCCTTAAGCCTAGCCCACACTTGTGCCCAGGCCTTAAGCCTAGCCCACACTTGTGCCCAGGCCTTAAGCCTAGCCCGCACTTGTGCCCAGGCCTTAAGCCTAGCCCGCACTTGTGCCCAGGCCTTAAGCCTAGCCCGCACTTGTGCCCAGGCCTTAAGCCTAGCCCGCACTTGTGCCCAGGCCTTAAGCCTAGCCCGCACTTTTGAGCCCCTTGAATGCTTGTTTGTTTGTTTTTGTCTTCAGCTTCATGTTGGTTATGCACATAGGGCCAGCTTTACGCTCTTCGCTCTTGTCCCTTCTGAATGCGCATGCACGACTGTAATTGGGGAAGAAGGCATTACCCATTTACGGAGGACAGACAAGAAGTGCCTGGTCGCTTGGAGCATGGGGTTATGGAGAGGCTCCGCACTGTACAACAAAGGATCTAGTCCTAAATGTCCAAGTACAGAGTAGAGGGGTGAAAGCTAGCTCTTCACCCCTATGGGTGCCTAACCCTTTATGCAAAGAGTGCAAAGAGTTAGCTGTATGCCTTAAGCCTAGCCAGCACATGTGCCCGTGCCTTAAGCCTAGCCAGCACTTGTGCCTCCTGCCTTGAATCTAGCCAGCACTGCACTTGTGCCCATGCCTTAAGCCTAGCCCGCACTTGTGCCCAGGCCTTAAGCCTAGCCTGCACTTTTGCTCAGGCCTTAAGCCTAGCCTGCACTTGTGCCCAGGCCTTAAGCCTAGCTGGAACTTGTGCCCATGCCTTAAGCCTAGCCAGCATTTGTGCCCCCTGCCTTGATCCTAGCCCAGCGCTGCACTTGTGCCCAGGCCTTAAGCCTAGCCCGCACTGCACTTGTCCCCAGGCCTTAAGCCTAGCCCGCACTTGTGCCCAGGCCTTAAGCCTAGCCCGCACTTGTGCCCCGGCCTTAAGCCTAGCCCGCACCTGTGCCCCGGCCTTAAGCTTAGCCCGCACCTGTGCCCCGACCTTAAGCCTAGCCCGCACCTGTGCCCCGGCCTTAAGCCTAGCCCACACCTGTGCCCCGGCCTTAAGCCTAGCCCGCACCTGTGCCCCGGCCTTAAGCCTAGCCCACACTTGTGCCCCGGCCTTAAGCCTAGCCCGGTATTGTGCCCCGGCCTTAAGCCAAGCCCGCACTTGTGCCCAGGTCTTAAGCTTAGCCCGCACTTGTACCCCGGCCTTAAGCCTAGCCAGCACTTGTGCCCCGGCCTTAAGCTTAGCCCGCACTTGTGCCCCGGCCTTAAGCCTAGCCCGCACTTGTGCCCAGGCCTTAAGCCTAGCCCGCACTTGTGCTTTGGCCTTAAGCCTAGCCCGCACCTGTGACCCGGCCTTAAGCCTAGCCCGCACCTGTGCACCGGCCTTAAGCCTAGCCCGTACCTGTGCCCCAGCCTTAAGCCTAGCCCTCACCTGTGCCCCGGCCTTAAGCCTTGCCCGCACCTGTGCCCCGGCCTTAAGCCTAGCCCGCACCTGTGCCCCGGCCTTAAGCCTAGCCCGCACCTGTGCCCCGGCCTTAAGCCTAGCCCGCACCTGTGCCCCGGCCTTAAGCCTAGCCCGCACCTGTGCCCCGGCCTTAAGCCTAGCCCGTACCTGTGCCCAGGCCTTAAGCCTAGCCCGCACTTGTGCCCCGGCCTTAAGGCTAGCCCGCACTTGTGCCCCGGCCTTAAGCCTAGCCCGCACTTGTGCCCCGGCCTTAAGCCTAGCCCGCACTTGTGCCCCGGCCTTAAGCCTAGCCCGCACTTGTGCCCCGGCCTTAAGCCTAGCCTGCACTTGTGCCCCGGCCTTAAGCCTAGCCCGCACTTGTGCCCCGGCCTTAAGCCTAGCCCGCACTTGTTCCCCGGCCTTAAGCCTAGCCCGCACCTGTGCCCCGGCCTTAAGCCTAGCCCACACCTGTGCCCCGGCCTTAAGCCTAGCCCGCACCTGTGCTCCGGCCTTAAGCCTAGCCCGCACTTGTGCCCAGGCCTTAAGCCTAGCCTGCACTTTTGCTCAGGCCATAAGCCTAGCCTGCACTTGTGCCCCGGCCTTAAGCCTAGCCCGCACTTGTGTCCAGGCCTTAAGCCTAGCCCGCACTTTTGCTCAGGCCTTAAGCCTAGCCCACACTTGTGCCCAGGCCTTAAGTCTAGCCTGCACTTTTGCTCAGGCCTTATGCCTAGCCTGCACTTGTGCCCAGGCCTTAAGCCTAGCCCGCACTTGTGCCCAGGCCTTAAGCCTAGCCCGCACTTGTGCCCCGGCCTTAAGCCAAGCCCGCCCTTGTGCCCCTGCCTTAAGCCAAGCCCGCTCTTGTGCCCCTGCCTTAAGCCTAGCCCGCCCTTGTGCCCAGGCCTTAAGCCTAGCCCGCACTTGTGCCCAGGCCTTAAGCCTAGCCTGCACTTTTGCTCAGGCCTTAAGCCTAGCCTGCACTTGTGCCCAGGTCTTAAGCCTAGCCCGCACTTGTGCCCACGCCTTAAGCCTAGCCCGCACTTGTGCCCGGCCTTAAGCCTAGCCCGCACTTGTGCCCAGTCCTTAAGCCTAGCCCGCACTTGTGCCCAGGCCTTAAGCCTAGCCCGCACTTGTGCCCAGGCCTTAAGCCTAGCCCGCACTTGTACCCAGGCCTTAAGCCTAGCCCGCACTTGTGCCCAGGCCTTAAAAGCCCACACTTCTGAGCCCCTTGAATGCTTGTTTGTTTGTTTGTTTTTGTCTTCAGCTTCATGTTGGTTATGCACATAGGGCCAGCTTTACGCTCTTCGCTCTTGTCCCGTCTGAATGCGCATGCACGACTGTAATTGGGGAAGAAGGCATTACCCATTTACGGAGGACAGATAAGAAGTGCCTGGTCGCTTGGAGCATGAGGTTATGGAGAGGCTCCGCACTGTACAACAAAGGATCTAGTCCTAAATGTCCAAGTACAGAGTAGAGGGGTGAAAGCTAGCTCTTCACCCCTATGGGTGCCTAACCCTTTATGCAAAGAGGGCAAAGAGTTAGCTGTATGCCTTAAGCCTATCAAGCACTTGTGCCCATGCCTTAGGCCTAGCCAGCACTTGTTCCCCCTGCCTTGATCCTAGCCAGCACTGCACTTGTGCCCATGCCTTAAGCCTAGCCCGCACTTTTGCTCAGGCCTTAAGCCTAGCCTGCACTTGTGCCCAGGCCTTAAGCCTAGCTGGCACTTGTGCCCATGCCTTAAGCCTAGCCAGCATTTGTGCCCCCTGCCTTGATCCTAGCCAGCACTGCACTTGTGCCCCTGCCTTAAGCCAAGCCCGCACTTGTGCCCCTGCCTTACGCCAAGCCCGCACTTGTGCCCCTGCCTTAAGCTAAGCCCGCTCTTGTTCCCCGGCCTTAAGCCAAGCCTGCATTTGTGCCCCGGCCTTAAGCCTAGCCCACTCTTGTGCCCGGGCCTTAAGCCTAGCCCGCACTTGTGCCCAGGCCTTAAGCCTAGCCCGCACTTGCGCCCGGGTCTTAAGCCTAGCCCGCACTTGCGCCCCGGCCTTAAGCCTAGCCCGCACTTGTGCCCAGGCCTTAAGCCTAGCCCGCACTTGTGCCCCGGCCTTAAGCCTAGCCCGCTCTTGTGCCCCGGCCTTAAGCCTAACCCGCACTTGTGCCCCGCCCTTAAGCCTAGCCCGCACTTGTGCCCCGGCCTTAAGCCTAGCCCGCACTTGTGCCCTGGCCTTAAGCCTAGCCCGCACTTTTGAGCCCCTTGAATGCTTGTTTGTTTGTTTTTGTCTTCAGCTTCATGTTGGTTATGCACATAGGGCCAGCTTTACGCTCTTCGCTCTTGTCCCTTCTGAATGCGCATGCACGACTGTAATTGGGGAAGAAGGCATTACCCATTTACGGAGGACAGACAAGAAGTGCCTGGTCGCTTGGAGCATGGGGTTATGGAGAGGCTCCGCACTGTACAACAAAGGATCTAGTCCTAAATGTCCAAGTACAGAGTAGAGGGGTGAAAGCTAGCTCTTCACCCCTATGGGTGCCTAACCCTTTATGCAAAGAGTGCAAAGAGTTAGCTGTATGCCTTAAGCCTAGCCAGCACATGTGCCCATGCCTTAAGCCTAGCCAGCACTTGTGCCCCCTGCCTTGAATCTAGCCAGCACTGCACTTGTGCCCATGCCTTAAGCCTAGCCCGCACTTGTGCCCAGGCCTTAAGCCTACCCTGCACTTTTGCTCAGGCCTTAAGCCTAGCCTGCACTTGTGCCCAGGCCTTAAGCCTAGCTGGCACTTGTGCCCATGCCTTAAGCCTAGCCAGCATTTGTGCCCCCTGCCTTGATCCTAGCCAGCACTGCACTTGTGCCCAGGCCTTAAGCCTAGCCCGCACTGCACTTGTCCCCAGGCCTTAAGCCTAGCCCGCACTTGTGCCCAGGCCTTAAGCCTAGCCCGCACTTGTGCTCCGGCCTTAAGCCTAGCCCGCACCTGTGCCCCGGCCTTAAGCCTAGCCCGCACCTGTGCCCCGGCCTTAAGCCTAGCCCGCACCTGTGCCCCGACCTTACGCCTAGCCCGCACCTGTGCCCCGGCCTTAAGCCTAGCCCACACCTGTGCCCCGGCCTTAAGCCTAGCCCGCACCTGTGCCCCGGCCTTAAGCCTAGCCCAAACTTGTGCCCCGGCCTTAAGCCTAGCCCGCACTTGTGCCCCGGCCTGAAGCCAAGCCCGCACTTGTGCCCAGGCCTTAAGCCTAGCCCGCACTTGTACCCCGGCCTTAAGCCTAGCCTGCACTTGTGCCCCGGCCTTAAGCCTAGCCCGCACTTGTGCCCCGGCCTTAAGCCTAGCCCGCACTTGTGCCCAGGCCTTAAGCCTAGCCCGCACTTGTGCTTTGGCCTTAAGCCTAGCCCGCACCTGTGCCCCGGCCTTAAGCCTAGCCCGCACCTGTGCCCCGGCCTTAAGTCTAGCCCGCACCTGTGCCCTGGCCTTAAGCCTAGCCCGCACCTGTGCCCCGGCCTTAAGCCTAGCATGTACCTGTGCCCCAGCCTTAAGCCTAGCCCGCACCTGTGCCCCGGCCTTAAGCCTAGCCCGCACCTGTGCCCCGGCCTTAAGCCTAGCCCACACCTGTGCCCCGGCCTTAAGCCTAACCCGCACCTGTGCCCCGGCCTTAAGCCTAGCCCGCACCTGTGCCCCGGCCTTAAGCCTAGCCCGCACCTGTGCCCCGGCCTTAAGCCTAGCCCGCACTTGTGCCCCGGCCTTACGCCTAGCCCGCACTTGTGCCCCGGCCTTAAGCCTAGCCCGCACTTGTGCCCCGGCCTTAAGCCTAGCCTGCACTTGTGCCCCGGCCTTAAGCCTAGCCCGCACTTGTGCCCCGGCCTTAAGCCTAGCCCGCACTTGTGCCCCGGCCTTAAGCCTAGCCCACACCTGTGCCCCGGCCTTAAGCCGAGCCCGCACCTGTGCCCCGGCCTTAAGCCTAGCCCGCACCTGTGCCCCGGCCTTAAGCCTAGCCCGCACTTGTGCCCAGGCCTTAAGCCTAGCCTGCACTTTTGCTCAGGCCTTAAGCCTAGCCTGCACTTGTGCCCAGGCCTCAAGCCTAGCCCGCACTTGTGCCCAGGCCTTAAGCCTAGCCCGCACTTTTGCTCAGGCCTTAACCCTAGCCCACACTTGTGCCCAGGCCTTAAGCCTAGCCTGCACTTTTGCTCAGGCCTTAAGCCTAGCCTGCACTTGTGCCCAGGCCTCAAGCCTAGCCCGCACTTGTGCCTAGGCCTTAAGCCTAGCCCGCACTTGTGCCCAGGCCTTAAGCCTAGCCCGCACCTGTGCCCCGGCCTTAAGCCAAGCCCGCCCTTGTGCCCCTGCCTTAAGCCAAGCCCGCTCTTGTGCCCCTGCCTTAAGCCTAGCCCGCTCTTGTGCCCAGGCCTTAAGCCTAGCCCGCACTTGTACCCAGGCCTTAAGCCTAGCCTGCACTTTTGCTCAGGCCTTAAGCCTAGCCTGCACTTGTGCCAAGGCCTTAAGCCTAGCCCGCACTTGTGCCCACGCCTTAAGCCTAGCCCGCACTTGTGCCCGGCCTTAAGCCTAGCCCGCACTTGTGCCCAGTCCTTAAGCCTAGCCCGCACTTGTGCCCAGGCCTTAAGCCTAGCCCGCACTTGTGCCCAGGCCTTAAGCCTAGCCCGCACTTGTGCCCAGGCCTTAAGCCTAGCCCGCACTTGTGCTCCGGCCTTAAGCCTAGCCCGCACCTGTGCCCCGGCCTTAAGCCTAGCCCGCACCTGTGCCCCGGCCTTAAGCCTAGCCCGCACCTGTGCCCCGACCTTACGCCTAGCCCGCACCTGTGCCCCGGCCTTAAGCCTAGCCCACACCTGTGCCCCGGCCTTAAGCCTAGCCCGCACCTGTGCCCCGGCCTTAAGCCTAGCCCAAACTTGTGCCCCGGCCTTAAGCCTAGCCCGCACTTGTGCCCCGGCCTGAAGCCAAGCCCGCACTTGTGCCCAGGCCTTAAGCCTAGCCCGCACTTGTACCCCGGCCTTAAGCCTAGCCTGCACTTGTGCCCCGGCCTTAAGCCTAGCCCGCACTTGTGCCCCGGCCTTAAGCCTAGCCCGCACTTGTGCCCAGGCCTTAAGCCTAGCCCGCACTTGTGCTTTGGCCTTAAGCCTAGCCCGCACCTGTGCCCCGGCCTTAAGCCTAGCCCGCACCTGTGCCCCGGCCTTAAGTCTAGCCCGCACCTGTGCCCTGGCCTTAAGCCTAGCCCGCACCTGTGCCCCGGCCTTAAGCCTAGCATGTACCTGTGCCCCAGCCTTAAGCCTAGCCCGCACCTGTGCCCTGGCCTTAAGCCTAGCCCGCACCTGTGCCCCGGCCTTAAGCCTAGCCCACACCTGTGCCCCGGCCTTAAGCCTAACCCGCACCTGTGCCCCGGCCTTAAGCCTAGCCCGCACCTGTGCCCCGGCCTTAAGCCTAGCCCGCACCTGTGCCCCGGCCTTAAGCCTAGCCCGCACTTGTGCCCCGGCCTTACGCCTAGCCCGCACTTGTGCCCCGGCCTTAAGCCTAGCCCGCACTTGTGCCCCGGCCTTAAGCCTAGCCTGCACTTGTGCCCCGGCCTTAAGCCTAGCCCGCACTTGTGCCCCGGCCTTAAGCCTAGCCCGCACTTGTGCCCCGGCCTTAAGCCTAGCCCACACCTGTGCCCCGGCCTTAAGCCGAGCCCGCACCTGTGCCCCGGCCTTAAGCCTAGCCCGCACCTGTGCCCCGGCCTTAAGCCTAGCCCGCACTTGTGCCCAGGCCTTAAGCCTAGCCTGCACTTTTGCTCAGGCCTTAAGCCTAGCCTGCACTTGTGCCCAGGCCTCAAGCCTAGCCCGCACTTGTGCCCAGGCCTTAAGCCTAGCCCGCACTTTTGCTCAGGCCTTAACCCTAGCCCACACTTGTGCCCAGGCCTTAAGCCTAGCCTGCACTTTTGCTCAGGCCTTAAGCCTAGCCTGCACTTGTGCCCAGGCCTCAAGCCTAGCCCGCACTTGTGCCTAGGCCTTAAGCCTAGCCCGCACTTGTGCCCAGGCCTTAAGCCTAGCCCGCACCTGTGCCCCGGCCTTAAGCCAAGCCCGCCCTTGTGCCCCTGCCTTAAGCCAAGCCCGCTCTTGTGCCCCTGCCTTAAGCCTAGCCCGCTCTTGTGCCCAGGCCTTAAGCCTAGCCCGCACTTGTACCCAGGCCTTAAGCCTAGCCTGCACTTTTGCTCAGGCCTTAAGCCTAGCCTGCACTTGTGCCAAGGCCTTAAGCCTAGCCCGCACTTGTGCCCACGCCTTAAGCCTAGCCCGCACTTGTGCCCGGCCTTAAGCCTAGCCCGCACTTGTGCCCAGGCCTTAAGCCTAGCCCGCACTTGTGCCCAGGCCTTAAAAGCCCACACTTTTGAGCCCCTTGAATGCTTGTTTGTTTGTTTGTTTTTGTCTTCAGCTTCATGTTGGTTATGCACATAGGGCCAGCTTTACGCTCTTCGCTCTTGTCCCGTCTGAATGCGCATGCACGACTGTAATTGGGGAAGAAGGCATTACCCATTTACGGAGGACAGATAAGAAGTGCCTGGTCGCTTGGAGCATGAGGTTATGGAGAGGCTCCGCACTGTACAACAAAGGATCTAGTCCTAAATGTCCAAGTACAGAGTAGAGGGGTGAAAGCTAGCTCTTCACCCCTATGGGTGCCTAACCCTTTATGCAAAGAGGGCAAAGAGTTAGCTGTATGCCTTAAGCCTATCCAGCACTTGTGCCCATGCCTTAAGCCTAGCCAGCACTTGTTCCCCCTACCTTGATCCTAGCCAGCACTGCACTTGTGCCCATGCCTTAAGCCTAGCCCGCACTTTTGCTCAGGCCTTAAGCCTAGCCTGCACTTGTGCCCAGGCCTTAAGCCTAGCTGGCACTTGTGCCCATGCCTTAAGCCTAGCCAGCATTTGTGCCCCCTGCCTTGATCCTAGCCAGCACTGCACTTGTGCCCAGGCCTTAAGCCTAGCCCGCACTGCACTTGTGCCCAGGCCTTAAGCCTAGCCCGCACTTGTGCCCAGGCCTTAAGCCTAGCCCGCACTTGTGTCCCTGCCTTAAGCCAAGCCCGCACTTGTGCCCCTGCCTTAAGCCAAGCCCGCACTTGTGCCCCTGCCTTACGCCAAGCCCGCACTTGTGCCCCTGCCTTAAGCTAAGCCCGCTCTTGTTCCCCGGCCTTAAGCCAAGCCTGCATTTGTGCCCCGGCCTTAAGCCTAGCCCACTCTTGTGCCCGGGCCTTAAGCCTAGCCCGCACTTGTGCCCGGGCCTTAAGCCTAGCCTGCACTTGCGCCCGGGCGTTAAGCCTAGCCCGCACTTGCGCCCGGGCCTTAAGCCTAGCCCGCACTTGCGCCCCGGCCTTAAGCCTAGCCCGCACTTGTGCCCAGGCCTTAAGCCTAGCCCGCACTTGTGCCCCACCCTTAAGCCTAGCCCGCACTTGTGCCCCGGCCTTAAACCTAGCCCGCACTTGTGCCCTGGCCTTAAGCCTAGCCCGCACTTGTGCCCCGGTCTTAAGTTTAGCCAGCACTTGTTCCCCCTGCCTTGATCCTAGCCAGCACTGCACTTGTGCCCATGCCTTAAGCCTAGCCCGCACTTGTGCCCAGGCCTTAAGCCTAGCCTGCACTTTTGCTCAGGCCTTAAGCCTAGCCTGCACTTGTGCCCAGGCCTTAAGCCTAGCTGGCACTTGTGCCCATGCCTTAAGCCTAGCCAACATTTGTGCCCCCTGCCTTGATCCTAGCCAGCACTGCACTTGTGCCCAGGCCTTAAGCCTAGCCCGCACTTGTGCCCAGGCCTTAAGCCTAGCCCGCACTTGTGCCCAGGCCTTAAGCCTAGCCCGCAGTTGTGCCCAGGCCTTAAGCCTAGCCAACACTTGTGCCCCGGCCTTAAGCCTAGCCCGCACTTGTGCCCCGGCCTTAAGCCTAGCCAGCACTTGTGCCCCGGCCTTAAGCTTAGCCCGCACTTGTACCCCGGCCTTAAGCCTAGCCAGCACTTGTGCCCCGGCCTTAAGCTTAGCCCGCACTTGTGCCCCGGCCTTAAGCCTAGCCCGCACTTGTGCCCCGGCCTTAAGCCTAGCCCGCACTTGTGCCCCGGCCTTAAGCCTAGCCCGCACTTGTGCCCCGGCTTTAAGCCTAGCCCGCACTTGTGCCCCGGCCTTAAGCCTAGCCCGCACTTGTGCCCCGGCCTTAAGCCTAGCCCGCACTTGTGCCCCGGCCTTAAGCCTAGCCCGCACTTGTGCCCCGGCCTTAAGCCTAGCCCACACTTGTGCCCAGGCCTTAAGCCTAGCCCGCACTTGTGTCCAGGCCTTAAGCCTAGCCCGCACTTGTGCCAAGGCCTTAGGCCTAGCCCGCACTTGTGCCCAGGCCTTAAGCCTAGCCCGCACTTGTGCCCCAGCCTTAAGCCAAGCCCGCCCTTGTGCCCCTGCCTTAAGCCAAACCCGCCCTTGTGCCCCTGCCTTAAGCCAAGCCCGCTCTTGTGCCCCTGCCTTAAGCCAAGCCCGCCCTTGTGCCCCTGCCTCAAGCCAAGCCCGCCCTTGTGCCCCTGCCTTAAGCCAAGCCCGCCCTTGTGCCCCTGCCTTAAGCCTAGCCCGCCCTTGTGCCCAGGCCTTAAGCCTAGCCCGCACTTGTGCCCAGGCCTTAAGCCTAGCCCGCACTTGTGCCCCGGCCCTAAGCCTAGCCCGCACTTGTGCCCTGGCCTTAAGCCTAGCCCGCACTTGTGCTCAGGCCTTAAGCCTAGCCCGCACTTGTGCCCAGGCCTTAAGCCTAGCCCACACTTGTGCCCCAGCCTTAAGCCTAGCCCGCACTTGTGCCCCGGCCTTAAGCCAAGCCCGCCCTTGTGCCCCTGCCTTAAGCCAAGCCCGCCCTTGTGCCCCTGCCTTAAGCCAAGCCCGCCCTTGTGCCCCTGCCTTAAGCCTAGCCCGCACCTGTGCCCCGGCCTTAAGCCTAGCCCGCACCTGTGCCCCGGCCTTAAGCCTAGCCCGCACTTGTGCCCCGGCCTTAAGCCTAGCCCGCACTTGTGCACCGGCCTTAAGCCAAGCCCGCACTTGTGCCCAGGCCTTAAGCCTAGCCCGCACTTGTACCCCGGCCTTAAGCCTGGCCCGCACTTGTGCCCCGGCCTTAAGCCTAGCCCACACCTGTGCCCCGGCCTTAAGCCTAACCCGCACCTGTGCCCCGGCCTTAAGCCTAGCCCGCACCTGTGCCCCGGCCTTAAGCCTAGCCCGCACCTGTGCCCCGGCCTTAAGCCTAGCCCGCACTTGTGCCCCGGCCTTACGCCTAGCCCGCACTTGTGCCCCGGCCTTAAGCCTAGCCCGCACTTGTGCCCCGGCCTTAAGCCTAGCCTGCACTTGTGCCCCGGCCTTAAGCCTAGCCCGCACTTGTGCCCCGGCCTTAAGCCTAGCCCGCACTTGTGCCCCGGCCTTAAGCCTAGCCCACACCTGTGCCCCGGCCTTAAGCCGAGCCCGCACCTGTGCCCCGGCCTTAAGCCTAGCCCGCACCTGTGCCCCGGCCTTAAGCCTAGCCCGCACTTGTGCCCAGGCCTTAAGCCTAGCCTGCACTTTTGCTCAGGCCTTAAGCCTAGCCTGCACTTGTGCCCAGGCCTCAAGCCTAGCCCGCACTTGTGCCCAGGCCTTAAGCCTAGCCCGCACTTTTGCTCAGGCCTTAACCCTAGCCCACACTTGTGCCCAGGCCTTAAGCCTAGCCTGCACTTTTGCTCAGGCCTTAAGCCTAGCCTGCACTTGTGCCCAGGCCTCAAGCCTAGCCCGCACTTGTGCCTAGGCCTTAAGCCTAGCCCGCACTTGTGCCCAGGCCTTAAGCCTAGCCCGCACCTGTGCCCCGGCCTTAAGCCAAGCCCGCCCTTGTGCCCCTGCCTTAAGCCAAGCCCGCTCTTGTGCCCCTGCCTTAAGCCTAGCCCGCTCTTGTGCCCAGGCCTTAAGCCTAGCCCGCACTTGTACCCAGGCCTTAAGCCTAGCCTGCACTTTTGCTCAGGCCTTAAGCCTAGCCTGCACTTGTGCCAAGGCCTTAAGCCTAGCCCGCACTTGTGCCCACGCCTTAAGCCTAGCCCGCACTTGTGCCCGGCCTTAAGCCTAGCCCGCACTTGTGCCCAGTCCTTAAGCCTAGCCCGCACTTGTGCCCAGGCCTTAAGCCTAGCCCGCACTTGTGCCCAGGCCTTAAGCCTAGCCCGCACTTGTACCCAGGCCTTAAGCCTAGCCCGCACTTGTGCCCAGGCCTTAAAAGCCCACACTTTTGAGCCCCTTGAATGCTTGTTTGTTTGTTTGTTTTTGTCTTCAGCTTCATGTTGGTTATGCACATAGGGCCAGCTTTACGCTCTTCGCTCTTGTCCCGTCTGAATGCGCATGCACGACTGTAATTGGGGAAGAAGGCATTACCCATTTACGGAGGACAGATAAGAAGTGCCTGGTCGCTTGGAGCATGAGGTTATGGAGAGGCTCCGCACTGTACAACAAAGGATCTAGTCCTAAATGTCCAAGTACAGAGTAGAGGGGTGAAAGCTAGCTCTTCACCCCTATGGGTGCCTAACCCTTTATGCAAAGAGGGCAAAGAGTTAGCTGTATGCCTTAAGCCTATCCAGCACTTGTGCCCATGCCTTAAGCCTAGCCAGCACTTGTTCCCCCTACCTTGATCCTAGCCAGCACTGCACTTGTGCCCATGCCTTAAGCCTAGCCCGCACTTTTGCTCAGGCCTTAAGCCTAGCCTGCACTTGTGCCCAGGCCTTAAGCCTAGCTGGCACTTGTGCCCATGCCTTAAGCCTAGCCAGCATTTGTGCCCCCTGCCTTGATCCTAGCCAGCACTGCACTTGTGCCCAGGCCTTAAGCCTAGCCCGCACTGCACTTGTGCCCAGGCCTTAAGCCTAGCCCGCACTTGTGCCCAGGCCTTAAGCCTAGCCCGCACTTGTGTCCCTGCCTTAAGCCAAGCCCGCACTTGTGCCCCTGCCTTAAGCCAAGCCCGCACTTGTGCCCCTGCCTTACGCCAAGCCCGCACTTGTGCCCCTGCCTTAAGCTAAGCCCGCTCTTGTTCCCCGGCCTTAAGCCAAGCCTGCATTTGTGCCCCGGCCTTAAGCCTAGCCCACTCTTGTGCCCGGGCCTTAAGCCTAGCCCGCACTTGTGCCCGGGCCTTAAGCCTAGCCTGCACTTGCGCCCGGGCGTTAAGCCTAGCCCGCACTTGCGCCCGGGCCTTAAGCCTAGCCCGCACTTGCGCCCCGGCCTTAAGCCTAGCCCGCACTTGTGCCCAGGCCTTAAGCCTAGCCCGCACTTGTGCCCCACCCTTAAGCCTAGCCCGCACTTGTGCCCCGGCCTTAAACCTAGCCCGCACTTGTGCCCTGGCCTTAAGCCTAGCCCGCACTTGTGCCCCGGTCTTAAGTTTAGCCAGCACTTGTTCCCCCTGCCTTGATCCTAGCCAGCACTGCACTTGTGCCCATGCCTTAAGCCTAGCCCGCACTTGTGCCCAGGCCTTAAGCCTAGCCTGCACTTTTGCTCAGGCCTTAAGCCTAGCCTGCACTTGTGCCCAGGCCTTAAGCCTAGCTGGCACTTGTGCCCATGCCTTAAGCCTAGCCAACATTTGTGCCCCCTGCCTTGATCCTAGCCAGCACTGCACTTGTGCCCAGGCCTTAAGCCTAGCCCGCACTTGTGCCCAGGCCTTAAGCCTAGCCCGCACTTGTGCCCAGGCCTTAAGCCTAGCCCGCAGTTGTGCCCAGGCCTTAAGCCTAGCCAACACTTGTGCCCCGGCCTTAAGCCTAGCCCGCACTTGTGCCCCGGCCTTAAGCCTAGCCAGCACTTGTGCCCCGGCCTTAAGCTTAGCCCGCACTTGTACCCCGGCCTTAAGCCTAGCCAGCACTTGTGCCCCGGCCTTAAGCTTAGCCCGCACTTGTGCCCCGGCCTTAAGCCTAGCCCGCACTTGTGCCCCGGCCTTAAGCCTAGCCCGCACTTGTGCCCCGGCCTTAAGCCTAGCCCGCACTTGTGCCCCGGCTTTAAGCCTAGCCCGCACTTGTGCCCCGGCCTTAAGCCTAGCCCGCACTTGTGCCCCGGCCTTAAGCCTAGCCCGCACTTGTGCCCCGGCCTTAAGCCTAGCCCGCACTTGTGCCCCGGCCTTAAGCCTAGCCCACACTTGTGCCCAGGCCTTAAGCCTAGCCCGCACTTGTGTCCAGGCCTTAAGCCTAGCCCGCACTTGTGCCAAGGCCTTAGGCCTAGCCCGCACTTGTGCCCAGGCCTTAAGCCTAGCCCGCACTTGTGCCCCAGCCTTAAGCCAAGCCCGCCCTTGTGCCCCTGCCTTAAGCCAAACCCGCCCTTGTGCCCCTGCCTTAAGCCAAGCCCGCTCTTGTGCCCCTGCCTTAAGCCAAGCCCGCCCTTGTGCCCCTGCCTCAAGCCAAGCCCGCCCTTGTGCCCCTGCCTTAAGCCAAGCCCGCCCTTGTGCCCCTGCCTTAAGCCTAGCCCGCCCTTGTGCCCAGGCCTTAAGCCTAGCCCGCACTTGTGCCCAGGCCTTAAGCCTAGCCCGCACTTGTGCCCCGGCCCTAAGCCTAGCCCGCACTTGTGCCCTGGCCTTAAGCCTAGCCCGCACTTGTGCTCAGGCCTTAAGCCTAGCCCGCACTTGTGCCCAGGCCTTAAGCCTAGCCCACACTTGTGCCCCAGCCTTAAGCCTAGCCCGCACTTGTGCCCCGGCCTTAAGCCAAGCCCGCCCTTGTGCCCCTGCCTTAAGCCAAGCCCGCCCTTGTGCCCCTGCCTTAAGCCAAGCCCGCCCTTGTGCCCCTGCCTTAAGCCTAGCCCGCACCTGTGCCCCGGCCTTAAGCCTAGCCCGCACCTGTGCCCCGGCCTTAAGCCTAGCCCGCACCTGTGCCCCGGCCTTAAGCCTAGCCCGCACTTGTGCACCGGCCTTAAGCCAAGCCCGCACTTGTGCCCAGGCCTTAAGCCTAGCCCGCACTTGTACCCCGGCCTTAAGCCTGGCCCGCACTTGTGCCCCGGCCTTAAGCCTAGCCCGCACTTGTGCCCCGGCCTTAAGCCTAGCCCGCACTTGTGCCCCGGCCTTAAGCCTAGCCCGCACTTGTGCCCCGGCCTTAAGCCTAGGCCGCACTTGTGCCCCGGCCTTAAGCCTAGCCCGCACTTGTGCCCCTGCCTTAAGCCAAGCCCGCCCTTGTGTGTTATGGCTGGCAATCAGGCAACACAGCGTGTAGTAATCAGCGCACATACAGAGATCTGGCAATAACCAAAAAGAATAGGACGAGCTCTGAGACGTGGAATCTCTGTAGACTGCAGTACCTGATCTATCCTCACACAACTATAAGCAGCAGTGGATTGCGCCTATCACTACCTATGCAACTCGGCACTGCCTGAGGAGCTGACTAGCCTGAAGATAGAAATACAAGCCTGACTTACCTCAGAGAAATACCCCAAAGGAATAGGCAGCCCCCCACATATAATGACTGTTAGCAAGATGAAAAGACAAACGTAGGAATGAAATAGATTCAGCAAAGTGAGGCCCGATATTCTAGACAGAGCGAGGATAGCAAAGAGAACTATGCAGTCTACAAAAACCCTAAAACGAAAACCACGCAAAGGGGCAAAAAGACCCACCGTGCCGAACTAACAGCACGGCGGTGCACCCCTTTGCTTCTCAGAGCTTCCAGCAAAAGTTAATAGCAAGCTGGACAGAAAAAACAGAAAACAAACTAGAAGCACTTATCTAGCAGAGCAGCAGGCCCAAGGAAAGATGCAGTAGCTCAGATCCAACACTGGAACATTGACAAGGAGCAAGGAAGACAGACTCAGGTGGAGCTAAATAGCAAGGCAGCCAACAAGCTCACCAAAACACCTGAGGGAGGAAGCCCAGAGACTGCAATACCACTTGTGACCACAGAAGTGAACTCAGCCACAGAATTCACAACAGTACCCCCCCCTTGAGGAGGGGTCACCGCAGTGGCGTAGCTAGAGCTTTTGCCGCCCGGGGCCGGTCCCGAGTTTGGCGCCCCCCCCCCCCGACTCAATACAAAGGTTACCAAAAATAGTCAGGACAACACGCACAGAAAAAAAACTCTTTATTGTTTAACTGAAACTTTAAATTGTCACTTTGGGAGTAAAGTTGATTTCAAATATTTTAGAATTTTACTTTTCTTGCCTTTCTGTTTGCAAAATCGTTGATAACATCATCAAAGTCTATTTCTTCACTCAGCTGATGTTCAATAGACAGAATGGCCATATTTCCTAAACGCATGGCGCTCATTGTGGATCTTAGGTAATTTTTAATCAGCTTTAACTTGGAAAAACTCCTCTCACAAGTAGCAACACTTACAGCAATAGTAAGAAAAATGCGAAGGAGTATGACAATATTTGGAACTGAGTTCTCTAGACTATATTTTACAATAAACTGCAACAGTTCAAGCGGACTGTCCTCCTTCCATGTCTCTTTTTTGTCTTGTGTAACAGCAACATAAAGAAAACTTTTAAGCCTTTTTCTCTCAATGAGGAACTCTTCCTTATTAATATCATCGTGATCTTGATTTAGCTGACACTCATACTTATCGTCCAAAAGGTGTGATGGAGTAAGGAAGGCATATTTTTCAGCAAGAGCATGAAGCTGTTGAAATCTTGTTGTGATTTCTTGGATCACTCTGTCCAACGAAAGGTACATTTCTCTCATCAACTCCGTTTCATATGGCAATGCAGCGTCTTGCGATTCTTCACCTGCCATCTTTTTTTTCTTTCTAGAGCGGCGATCCATATCTATTCCCAAATCTTCACAAATTTCTTTTGCATAAGCTACTGAATGCTTAACTAATTCCTCTCTGTTTTCTGTTAAAAATGCTTTTAATGCTCCAAGTTTTGTGTCACATTGTTGGATATTTAATCCTTTGGTCTGTAGGTAGACCTGTGTGTCATTAATTTCTTTAAGCACAGATTCCCACAGGCCAAGAAAGCACAGGAAGGAAAAAGATTGTAATGCAACAAGTAACACACCAGCATCTGACCTGGTAACTCTATTTTCTTCTTCACCAGTTAAATGTTCTACAGCCTGTAAAATTTTGGAGTAATTTTTTTTCACTGCACTCACAGCATCTCCCCGTGCACTCCACCGAGTTTCTAATACACGCTTGACACTTTGACCAGTGACTGAAATCAGAACATCCCAGCGATGGGTAGAAGAAGAAAAAAATGTGAACAAACGCTCCACAGTTCCAAAAAATGTAACCGAACTCAGTGCAACAGAAGCTGCATGTACACCTGCCAAATTCAGTGAGTGATTTGTACATGCAACAAATTCAGCTTTTTTGTTTATTTCCTTAATGCGTCTCTGAACGCCAGTATGTTGACCAGCCATTACAGCAGCATTATCATATGCTTGTCCTCTACAATTTTGGATGTCAATTCCGTATTTTTCTAATTGTTGCAAAATCACAGTTGAAATACTCTCTGAAGTTTTACCTTTTATTTCAATAAAATCAACAAATGATTCCACAACCTTAACTTCTTTTCCATTGATCATAACGTAGCGTAAAACTTGGCACATTTGATCCTTATGAGAAATATCAGGGGTGCTGTCAAATATCATAGAAAAATACTTTGCTATTTTTACTTGCTCCACAACTTTGCTTCTTACTTTCCCTCCCAAAATTTCTATAAACTCATTCTGAATTGTAGGAGAGAAATATGATGTAGCAAACTTTTTTCCAAACTTGATTCTTAGAATATGTTCACGTAGCACTGGATCATATTTCGCCAACAAATGAACCAATTCTAAAAAATTTCCCTTTTTTCCAGTTGATTCAGGTTCGTAATCAGTCTCATGATGGATTACTTCTCTGTGACCCCGTAAAGCCAAATTTTGTTTAGCAAGGAATCTAATGATATCCAACAATCTTGCAAGTATCTCCCTCCACTTCTTCACATTATTTTCTACTTCTTCCTGTACTTTTTTATCAATTGTTACGCCACGTTGGAGTCCAATTTCTAACTCCTTCCATTTTGTGAAACATTCTACATGGGCCACACTAGATTCATGGTTGTATACTTTAGGATTAAGTTTCCACCATGTGTTGAATCCATTCACTGAATCAAAATTAGACTGACTTGTTTCTGCATCTGCAAATAGTCTGCAACAAAAGCAGTAAAGGGCTTTTTTGGAAGGAGAGTACAGCAACCATGACCTCAACATTTTTTCATTATTTGGCAGAGTTTTAAAAAACCAGTTGCGTGTAAGTTTTCTGTTTTGTCCCTTGATTGATGCTCCCTCACGAACCACTTCAGCAAAGTCTGAGTCTAGATGCTGAACCACTGATGCACCTTGACGTACCAGTAAGATCCTTGTATCATCATTAATTTTACTTGGCCAAAGACCAACATCCTTTAAATCAATAGCAGGAATATTTTGATCGTCACACTCCTCATTGCTTCTTGAAGTTGAAGGAGCACTTGGGTCAATGTCTTGGTCATCACACTGCTCATTGGTTCCTGAAGTTGAAGGAGCACTTGGGTCAATGTCTTGGTCATCACACTGCTCATTGGTTCCTGAAGTTGAAGGAGCACTTGGGTCAATGTCTTGGTCATCACACTGCTCATTGGTTCCTGAAGTTGAAGGAGCACTTGTGTCTGATGCTGTGAATTTAGGAATCTCCTCAGCAACAGGAGTAGTAGTATCGTGGCTGAGATATTTTAGTAGTGCACCTTCATTTTTTTTCAATTCTTCCTCCTTAGCCTTTTTCTTTTTTCTAAACATTGCACCACTTTCTTTTCTTCGCTTCATTTTATCTAAGCCTAACAAAATAACAAAAAAATAAAGTTAGGTCAGACAAGGGCCCGGGCCACCAGGATGGCACTCCTGTAGCCGGCATAAGAGCGGGACTGGTTGCAGACACTCCAGCATTCCCAGAATGACTTTCTGCCTACGTCTGGGTGCTGCTACACACAGTCCCACCCTCCCACCAAATGACCAATCGGCCAGGCAGCGGAGTAAGTTGGTAAAGCCTGTACGCTGAATTTGAATTTTCTATGATGCATTTTTTAGAATAAAAAAAATGCAGCAGAAATAAGACCTCAGATCATGGACAAGTTAAATTCTTTCGCCGAATCGCCGGTGAATGTTACCATCACATGATCGGGACTGCAAAAAAAAAAAAAAGGTCTGCTTACCACCAATGTGACCGCTGGGACCACAACGCGATTGCTGGGACCACCAACGTGATCGCTGGAACCACCAAGACCTCTGGGACCACCAACGTGACTGCTGAGACCTACAAAGCTTTTTTTGCTCAACTCTTTTTTTTTTTTTGCTCACACAGGGTTAATGCCGGCGGTAACGGACCGCGTTATGCCGCGGGTAACGCACTCTGTTACCGCTGCTATTAACCCTGTGTGACCAAGTTTTTTACAATTTACAACAATAGTTAAAACATCTAATGTTAAAAATAATAATAAAAAAAAAAAACCATTATATACTCACATACGCCGCTTTTACCGCTCCTCGCGAGACAACCGCCACGTTCCGTTGGCATAGATCGTCTGGCAGAAGGACCTGCCGTGACGTCACGGTCATGTGACCGCGACGTCATCACAGGCCCTGCGTGCCTAAAGTATAAAGTATAATGGGGAACACCTCGTTCTCCCCCCCCTCAAAAAAAAGTATAAATAGATAAGAAAGTCTGAAGGACCCTAAAAGTGGTGTGTAAAGAGAAACTGCAAATGCATAAATAAAGTGCATAAATGCGGCCTCCCCCTTATCACCACACCGGGCGGCTGCTGTCCGGCGGTTGCTCACCTCAGCCTGGTGCGATCCTCTCTGCCTCTGATCTGATGTGATCTGCTGCTGTGCGGACGCTCAGAAATCCCCGGTGCTTCCTGGAATTGCTGCAGTGACACTGACAGGAGATCGAAAGTGAAAGTTACGGGTAATATAATAAAAGATGCGAACTCGGCTTCAGGAAAATGGCCACCGCGATCTCCATCTGCACACGCGCGGCATCCCGCGGCCATTTTCCTGAAGCCCCGGGAAGCCGAGCACTACCATCTGTGCATGCGTGGCCTCCGGAAGATGGCCGCCGCCAGCGATAATCTGTGGTATAGCGCAGATCGCGCTCGTTTTCTTCAGCCAGCGCCGGCTGCGGCCCGGTGACCCACCCCCCGCATTGTGCCGCCCGGGGCGGCCCGCCCCCCCTGCACCCCCCTTCCTACGCCACTGGGAGTATAATAGGGAACCTGAGTGTTAGCTTTCGGCAGATTATGGCAGGACCCACTTTTAACGTCATAATCACAAGCATTTTATCTGGAACTCAATCTAGACCCAAAAATATTAAATTAATGTACACCGTATTTATTTTCTCTTAAAAAAAAAAGAAAATGCAAGCTAGGTTGTTATAAGTAGAACTAAGGGTACCGTCACACAGTGGCATTTTGATCGCTACGACGGCACGATCCGTGACGTTCCAGCGATATATCCGTGACGTTCCAGCGATCTCGCTGTGTCTGACACGCTCCTGCGATCAGGGACCCCGCTGAGAATCGTACGTCGTAGCAGATCGTTTGAAACTTTCTTTCATCGTCTAGTGTCCCGCTGTGGCGGCATGATCGCATGGTGTAACAAAGGTGTGCACGATATTGTATACGATGTGCGCATAGTAACCAAAGGCTTCTACATCGCAAATACGTCATGAAATTTTCGCTCCAGCGTCGTACATTGCAAAGTGTGACAGCAGTCTACGACGCTGGAGCGATATTGTTACGATGCTGGAGCGTCACGGATCGTGCCGTCGTAGTGATCAAAATGCCACTGTGTGACGGTACCCTAAGGGTAAAAAGATAATACCCCGCACTGCTGTTGTAGTTAGACCCTATTATCCAAACAACCCTTTGTTCAAGAGAGGACCGACAAAATTCCTTTATATAACAACGGGGTGCAGCTTCTGCAGAACAACATGAAAGTCCAAGAGAAAAAGGCAAAAAAAGTGCACTTACCCGAGTGTGGTGGTCACAATTTTTATTCGGACATTTTTCAAAATATGCAGGGAGGGATGTGAACAAAGCGGACAACGGCCGTTTCGTGCCTCACCTCAGCACTTCAACGGGTCCCACCAATATCTGGAACTCAATCTAGACCCAAAAATATTAAATTAATGTACACCGTATTTATTTTCTCTTAAAAAAAAAACAGAAAATGCAAGCTAGGTTGTTATAAGTAGAACTAAGGGTATGTTCATACTATGAGGTTTTTACTGCGGAACCGCCGCGATTTTGCCGCTGCGGGTCCGCAGCTGTTTTCCATGCATGGTACAGTACAATGTTACCCTATGGAAAACAAAAACCGCAGTGCACATGATGCGGAAAATCCCGAAAAAAAACCGCGCTGAATTGCTGCGGAAAAAAAGAAGGACCATGTCACTTCTTTGTGCAGAATCGCAGCGATTCTGCATCCATACAAATGCATTGATCCGCTTACTTCCCGCATGGGGCTGTGCACACCATGCGGGAAGTAAGCGGATAATGTGCGGGTGGTACCCGGGGTGGAGGAGAGGAGACTCTCTCCTCCAGGCACCATATTTGTGGTAAAAAAAAAAATAAAATTAAATTTAAAAATAAGCTATACTCACCTCTGAAGTCTCAGCGCTGCAAGCGGTCTCAGGTTTGCTATGCGACCAGGACCTGCGTTGACGTCGGTCCTGGTCGCACAGCATCTTTGGAGCAGCGCCGCGGAGATCGGGACGTCAGAGGGTGAGTATATAATTATTTTATTATTTTTAACATTACTATTGATGCTGCATATTGCTGCATAGATATGCAGCATCAATAGTAGGGGTAAAATCCTGCAGCAGAACCCGCAGGACAAACCGCGATAAATCTGCAGGGATAACCGCAGATTTATCAAATCCGCTGCAGGAGAACCCGCAGGACAGAACACAACGTGTGAATGTGGCTAAGGCTACTTTCACTCTGGCGTTTTTTTGAATACGTCGCAATGCGTCGTTTAGGGGAAAAAACGCATCCTGCAAAGTGGTTTGCAGGATGCGTTTTTGCCCCATAGAGTAACATTACCGACGCATTGCGACGTATTGGCACACGTCGCAACCGTCGTGCGACGGTTGTGCCGTGTTGTGGCAGACCGCCGGGAGCAAAAAACTTTAAATGTAACATTTTTGGCTGCCGACGGACCGCTTTTTTCGACCGTGCATGCGTGGCCAGAACTCCGCCCCCACCTCCCCGCACCTTACAATGGGGCAGCGGATGCGCTGGAGAAATGCATCCGCTGCACCCGTTGTGCGGCGCATCAAACGCTAGCGTCGGAATCTCGGCCCGACGCAATGCGACGGGCCGAATCCGACGCTAGTGTGAAAGTAGCCTAACTGCCTTAGTGTTGCACTGGTCACAACAAAATATAGTTTCAGTACCATAAGGAAGTGGTACATAAACGGTAAACCCTAGATGCCTCTCAGACAGTCTCTAAAGTCACAAACCAATATTATATTGCATATAACATTCCACATATGATAAACTGTGCTTAAATACCTGCTAGGAGTAGGGACTGCAGTCTGCAGTGCAGCATGCCTGTGAGTCTGTGAGAGTGAGTCTGCCTCTGATCTGATCCGACTCCGAGTCATCCGATTCCGACCGATTCCGCTGTGATCCAGATTCATTTCTGACTGTCAGACTGACTGTCTCTGCAGCTGCGCAGTGCAGAGATCCCGGCGGCGGCGCTTCCTGGAGGCTGGAGGAGATCGAAAGTGAAAGTACGCCGGGTGGGTAATGCGAAGTTGCGAACAGGGCTTCAAGAAAATGGCCGCTGCGATCTCCATCTGCATCCCGCGGCCATTTTCCTGAAGCCCCGGGAAGCGCTACTACCATCTGCGCACGCGCGGGCGGCCGCCGCGGCGCCACGGCCACCCGGTCCCCGGCCCGGACGGACCCCAGCCCAGCCAGCAGCAATATAATGGTATAATAGTAGCGGCTACTATTATACCATTATTGCAAGTAGCGCAGATAGCGCCGCCGCTCCGGGCGGCTCTCCTGAGTGACAGTCTCCTCTTCTTCAGCCAGCGGCGCGCCGGCCCACCCCCCGCATTGTGCCGCCCCCCACTTTGTGCCGCCCGGGGCGGCCCGCCCCCCCCGCACCCTCTTCCTACGCCACTGGGTCACCGAACCCTCACCAGAACCCCCAGGCCGACCAGGATGAGCCATATGAAAGGCACGAACAAGATCTGGGGCATGGACATCAGAGGCAAAAACCCAGGAATTATCTTCCTGAGCATAACCCTTCCATTTGACCAGATACTGGAGTTTCCGTCTAGAGACACGAGAATCCAAAATCTTCTCCACAATATACTCCAATTCCCCCTCCACCAAAACAGGGGCAGGAGGCTCCACAGACGGGACCATAGGTGCCACGTATCTCCTCAACAACGACCTATGGAATACATTATGTATGGAAAAGGAGTCTGGGAGGGTCAGATGAAAAGACACCGGATTGAGAATCTCAGAAATCCTATACGGACCAATAAAACGAGGTTTAAATTTAGGAGAGGAAACCTTCATAGGAATATGACGAGAAGATAACCAAACCAGATCCCCAACACGAAGTCGGGGTCCCACACGGCGTCTGCGATTAGCGAAAAGCTGAGCCTTCTCCTGGGACAAGGTCAAATTGTCCACTACCTGAGTCCAGATCTGCTGCAACCTGTCCACCACAGAATCCACACCAGGACAGTCCGAAGACTCAACCTGTCCTGAAGAGAAACGAGGATGGAACCCAGAATTGCAGAAAAATGGAGAGACCAAGGTAGCCGAGCTGGCCCGATTATTAAGGGCGAACTCAGCCAACGGCAAAAATGACACCCAATCATCCTGGTCAGCGGAAACAAAACATCTCAGATATGTTTCCAAGGTCTGATTGGTTCGTTCGGTCTGGCCATTAGTCTGAGGATGGAAGGCCGAAGAGAAAGATAGGTCAATGCCCATCCTACCACAAAAGGCTCGCCAGAACCTCGAGACAAACTGGGAACCTCTGTCAGAAACAATATTCTCAGGAATGCCATGCAAACGAACCACATGCTGGAAGAACAAAGGCACCAAATCAGAGGAGGAAGGCAATTTAACCAAGGGCACCAGATGGACCATTTTAGAAAAGCGATCACAGACCACCCAAATGACCGACATTTTTTGAGAAACGGGAAGGTCAGAAATGAAATCCATCGAAATATGTGTCCAAGGCCTCTTCGGGACCGGCAAGGGCAAAAGCAACCCACTGGCACGTGAACAGCAGGGCTTAGCCCTAGCACAAATTCCACAGGACTGCACAAAAGCACGCACATCCCGTGACAGAGACGGCCACCAGAAGGATCTAGCAACCAACTTCCTGGTACCAAAGATTCCTGGATGACCGGCCAGCACCGAACAATGAAGTTCAGAGATAACTTTACTAGTCCACCTATCAGGGACGAACAGTTTCTCGGCCGGACAACGATCAGGTTTATTAGCCTGAAATTTCTGCAACACTCGCCGCAAATCAGGGGAGATGGCAGACACAATGACTCCTTCCTTGAGGATACTCGCCGGCTCAGATAACCCCGGAGAGTCGGGCACAAAACTCCTAGACAGAGCATCCGCCTTCACATTTTTAGAGCCCGGAAGGTATGAAATCACAAAATCAAAACGAGCAAAAAACAACGACCAACGGGCCTGTCTAGGATTCAAGCGCTTGGCAGACTCAAGATAAGTAAGGTTCTTATGATCAGTCAAAACCACCACGCGATGCTTAGCACCCTCAAGCCAATGACGCCACTCCTTGAATGCCCACTTCATGGCCAGCAACTCTCGGTTGCCCACATCATAATTACGCTCAGCAGCAGAAAATTTCCTGGAAAAGAAAGCACATGGTTTGAACACTGAGCAACCAGAATCTCTCTGTGACAAAACCGCCCCTGCACCAATCTCAGAAGCATCAACCTCGACCTGGAACGGAAGAGAAACATCAGGTTGACACAACACAGGGGCACAGCAAAAACGACGCTTCAACTCCTGAAAAGCTTCCACGGCAGCAGAAGACCAATTAACCAAATCAGCACCCTTCTTGGTCAAATCGGTCAATGGTCTGGCAATGCTAGAAAAATTACAGATGAAGCGACGATAAAAATTAGCAAAGCCCAGGAATTTCTGCAGACTTTTTAGAGATGTCGGCTGAGTCCAATCCTGGATGGCCTGAACCTTAACCGGATCCATCTCGATAGTAGAAGGGGAAAAGATGAACCCCAAAAATGAAACTTTCTGCACACCGAAGAGACACTTTGATCCCTTCACGAACAAGGAATTAGCACGCAGTACCTGGAAAACCATTCTGACTTGCTTCACATGAGACTCCCAATCATCTGAGAAGATCAAAATGTCATCCAAGTAAACAATCAGGAATTTATCCAGATACTCACGGAAAATGTCATGCATAAAAGACTGAAAAACAGATGGAGCATTGGCAAGTCCGAACGGCATCACCAGATACTCAAAATGACCCTCGGGCGTATTAAATGCCGTTTTCCATTCATCTCCCTGCCTGATTCTCACCAGATTATACGCACCACGAAGATCAATCTTAGTAAACCAACTAGCCCCCTTAATCCGAGCAAACAAGTCAGAAATCAATGGCAAGGGATACTGAAACTTAACAGTGATCTTATTAAGAAGGCAGTAATCAATACACGGTCTTAGCGAACCATCCTTCTTGGCTACAAAAAAGAACCCTGCTCCCAATGGTGACGACGATGGGCGAATATGTCCCTTCTCCAGGGACTCCTTCACATAACTGCGCATAGCGGTGTGTTCAGGTACGGACAAATTAAATAAACGACCCTTAGGGAATTTACTACCAGGAATCAAATCGATAGCACAATCACAATTCCTATGCGGAGGTAGGGCATCAGACTTGGACTCTTCAAATACATCCTGAAAGTCCGACAAGAACTCTGGGATGTCAGAAGGAATGGATGACGAAATAGACAAAAATGGAACATCACCATGTACTCCCTGACAACCCCAGCTGGTTACCGACATAGAGTTCCAATCCAATACTGGATTATGGGTTTGCAGCCATGGCAACCCCAACACGACCACATCATGCAAATTATGCAGTACCAGAAAGCGAATAACTTCCTGATGTGCAGGAGCCATGCACATGGTCAGCTGGGCCCAGTACTGAGGCTTATTCTTGGCCAAAGGTGTAGCATCAATTCCTCTCAACGGAATAGGACACCGCAAAGGCTCCAAGAAAAATCCACAACGTTTAGCATAATCCAAATCCATCAGATTCAGGGCAGCGCCTGAATCCACAAACGCCATGACAGAATACGATGACAAAGAGCACATTAAGGTAATGGACAAAAGGAATTTGGACTGTACAGTACCAATAACGGCAGAGCTATCGAACCGCCTAGTGCGTTTAGGACAATTAGAAATAGCATGAGTAGAATCACCACAATAGAAACACAGTCTGTTCAGACGTCTGTGTTCTTGCCGTTCTACTTTAGTCATAGTCCTGTCGCACTGCATAGGCTCAAATTTACTCTCAGACAATACCGCCAGATGGTGCACAGATTTACGCTCGCGCAAGCGACGACCGATCTGAATGGCCAAGGACATAGACTCATTCAAACCAGCAGGCATAGGAAATCCCACCATTACATCCTTAAGAGCTTCAGAGAGACCCTTTCTGAACAAAGCCGCTAGTGCAGATTCATTCCACAGAGTGAGTACTGACCACTTCCTAAATTTCTGACAATATACTTCTACATCATCCTGACCCTGGCATAAAGCCAGCAGATTTTTCTCAGCCTGATCCACTGAATTAGGCTCATCGTAAAGCAATCCCAGCGCCTGGAAAAATGCATCAACATTACTCAATGCAGAATCTCCTGGTGCAAGAGAAAACGCCCAGTCCTGTGGGTCACCGCGCAAAAAAGAAATAATAATCAAAACCTGTTGAATAGGATTACCAGAAGAATGAGGTTTCAAGGCCAAAAATAGCTTACAATTATTTCTGAAGCTCAGGAACTTAGTTCTGTCACCAAAAAACAAATCAGGAATCGGAATTCTTGGTTCTAGCATCGATTTCTGATCAATAGTATCTTGAATCTTTTGTACATTTACAACGAGATTATCCATTGAGGAGCACAGAGCCTGAATATCCATGTCCACAGCTGTGTCCTGAAGCACTCTAATGTCTAGGGGAAAAAAAAGACTGAAGACAGAGCTAAGAAAAAAAAATGATGTCAGGATTTCTTTTTTCCCTCTATTGGGAATCATTGGTTTGGCTCCTTGTACTGTTATGGCTGGCAATCAGGCAACACAGCGTGTAGTAATCAGCGCACATACAGAGATCTGGCAATAACCAAAAACAATAGGACGAGCTCTGAGACGTGGAATCTCTGTAGACTGCAGTACCTGATCTATCCTCACACAACTATAAGCAGCAGTGGATTGCGCCTATCACTACCTATGCAACTCGGCACTGCCTGAGGAGCTGACTAGCCTGAAGATAGAAATACAAGCCTGACTTACCTCAGAGAAATACCCCAAAGGAATAGGCAGCCCCCCACATATAATGACTGTTAGCAAGATGAAAAGACAAACGTAGGAATGAAATAGATTCAGCAAAGTGAGGCCCGATATTCTAGACAGAGCGAGGATAGCAAAGAGAACTATGCAGTCTACAAAAACCCTAAAACGAAAACCACGCAAAGGGGCAAAAAGACCCACCGTGCCGAACTAACAGCACGGCGGTGCACCCCTTTGTTTCTCAGAGCTTCCAGCAAAAGTTAATAGCAAGCTGGACAGAAAAAACAGAAAACAAACTAGAAGCACTTATCTAGCAGAGCAGCAGGCCCAAGGAAAGATGCAGTAGCTCAGATCCAACACTGGAACATTGACAAGGTGCAAGGAAGACAGACTCAGGTGGAGCTAAATAGCAAGGCAGCCAACGAGCTCACCAAAACACCTGAGGGAGGAAGCCCAGAGACTGCAATACCACTTGTGACCACAGAAGTGAACTCAGCCACAGAATTCACAACACTTGTGCCACTGCCTTAAGCCAAGCCCGCCTTTGTGCCCCTGCCTTAAGCCAAGACCGCCCGTGTGCCCCTGCCTTAAGCCAAGCCCGCACTTGTGCCCCGGCCTTAAGCCTAGCCCGCACTTGTGCCCAGGCATTAAGCCTAGCCCGCACTTGTGCCCAGGCCTTAAGCCTAGCCCGCACTTGTGCCCAGACCTTAAGCCTAGCCCGCACTTGTGCCCAGGCCTTAAGCCTAGCCCGCACTTGTGCACAGGCCTTAAGCCTAGCCCGCATTTGTGCCCAGGCCTTAAGCCTAGCCCGCACTTGTGCCCCGGCCTTAAGCCTAGCCCGCACTTGTGCTCCGGCCTTAAGCCTAGCCCGCACTTGAGCCCTGGCCTTAAGCCTAGCCCGCACTTGTGCCCCGGCCTTAAGCCTAGCCCGCACTTGTGACCCGGCCTTAAGCCTAGCCTGCACTTGTGCCCCGGCCTTAAGCATAGCCCGCACTTGTGACCCGGCCTTAAGCCTAGCCCGCACTTGTGCCCCGGCCTTAAGCCTAGCCCGCACTTGTGCCCCGGCCTTAAGCCTAGCCCGCACTTGTGCCCCGGCCTTAAGCCTAGCCCGCACTTGTGCCCCGGCCTTAAGCCTAGCCCGCACTTGTGCCCCGGCCTTAAGCCTAGCCCGCACTTGTGCCCAGGCCTTAAGCCTAGCCCGCACTTGTGCCCAGGCCTTAAGCCTAGCCCGCACTTGTGCCCAGGCCTTAAGCCTAGCCCGCACTTATGCCCAGGCCTTAAGCCTAGCCCGCACTTGTGCTCAGGCCTTAAGCCTAGCCCGCATTTGTGCCCACGCCTTAAGCCTAGCCCGCACTTGTGCCCCGGCCTTAAGCCTAGCCCGCACTTGTGCTCCGGCCTTAAGCCTAGCCCGCACTTGTGCCCTGGCCTTAAGCCTAGCCCGCACTTGTGCCCCGGCCTTAAGCCTAGCCCGCACTTGTGTCCCGGCCTTAAGCCTAGCCCGCACTTGTGCCCCGGCCTTAAGCATAGCCCGCACTTGTGACCCGGCCTTAAGCCTAGCCCGCACTTGTGCCCCGGCCTTAAGCCTAGCCCGCACTTGTGCCCCGGCCTTAAGCCTAGCCCGCACTTGTGCCCCGGCCTTAAGCCTAGCCCACACTTGTGCCCAGGCCTTAAGCCTAGCCCGCACTTTTGAGCCCCTTGAATGCTTGTTTGTTTGTTTTTGTCTTTAGCTTCATGTTGGTTATGTACATAGGGCCAGCTTTACGCTCTTCGCTCTTGTCCCGTCTGAATGCGCATGCACGACTGTAATTGGGGAAGAAGGCATTACCCATTTACGGAGGACAGACAAGAATTGCCTGGTGGCTTGGAGCATGGGGTTATGGAGAGGCTCCGCACTGTACAACAAAGGATCAAGTCCTAAATGTCCACGTACAGAGTAGAGGGGTGAAAGCTAGCTCTTCACCCCTATGGGTGCCTAACCCTTTATGCAAAGAGTGCAAAGAGTTAGCTGTATGCCTTAAGCCTAGCCAGCACTTGTGCCCATGCCTTAAGCCTAGCCCGCACTTGTGCCCATGCCTTAAGCCTAGCCAGAACTTGTGCCCCCTGCCTTGATCCTAGCCAGCAATGCACTTGTGCCCCGGCCTTAAGCCTAGCCCGCACTTGTGCCCCGGCCTTAAGCCTAGCCCACACTTGTGCCCAGGCCTTAAGCCTAGCCCGCATTTGTGTCCAGGCCTTAAGCCTAGCCCGCACTTGTGCCAAGGCCTTAGGCCTAGCCCGCACTTGTGCCCAGGCCTTAAGCCTAGCCCGCACTTGTGCCCCGGCCTTAAGCCAAGCCCGCCCTTGTGCCCCTGCCTTAAGCCAAGCCCGCCCTTGTGCCCCTGCCTTAAGCCAAGCCCGCCCTTGTGCCCCTGCCTTAAGCCAAGCCCGCCCTTGTGCCCTTGCCTTAAGCCAAGCCCGCCCTTGTGCCACTGCCTTAAGCCAAGCCCGCCCTTGTGCCCCTACCTTAAGCCTAGCCCGCCTTTGTGCCCAGGCCTTAAGCCTAGCCCGCACTTGTGCCCAGGCCTTAAGCCTAGCCCGCACTTGTGCCCTGGCCTTAAGCCTAGCCCGCACTTGTGCCCCGGCCTTAAGCCTAGCCCGCACTTGTGCTCAGGCCTTAAGCCTAGCCCGCACTTGTGCCCAGGCCTTAAGCCTAGCACGCACTTGTGCCCCAGCCTTAAGCCTAGCCCGCACTTGTGCCCCGGCCTTAAGCCAAGCCCGCCCTTGTGCCCCTGCTTTAAGCCAAGCCCGCCCTTGTGCCCCTGCCTTAAGCCAAGCCCGCCCTTGTGCCCCTGCCTTAAGCCTAGCCCGCCCTTGTGCCCCGGCCTTAAGCCAAGCCCACCCTTGTGCCCAGGCCTTAAGCCTAGCCCACACTTGTGCCCAGGTTTTAAGCCTAGCCCACACTTGTGCCCCGGCCTTAAGCCTAGCCCACACTTGTGCCCATGCCTTAAGCCTAGCCCACACTTGTGCCCATGCCTTAAGCCTAGCCCGCACTTGTGTCCAGGCCTTAAGCCTAGCCCGCACTTGTGCCCAGGCCTTAAGCCTAGCCCGCACTTGTGCCCAGGCCTTAAGCCTAGCCCGCACTTTTGAGCCCCTTGAATGCTTGTTTGTTTGTTTTTGTCTTCAGCTTCATGTTGGTTATGCACATAGGGCCAGCTTTACGCTCTTCGCTCTTGTCCCTTCTGAATGCGCATGCACGACTGTAATTGGGGAAGAAGGCATTACCCATTTACGGAGGACAGACAAGAAGTGCCTGGTCGCTTGGAGCATGGGGTTATGGAGAGGCTCCGCACTGTACAACAAAGGATCTAGTCCTAAATGTCCACGTACAGAGTAGAGGGGTGAAAGCTAGCTCTTCACCCCTATGGGTGCCTAACCCTTTATGCAAAGAGTGCAAAGAGTTAGCTGTATGCCTTAAGCCTAGCCAGCACTTGTGCCCATGCCTTAGGCCTAGCCCGCACTTGTGCCCATGCCTTAAGCCTAGCCAGAACTTGTGCCCCCTGCCTTGATCCTAGCCAGCAATGCACTTGTGCCCCGGCCTTAAGCCTAGCCCGCACTTGTGCCTCGGCCTTAAGCCTAGCCCACACTTGTGCCCAGGCCTTAAGCCTAGCCCGCACTTGTGTCCAGGCCTTAAGCCTAGCCCGCACTTGTGCCAAGGCCTTAGGCCTAGCCCGCACTTGTGCCCAGGCCTTAAGCCTAGCCCGCACTTGTGCCCCGGCCTTAAGCCAAGCCCGCCCTTGTGCCCCTGCCTTAAGCCAAGCCCGCCCTTGTGCCCCTGCCTTAAGCCAAGCCCGCCCTTGTGCCCCTGCCTTAAGCCAAGCCCGCCCTTGTGCCCCTGCCTTAAGCCAAGCCCGCCCTTGTGCCCCTGCCTTAAGCCAAGCCCGCCCTTGTGCCCCGGCCTTAAGCCTAGCCCGCCTTTGTGCCCAGGCCTTAAGCCTAGCCCGCACTTGTGCCCAGGCCTTAAGCCTAGCCCGCACTTGTGCCCCGGCCTTAAGCCTAGCCCGCACTTGTGCCCCGGCCTTAAGCCTAGCCCGCACTTGTGCTCAGGCCTTAAGCCTAGCCCGCACTTGTGCCCAGGCCTTAAGCCTAGCCCGCACTTATGCCCCAGCCTTAAGCCTAGCCCGCACTTGTGCCCCGGCCTTAAGCCAAGCCCGCCCTTGTGCCCCTGCCTTAAGCCAAGCCCGCCCTTGTGCCCCTGCCTTAAGCCAAGCCTGCCCTTGTGCCCCTGCCTTAAGCCTAGCCCGCCCTTGTGCCCCGGCCTTAAGCCAAGCCCACCCTTGTGCCCAGGCCTTAAGCCTAGCCCACACTTGTGCCCAGGTCTTAAGCCTAGCCCACACTTGTGCCCCGGCCTTAAGCCTAGCCCGCACTTTTGAGCCCCTTGAATGCTTGTTTGTTTGTTTTTGTCTTCAGCTTCATGTTGGTTATGCACATAGGGCCAGCTTTACGCTCTTCGCTCTTGTCCCTTCTGAATGCGCATGCACGACTGTAATTGGGGAAGAAGGCATTACCCATTTACGGAGGACAGACAAGAAGTGCCTGGTCGCTTGGAGCATGGGGTTATGGAGAGGCTCCGCACTGTACAACAAAGGATCTAGTCCTAAATGTCCAAGTACAGAGTAGAGGGGTGAAAGCTAGCTCTTCACCCCTATGGGTGCCTAACCCTTTATGCAAAGAGTGCAAAGAGTTAGCTGTATGCCTTAAGCCTAGCCAGCACATGTGCCCGTGCCTTAAGCCTAGCCAGCACTTGTGCCCCCTGCCTTGAATCTAGCCAGCACTGCACTTGTGCCCATGCCTTAAGCCTAGCCCGCACTTGTGCCCAGGCCTTAAGCCTAGCCTGCACTTTTGCTCAGGCCTTAAGCCTATCCTGCACTTGTGCCCAGGCCTTAAGCCTAGCTGGCACTTGTGCCCATGCCTTAAGCCTAGCAAACATTTGTGCCCCCTGCCTTGATCCTAGCCAGCACTGCAATTGTGCCCAGGCCTTAAGCCTAGCCCGCACTGCACTTGTCCCCAGGCCTTAAGCCTAGCCCGCACTTGTGCCCAGGCCTTAAGCCTAGCCCGCACTTGTGCCCCGGCCTTAAGCCTAGCCCGCACCTGTGCCCCGGCCTTAAGCCTAGCCCGCACCTGTGCCCCGGCCTTAAGCCTAGCCCGCACCTGTGCCCCGACCTTAAGCCTAGCCCGCACCTGTGCCCCGGCCTTAAGCCTAGCCCACACCTGTGCCCCGGCCTTAAGCCTAGCCCGCACCTGTGCCCCGGCCTTAAGCCTAGCCCACACTTGTGCCCCGGCCTTAAGCCTAGCCCGCACTTGTGCCCCGGCCTTAAGCCAAGCCCGCACTTGTGCCCCGGCCTTAAGCCTAGCCCGCACTTGTACCCCGGCCTTAAGCCTAGCCCGCACTTGTGCCCCGGCCTTAAGCCTAGCTCGCACTTGTGCCCCGGCCTTAAGCCTAGCCCGCACTTGTGCCCAGGCCTTAAGCCTAGCCCGCACTTGTGCTTTGGCCTTAAGTCTAGCACGCACCTGTGCCCCGGCCTTAAGCCTAGCCCGCACCTGTGCCCCGGCCTTAAGTCTAGCCCGCACCTGTGCCCCGGCCTTAAGCCTAGCCCGCACCTGTGCCCCGGCCTTAAGCCTAGCCCGTACCTGTGCCCCAGCCTTAAGCCTAGCCCGCACCTGTGCCCCGGCCTTAAGCCTAGCCCGCACCTGTGCCCCGGCCTTAAGCCTAGCCCGCACCTGTGCCCCGGCCTTAAGCCTAGCCTGCACCTGTGCCCCGGCCTTAAGCCTAGCCCGCACCTGTGCCCCGGCCTTAAGCCTAGCCCGCACCTGTGCCCCGGCCTTAAGCCTAGCCTGTATCTGTGCCCAGGCCTTAAGCCTAGCCCGCACTTGTGCCCCGGCCTTAAGCCTAGCCCGCACTTGTGCCCTGGCCTTAAGCCTAGCCCGCACTTGTGCCCCGGCCTTAAGCCTAGCCCGCACTTGTGCCCCGGCCTTAAGCCTAGCCCGCACTTGTGCCCCGGCCTTAATCCTAGCCCGCACTTGTGCCCCGGCCTTAAGTCTAGCCCGCAACTGTGCCCCGGCCTTAAGCCTAGCCCACACTTGTGCCCCGGCCTTAAGCCTAGCCCACACCTGTGCCCCGGCCTTAAGCCTAGCCCGCACTTGTTCCCAGGCCTTAAGCCTAGCCTGCACTTTTGCTCAGGCCTTAAGCCTAGCCTGTACTTGTGCCCAGGCCTTAAGCCTAGCCCGCACTTGTGCCCAGGCCTTAAGCCTAGCCCGCACTTTTGCTCAGGCCTTAAGCCTAGCCCACACTTGTGCCCAGGCCTTAAGCCTAGCCTGCACTTTTGCTCAGGCCTTAAGCCTAGCCTGCACTTGTGCCCAGGCCTTAAGCCTAGCCCGCACTTGTGCCCAGGCCTTAAGCCTAGCCCGCACTTGTGCCCCGGCCTTAAGCCAAGCCCGCCCTTGTGCCCCTGCCTTAAGCCAAGCCCGCTCTTGTGCCCCTGCCTTAAGCCTAGCCCGCCCTTGTGCCTAGGCCTTAAGCCTAGCCCGCACTTGTGCCCAGGCCTTAAGCCTAGCCTGCACTTTTGCTCAGGCCTTAAGCCTAGCCTGCACTTGTGCCAAGGCCTTAAGCCTAGCCCGCACTTGTGCCCACGCCTTAAGCCTAGCCCGCACTTGTGCCCGGCCTTAAGCCTAGCCCGCACTTGTGCCCAGTCCTTAAGCCTAGCCCGCACTTGTGCCCAGGCCTTAAGCCTAGCCCGCACTTGTGCCCAGGCCTTAAGCCTAGCCCGCACTTGTACCCAGGCCTTAAGCCTAGCCCGCACTTGTGCCCAGGCCTTAAAAGCCCACACTTTTGAGCCCCTTGAATGCTTGTTTGTTTGTTTTTGTCTTCAGCTTCATGTTGGTTATGCACATAGGGCCAGCTTTACGCTCTTCGCTCTTGTCCCATCTGAATGCGCATGCACGACTGTAATTGGGGAAGAAGGCATTACCCATTTACGGAGGACAGATAAGAAGTGCCTGGTCGCTTGGAGCATGAGGTTATGGAGAGGCTCCGCACTGTACAACAAAGGATCTAGTCCTAAATGTCGAAGTACAGAGTAGAGGGGTGAAAGCTAGCTCTTCACCCCTATGGGTGCCTAACCCTTTATGCAAAGAGTGCAAAGAGTTAGCTGTATGCCTTAAGCCTAGCCCGCACTTGTGCCCCGGCCTTAAGCCTAGCCCGCACTTGTGCCAAGGCCTTAGGCCTAGCCCGCACTTGTGCCCAGGCCTTAAGCCTAGCCCGCACTTGTGCCCCTGCCTTAAGCCAAGCCCGCCCTTGTGCCCCTGCCTTAAGCCAAGCCCGCCCTTGTGCCCCTGCCTTAAGCCAAGCCCGCCCTTGTGCCCCTGCCTTAAGCCAAGCCCGCCCTTGTGCCCCTGCCTTAAGCCAAGCCCGCCCTTGTGCCCCGGCCTTAAGCCTAGCCCGCCTTTGTGCCCAGGCCTTAAGCCTAGCCCGCACTTGTGCCCAGGCCTTAAGCCTAGCCCGCACTTGTGCCAAGGCCTTAGGCCTAGCCCGCACTTGTGCCCAGGCCTTAAGCCTAGCCCGCACTTGTGCCCCGGCCTTAAGCCAAGCCCGCCCTTGTGCCCCTGCCTTAAGCCAAGCCCGCCCTTGTGCCCCTGCCTTAAGCCAAGCCCGCCCTTGTGCCCCTGCCTTAAGCCAAGCCCGCCCTTGTGCCCCTGCCTTAAGCCAAGCCCGCCCTTGTGCCCCTGCCTTAAGCCAAGCCCGCCCTTGTGCCCCGGCCTTAAGCCTAGCCCGACTTTGTGCCCAGGCCTTAAGCCTAGCCCGCACTTGTGCCCAGGCCTTAAGCCTAGCCCGCACTTGTGCCCCGGCCTTAAGCCTAGCCCGCACTTGTGCCCCGGCCTTAAGCCTAGCCCGCACTTGTGCTCAGGCCTTAAGCCTAGCCCGCACTTGTGCCCAGGCCTTAAGCCTAGCCCGCACTTATGCCCCAGCCTTAAGCCTAGCCCGCACTTGTGCCCCGGCCTTAAGCCAAGCCCGCCCTTGTGCCCCTGCCTTAAGCCAAGCCCGCCCTTGTGCCCCTGCCTTAAGCCAAGCCCGCCCTTGTACCCCTGCCTTAAGCCTAGCCCGCCCTTGTGCCCCGGCCTTAAGCCAAGCCCACCCTTGTGCCCAGGCCTTAAGCCTAGCCCACACTTGTGCCCAGGTCTTAAGCCTAGCCCACACTTGTGCCCCGGCCTTAAGCCTAGCCCGCACTTTTGAGCCCCTTGAATGCTTGTTTGTTTGTTTTTGTCTTCAGCTTCATGTTGGTTATGCACATAGGGCCAGCTTTACGCTCTTCGCTCTTGTCCCTTCTGAATGCGCATGCACGACTGTAATTGGGGAAGAAGGCATTACCCATTTACGGAGGACAGACAAGAAGTGCCTGGTCGCTTGGAGCATGGGGTTATGGAGAGGCTCCGCACTGTACAACAAAGGATCTAGTCCTAAATGTCCAAGTACAGAGTAGAGGGGTGAAAGCTAGCTCTTCACCCCTATGGGTGCCTAACCCTTTATGCAAAGAGTGCAAAGAGTTAGCTGTATGCCTTAAGCCTAGCCAGCACATGTGCCCGTGCCTTAAGCCTAGCCAGCACTTGTGCCCCCTGCCTTGAATCTAGCCAGCACTGCACTTGTGCCCATGCCTTAAGCCTAGCCCGCACTTGTGCCCAGGCCTTAAGCCTAGCCTGCACTTTTGCTCAGGCCTTAAGCCTATCCTGCACTTGTGCCCAGGCCTTAAGCCTAGCTGGCACTTGTGCCCATGCCTTAAGCCTAGCAAACATTTGTGCCCCCTGCCTTGATCCTAGCCAGCACTGCAATTGTGCCCAGGCCTTAAGCCTAGCCCGCACTGCACTTGTCCCCAGGCCTTAAGCCTAGCCCGCACTTGTGCCCAGGCCTTAAGCCTAGCCCGCACTTGTGCCCCGGCCTTAAGCCTAGCCCGCACCTGTGCCCCGGCCTTAAGCCTAGCCCGCACCTGTGCCCCGGCCTTAAGCCTAGCCCGCACCTGTGCCCCGACCTTAAGCCTAGCCCGCACCTGTGCCCCGGCCTTAAGCCTAGCCCACACCTGTGCCCCGGCCTTAAGCCTAGCCCGCACCTGTGCCCCGGCCTTAAGCCTAGCCCACACTTGTGCCCCGGCCTTAAGCCTAGCCCGCACTTGTGCCCCGGCCTTAAGCCAAGCCCGCACTTGTGCCCCGGCCTTAAGCCTAGCCCGCACTTGTACCCCGGCCTTAAGCCTAGCCCGCACTTGTGCCCCGGCCTTAAGCCTAGCTCGCACTTGTGCCCCGGCCTTAAGCCTAGCCCGCACTTGTGCCCAGGCCTTAAGCCTAGCCCGCACTTGTGCTTTGGCCTTAAGTCTAGCACGCACCTGTGCCCCGGCCTTAAGCCTAGCCCGCACCTGTGCCCCGGCCTTAAGTCTAGCCCGCACCTGTGCCCCGTCCTTAAGCCTAGCCCGCACCTGTGCCCCGGCCTTAAGCCTAGCCCGTACCTGTGCCCCAGCCTTAAGCCTAGCCCGCACCTGTGCCCCGGCCTTAAGCCTAGCCCGCACCTGTGCCCCGGCCTTAAGCCTAGCCCGCACCTGTGCCCCGGCCTTAAGCCTAGCCTGCACCTGTGCCCCGGCCTTAAGCCTAGCCCGCACCTGTGCCCCGGCCTTAAGCCTAGCCCGCACCTGTGCCCCGGCCTTAAGCCTAGCCTGTATCTGTGCCCAGGCCTTAAGCCTAGCCCGCACTTGTGCCCCGGCCTTAAGCCTAGCCCGCACTTGTGCCCTGGCCTTAAGCCTAGCCCGCACTTGTGCCCCGGCCTTAAGCCTAGCCCGCACTTGTGCCCCGGCCTTAAGCCTAGCCCGCACTTGTGCCCCGGCCTTAATCCTAGCCCGCACTTGTGCCCCGGCCTTAAGTCTAGCCCGCAACTGTGCCCCGGCCTTAAGCCTAGCCCACACTTGTGCCCCGGCCTTAAGCCTAGCCCACACCTGTGCCCCGGCCTTAAGCCTAGCCCGCACTTGTTCCCAGGCCTTAAGCCTAGCCTGCACTTTTGCTCAGGCCTTAAGCCTAGCCTGTACTTGTGCCCAGGCCTTAAGCCTAGCCCGCACTTGTGCCCAGGCCTTAAGCCTAGCCCGCACTTTTGCTCAGGCCTTAAGCCTAGCCCACACTTGTGCCCAGGCCTTAAGCCTAGCCTGCACTTTTGCTCAGGCCTTAAGCCTAGCCTGCACTTGTGCCCAGGCCTTAAGCCTAGCCCGCACTTGTGCCCAGGCCTTAAGCCTAGCCCGCACTTGTGCCCCGGCCTTAAGCCAAGCCCGCCCTTGTGCCCCTGCCTTAAGCCAAGCCCGCTCTTGTGCCCCTGCCTTAAGCCTAGCCCGCCCTTGTGCCTAGGCCTTAAGCCTAGCCCGCACTTGTGCCCAGGCCTTAAGCCTAGCCTGCACTTTTGCTCAGGCCTTAAGCCTAGCCTGCACTTGTGCCAAGGCCTTAAGCCTAGCCCGCACTTGTGCCCACGCCTTAAGCCTAGCCCGCACTTGTGCCCGGCCTTAAGCCTAGCCCGCACTTGTGCCCAGTCCTTAAGCCTAGCCCGCACTTGTGCCCAGGCCTTAAGCCTAGCCCGCACTTGTGCCCAGGCCTTAAGCCTAGCCCGCACTTGTACCCAGGCCTTAAGCCTAGCCCGCACTTGTGCCCAGGCCTTAAAAGCCCACACTTTTGAGCCCCTTGAATGCTTGTTTGTTTGTTTTTGTCTTCAGCTTCATGTTGGTTATGCACATAGGGCCAGCTTTACGCTCTTCGCTCTTGTCCCGTCTGAATGCGCATGCACGACTGTAATTGGGGAAGAAGGCATTACCCATTTACGGAGGACAGATAAGAAGTGCCTGGTCGCTTGGAGCATGAGGTTATGGAGAGGCTCCGCACTGTACAACAAAGGATCTAGTCCTAAATGTCGAAGTACAGAGTAGAGGGGTGAAAGCTAGCTCTTCACCCCTATGGGTGCCTAACCCTTTATGCAAAGAGTGCAAAGAGTTAGCTGTATGCCTTAAGCCTAGCCCGCACTTGTGCCCCGGCCTTAAGCCTAGCCCGCACTTGTGCCAAGGCCTTAGGCCTAGCCCGCACTTGTGCCCAGGCCTTAAGCCTAGCCCGCACTTGTGCCCCTGCCTTAAGCCAAGCCCGCCCTTGTGCCCCTGCCTTAAGCCAAGCCCGCCCTTGTGCCCCTGCCTTAAGCCAAGCCCGCCCTTGTGCCCCTGCCTTAAGCCAAGCCCGCCCTTGTGCCCCTGCCTTAAGCCAAGCCCGCCCTTGTGCCCCGGCCTTAAGCCTAGCCCGCCTTTGTGCCCAGGCCTTAAGCCTAGCCCGCACTTGTGCCCAGGCCTTAAGCCTAGCCCGCACTTGTGCCAAGGCCTTAGGCCTAGCCCGCACTTGTGCCCAGGCCTTAAGCCTAGCCCGCACTTGTGCCCCGGCCTTAAGCCAAGCCCGCCCTTGTGCCCCTGCCTTAAGCCAAGCCCGCCCTTGTGCCCCTGCCTTAAGCCAAGCCCGCCCTTGTGCCCCTGCCTTAAGCCAAGCCCGCCCTTGTGCCCCTGCCTTAAGCCAAGCCCGCCCTTGTGCCCCTGCCTTAAGCCAAGCCCGCCCTTGTGCCCCGGCCTTAAGCCTAGCCCGACTTTGTGCCCAGGCCTTAAGCCTAGCCCGCACTTGTGCCCAGGCCTTAAGCCTAGCCCGCACTTGTGCCCCGGCCTTAAGCCTAGCCCGCACTTGTGCCCCGGCCTTAAGCCTAGCCCGCACTTGTGCTCAGGCCTTAAGCCTAGCCCGCACTTGTGCCCAGGCCTTAAGCCTAGCCCGCACTTATGCCCCAGCCTTAAGCCTAGCCCGCACTTGTGCCCCGGCCTTAAGCCAAGCCCGCCCTTGTGCCCCTGCCTTAAGCCAAGCCCGCCCTTGTGCCCCTGCCTTAAGCCAAGCCCGCCCTTGTACCCCTGCCTTAAGCCTAGCCCGCCCTTGTGCCCCGGCCTTAAGCCAAGCCCACCCTTGTGCCCAGGCCTTAAGCCTAGCCCACACTTGTGCCCAGGTCTTAAGCCTAGCCCACACTTGTGCCCCGGCCTTAAGCCTAGCCCGCACTTTTGAGCCCCTTGAATGCTTGTTTGTTTGTTTTTGTCTTCAGCTTCATGTTGGTTATGCACATAGGGCCAGCTTTACGCTCTTCGCTCTTGTCCCTTCTGAATGCGCATGCACGACTGTAATTGGGGAAGAAGGCATTACCCATTTACGGAGGACAGACAAGAAGTGCCTGGTCGCTTGGAGCATGGGGTTATGGAGAGGCTCCGCACTGTACAACAAAGGATCTAGTCCTAAATGTCCAAGTACAGAGTAGAGGGGTGAAAGCTAGCTCTTCACCCCTATGGGTGCCTAACCCTTTATGCAAAGAGTGCAAAGAGTTAGCTGTATGCCTTAAGCCTAGCCAGCACATGTGCCCGTGCCTTAAGCCTAGCCAGCACTTGTGCCCCCTGCCTTGAATCTAGCCAGCACTGCACTTGTGCCCATGCCTTAAGCCTAGCCCGCACTTGTGCCCAGGCCTTAAGCCTAGCCTGCACTTTTGCTCAGGCCTTAAGCCTATCCTGCACTTGTGCCCAGGCCTTAAGCCTAGCTGGCACTTGTGCCCATGCCTTAAGCCTAGCAAACATTTGTGCCCCCTGCCTTGATCCTAGCCAGCACTGCAATTGTGCCCAGGCCTTAAGCCTAGCCCGCACTGCACTTGTCCCCAGGCCTTAAGCCTAGCCCGCACTTGTGCCCAGGCCTTAAGCCTAGCCCGCACTTGTGCCCCGGCCTTAAGCCTAGCCCGCACCTGTGCCCCGGCCTTAAGCCTAGCCCGCACCTGTGCCCCGGCCTTAAGCCTAGCCCGCACCTGTGCCCCGACCTTAAGCCTAGCCCGCACCTGTGCCCCGGCCTTAAGCCTAGCCCACACCTGTGCCCCGGCCTTAAGCCTAGCCCGCACCTGTGCCCCGGCCTTAAGCCTAGCCCACACTTGTGCCCCGGCCTTAAGCCTAGCCCGCACTTGTGCCCCGGCCTTAAGCCAAGCCCGCACTTGTGCCCCGGCCTTAAGCCTAGCCCGCACTTGTACCCCGGCCTTAAGCCTAGCCCGCACTTGTGCCCCGGCCTTAAGCCTAGCTCGCACTTGTGCCCCGGCCTTAAGCCTAGCCCGCACTTGTGCCCAGGCCTTAAGCCTAGCCCGCACTTGTGCTTTGGCCTTAAGTCTAGCACGCACCTGTGCCCCGGCCTTAAGCCTAGCCCGCACCTGTGCCCCGGCCTTAAATCTAGCCCGCACCTGTGCCCCGGCCTTAAGCCTAGCCCGCACCTGTGCCCCGGCCTTAAGCCTAGCCCGTACCTGTGCCCCAGCCTTAAGCCTAGCCCGCACCTGTGCCCCGGCCTTAAGCCTAGCCCGCACCTGTGCCCCGGCCTTAAGCCTAGCCCGCACCTGTGCCCCGGCCTTAAGCCTAGCCTGCACCTGTGCCCCGGCCTTAAGCCTAGCCCGCACCTGTGCCCCGGCCTTAAGCCTAGCCCGCACCTGTGCCCCGGCCTTAAGCCTAGCCTGTATCTGTGCCCAGGCCTTAAGCCTAGCCCACACCTGTGCCCCGGCCTTAAGCCTAGCCCGCACCTGTGCCCCGGCCTTAAGCCTAGCCCACACTTGTGCCCCGGCCTTAAGCCTAGCCCGCACTTGTGCCCCGGCCTTAAGCCAAGCCCGCACTTGTGCCCCGGCCTTAAGCCTAGCCCGCACTTGTACCCCGGCCTTAAGCCTAGCCCGCACTTGTGCCCCGGCCTTAAGCCTAGCTCGCACTTGTGCCCCGGCCTTAAGCCTAGCCCGCACTTGTGCCCAGGCCTTAAGCCTAGCCCGCACTTGTGCTTTGGCCTTAAGTCTAGCACGCACCTGTGCCCCGGCCTTAAGCCTAGCCCGCACCTGTGCCCCGGCCTTAAATCTAGCCCGCACCTGTGCCCCGGCCTTAAGCCTAGCCCGCACCTGTGCCCCGGCCTTAAGCCTAGCCCGTACCTGTGCCCCAGCCTTAAGCCTAGCCCGCACCTGTGCCCCGGCCTTAAGCCTAGCCCGCACCTGTGCCCCGGCCTTAAGCCTAGCCCGCACCTGTGCCCCGGCCTTAAGCCTAGCCTGCACCTGTGCCCCGGCCTTAAGCCTAGCCCGCACCTGTGCCCCGGCCTTAAGCCTAGCCCGCACCTGTGCCCCGGCCTTAAGCCTAGCCTGTATCTGTGCCCAGGCCTTAAGCCTAGCCCGCACTTGTGCCCCGGCCTTAAGCCTAGCCCGCACTTGTGCCCCGGCCTTAAGCCTAGCCCGCACTTGTGCCCCGGCCTTAAGCCTAGCCCGCACTTGTGCCCCGGCCTTAAGCCTAGCCCGCACTTGTGCCCCGGCCTTAATCCTAGCCCGCACTTGTGCCCCGGCCTTAAGTCTAGCCCGCAACTGTGCCCCGGCCTTAAGCCTAGCCCACACTTGTGCCCCGGCCTTAAGCCTAGCCCACACCTGTGCCCCGGCCTTAAGCCTAGCCCGCACTTGTTCCCAGGCCTTAAGCCTAGCCTGCACTTTTGCTCAGGCCTTAAGCCTAGCCTGTACTTGTGCCCAGGCCTTAAGCCTAGCCCGCACTTGTGCCCAGGCCTTAAGCCTAGCCCGCACTTTTGCTCAGGCCTTAAGCCTAGCCCACACTTGTGCCCAGGCCTTAAGCCTAGCCTGCACTTTTGCTCAGGCCTTAAGCCTAGCCTGCACTTGTGCCCAGGCCTTAAGCCTAGCCCGCACTTGTGTCCAGGCCTTAAGCCTAGCCCGCACTTGTGCCCCGGCCTTAAGCCAAGCCCGCCCTTGTGCCCCTGCCTTAAGCCAAGCCCGCTCTTGTGCCCCTGCCTTAAGCCTAGCCCGCCCTTGTGCCTAGGCCTTAAGCCTAGCCCGCACTTGTGCCCAGGCCTTAAGCCTAGCCTGCACTTTTGCTCAGGCCTTAAGCCTAGCCTGCACTTGTGCCAAAGCCTTAAGCCTAGCCCGCACTTGTGCCCACGCCTTAAGCCTAGCCCGCACTTGTGCCCGGCCTTAAGCCTAGCCCGCACTTGTGCCCAGTCCTTAAGCCTAGCCCGCACTTGTGCCCAGGCCTTAAGCCTAGCCCGCACTTGTGCCCAGGCCTTAAGCCTAGCCCGCACTTGTACCCAGGCCTTAAGCCTAGCCCGCACTTGTGCCCAGGCCTTAAAAGCCCACACTTTTGAGCCCCTTGAATGCTTGTTTGTTTGTTTTTGTCTTCAGCTTCATGTTGGTTATGCACATAGGGCCAGCTTTACGCTCTTCGCTCTTGTCCCGTCTGAATGCGCATGCACGACTGTAATTGGGGAAGAAGGCATTACCCATTTACGGAGGACAGATAAGAAGTGCCTGGTCGCTTGGAGCATGAGGTTATGGAGAGGCTCCGCACTGTACAACAAAGGATCTAGTCCTAAATGTCGAAGTACAGAGTAGAGGGGTGAAAGCTAGCTCTTCACCCCTATGGGTGCCTAACCCTTTATGCAAAGAGTGCAAAGAGTTAGCTGTATGCCTTAAGCCTAGCCCGCACTTGTGCCCCGGCCTTAAGCCTAGCCCGCACTTGTGCCCCGGCCTTAAGCCTAGCCCACACTTGTGCCCCGGCCTTAAGCCTAGCCAGCACTTGTGCCCCGGCCTTAAGCCTAGCCCGCACTTGTGCCCCGCCCTTAAGCCTAGCCCGCACTTGTGCCCCGGCCTTAAGCCTAGCCCGCACTTGTGCCCCGGCCTTAAGCCTAGTCCGCACTTGTGCCCCGGCCTTAAGCGTAGCCCGCACTTGTGCCTCGGCCTTAATCCTAGCCCGCACTTGTGCCCCGGCCTTAAGACTAGCCCGCACTTGTGCCCCGGCCTTAAGCCTAGCCCGCACTTGTGCCCCGGCCTTAAGCCAAGCCCGCACTTGTGCCCCTGCCTTAAGCTAAGCCCGCACTTGTGCCCCTGCCTTAAGCCAAGCCCGCACTTGTGCCCCTGCCTTAAGCCAAGCCTGCTCTTGTTCCCCGGCCTTAAGCCTAGCCCGCACTTGTGCACAGGCCTTAAGCCTAGCCTGCACTTTTGCTCAGGCCTTAAGCCTAGCCTTCACTTGTGCCCAGACCTTAAGCCTAGCCCGCACTTGTGCCCAGGCCTTAAGCCTAGCCCGCACTTGTGCCCCGACCTTAAGCCAAGCCCGCCCTTGTGCCCCAGCCTTAAGCCAAGCCCGCCCTTGTGCCCCTGCCTTAAGCCTAGCCCGCACTTGTGCCCCGGCCTTAAGCCTAGTCCGCACTTGTGCCCCGGCCTTAAGCGTAGCCCGCACTTGTGCCTCGGCCTTAATCCTAGCCCGCACTTGTGCCCCGGCCTTAAGACTAGCCCGCACTTGTGCCCCGGCCTTAAGCCTAGCCCGCACTTGTGCCCCGGCCTTAAGCCAAGCCCGCACTTGTGCCCCTGCCTTAAGCTAAGCCCGCACTTGTGCCCCTGCCTTAAGCCAAGCCCGCACTTGTGCCCCTGCCTTAAGCCTAGCCCGCACTTGTACCCAGGCCTTAAGCCTAGCCCGCACTTGTGCACAGGCCTTAAGCCTAGCCTGCACTTTTGCTCAGGCCTTAAGCCTAGCCTTCACTTGTGCCCAGACCTTAAGCCTAGCCCGCACTTGTGCCCAGGCCTTAAGCCTAGCCCGCACTTGTGCCCCGACCTTAAGCCAAGCCCGCCCTTGTGCCCCAGCCTTAAGCCAAGCCCGCCCTTGTGCCCCTGCCTTAAGCCAAGCCCGCCCTTGTGCCCCTGCCTTAAGCCAAGCCCGCTCTTGTGCCCCTGCCTTAAGCCTAGCCCGCCCTTGTGCCCAGGCCTTAAGCCTAGCCCGCACTTGTGCCCAGGCCTTAAGCCTAGCCTGCACTTTTGCTCAGGCCTTAAGCCTTGCCTGCACTTGTGCCCAGGCCCTAAGCCTAGCCCGCATTTGTTCCCACGCCTTTTGCCTAGCCCGCACTTGTGCCCGGCCTTAAGCCTAGCCTGCACTTGTGCCCGGCCTTAAGCCTAGCCCGCACTTGTGCCCAGTCCTTAAGCCTAGCCCGCACTTGTGCCCAGGCCTTAAGCCTAGCGCGCACTTGTGCCCAGGCCTTAAGCCTAGCCCGCACTTGTACCCAGGCCTTAAGCCTAGCCCGCACTTGTGCCCAGGCCTTAAAAGCCCACACTTTTGAGCCCCTTGAATGCTTGTTTGTTTGTTTTTGTCTTCAGCTTCATGTTGGTTATGCACATAGGGCCAGCTTTACGCTCTTCGCTCTTGTCCCGTCTGAATGCGCATGCACGACTGTAATTGGGGAAGAAGGCATTACCCATTTACAGAGGACAGATAAGAAGTGCCTGGTCGCTTGGAGCATGAGGTTATGGAGAGGCTCCGCACTGTACAACAAAGGATCTAGTCCTAAATGTCCAAGTACAGAGTAGAGGGGTGAAAGCTAGCTCTTCACCCCTATGGGTGCCTAACCCTTTATGCAAAGAGTGCAAAGAGTTAGCTGTATGCCTTAAGCCTATCCAGCACTTGTGCCCATGCCTTAGGCCTAGCCAACACTTGTTCCCCCTGCCTTGATCCTAGCCAGCACTGCACTTGTGCCCATGCTTTAAGCCTAGCCCGCACTTTTGCTCAGGCCTTAAGCCTAGCCTGCACTTGTGCCCAGGCCTTAAGCCTAGCTGGCACTTGTGCCCATGCCTTAAGCCTAGCCAGCATTTGTGCCCCCTGCCTTGATCCTAGCCAGCACTGCACTTGTGCCCAGGCCTTAAGCCTAGCCCGCACTTGTGCCCCGGCCTTAAGCCTAGCCCACACTTGTGCCCAGGCCTTAAGCCTAGCCCGCACTTGTGCCCAGGCCTTAAGCCAAGCCCGCCCTTGTGCCCCTGCCTTAAGCCTAGCCCGCCCTTGTGCCCCGGCCTTAAGCCTAGCCCGCACTTGTGCCCCGGCCTTAAGCCTAGCCCGCACTTGTGCCTCGGCCTTAAGCCTAGCCCGCACTTGTGCCCCGGCCTTAAGCCTAGCCCGCACTTGTGCCCCGGCCTTAAGCCTAGCCCGCAATTGTGCCCCGGCCTTAAGCCTAGCCCGCATTTGTGCCCCGGCCTTAAGCCTAGCCCGCACTTGTGCCCCGGCCTTAAGCCTAGCCCGCACTTGTGCCCCGGCCTTAAGCCTAGCCCGCACTTGTGCCCCGGCCTTAAGCCTAGCCCGCACTTGTGCCCCGGCCTTAAGCCTAGTCCGCACTTGTGCCCCGGGCTTAAGCCTAGCCCGCACTTGTGCCCCGGCCTTAAGCCTAGCCCGCACTTGTGCCCCGGCCTTAAGCCTAGCCCGCACTTGTGCCCCGGCCTTAAGCCTCGCCCGCACTTGTGCCCCGGCCTTAAGCCTAGCCCGCACTTGTGCCCCGGCCTTAAGCCTATCCCGCACTTGTGCCCTGGCCTTAAGACTAGCCCGCACTTGTGCCCCGGCCTTAAGCCTAGCCCGCACTTGTGCCCCGGCCATAAGCCAAGCCCGCACTTGTGCCCCTGCCTTAAGCCAAGCCCGCACTTGTGCCCCTGCCTTAAGCCAAGCCCGCACTTGTGCCCCTGCCTTAAGCCAAGCCCGCACTTGTGCCCCTGCCTTAAGCCAAGCCCGCTCTTGTTCCCCGGCCTTAAGCCAAGCCCGCACTTGTGCCCAGGCCTTAAGCCTAGCCCGCACTTGTGTCCAGGCCTTAAGCCTAGCCCTCACTTGTGCCCAGGCCTTAAGCCTAGCCCGCACTTGTGCCCAGGCCTTAAGCCTAGCCCGCACTTGTGCCCAGGCCTTAAACCTCGCCCGCACTTGTGCCCCGGCCTTAAGCCTAGCCCGCACTTGTGCCCCGGCCTTAAGCCTAGCCCGCACTTGTGCCTCGGCCTTAAACCTAGCCCGCACTTGTGGCCCGGCCTTAAGCCTAGCCCGCACTTGTGCCCCGGCCTTAAGCCTAGCCCGCAATTGTGCCCCGGCCTTAAAAGTCCACACTTGTGAGCCCCTTGAATGCTTGTTTGTTTGTTTTTGTCTTCAGCTTCATGTTGGTTATGCACATAGGGCCAGCTTTACGCTCTTCGCTCTTGTCCCGTCTGAATGCGCATGCACGACTGTAATTGGGGAAGAAGGCATTACCCATTTACAGAGGACAGATAAGAAGTGCCTGGTCACTTGGAGCATGAGGTTATGGAGAGGCTCCGCACTGTACAACAAAGGATCTAGTCCTAAATGTCCAAGTACAGAGTAGAGGGGTGAAAGCTAGCTCTTCACCCCTATGGGTGCCTAACCCTTTATGCAAAGAGTGCAAAGAGTTAGCTGTATGCCTTAAGCCTATCCAGCACTTGTGCCCATGCCTTAGGCCTAGCCAGCACTTGTTCCCCCTGCCTTGATCCTAGCCAGCACTGCACTTGTGCCCATGCCTTAAGCCTAGCCCGCACTTTTGCTAAGGCCTTAAGCCTAGCCTGCACTTGTGCCCAGGCCTTAAGCCTAGCTGGCACTTGTGCCCATGCCTTAAGCCTAGCCCGCACTTGTGCCCCGGCCTTAAGCCTAGCCCGCACTTGTGCCCCGGCCTTAAGCCTAGCCCGCACGTGTGCCCCAGCCTTAAGCCTAGCCCGCACTTGTGCCCCGGCCTTAAGCCTAGCCCGCACTTGTGCCCCGGCCTTAAGCCTCGCCCGCACTTGTGCCCCGGCCTTAAGCCTAGCCCGCACTTGTGCCCCGGCCTTAAGCCTAGCCCGCACTTGTGCCCCGGCCTTAAGACTAGCCCGCACTTGTGCCCCGGCCTTAAGCCTAGCCCGCACTTGTGCCCCGGCCATAAGCCAAGCCCGCACTTGTGCCCCTGCCTTAAGCCAAGCCCGCACTTGTGCCCCTGCCTTAAGCCAAGCCCGCACTTGTGCCCCTGCCTTAAGCCAAGCCCGCACTTGTGCCCCTGCCTTAAGCCAAGCCCGCTCTTGTTCCCCGGCCTTAAGCCAAGCCCGCACTTGTGCCCAGGCCTTAAGCCTAGCCCGCACTTGTGCCCAGGCCTTAAGCCTAGCCCTCACTTGTGCCCAGGCCTTAAGCCTAGCCCGCACTTGTGCCCAGGCCTTAAGCCTAGCCCGCACTTGTGCCCAGGCCTTAAGCCTCGCCCGCACTTGTGCCCAGGCCTTAAGCCTCGCCCGCACTTGTGCCCAGGCCTTAAGCCTAGCCTGCACTTGTGTCCAGACCTTAAGCCTAGCCCTCACTTGTGCCCAGGCCTTAAGCCTAGCCCGCACTTGTGCCCAGGCCTTAAGCCTAGCCCGCAATTGTGCCCCGGCCTTAAGCCTAGCCTGCAGTTGTGCCCCGGCCTTAAGCCAAGCCCGCACTTGTGCCCCGGCCCTAAGAAAAGCCCGCCCTTGTGCCCCTGCCTGAAGCCAAGCCCGCCTTTGTGCCCCTGCCTGAAGCCAAGCCCGCCCTTGTGCCCCTGCCTGAAGCCAAGCCCGCCCTTGTGCCCCTGCCTTAAGCCAAGCCCGCCCTTGTGCCCCGGCCTTAAGCCTAGCCTGCCCTTGTGCCCCGGCCTTGAGCCTAGCCCGCCCTTGTGCCCCGCCCTTAAGCCTAGCCCACACTTGTGCCCCGGCTTTAAGCCTAGCCCGCACTTGTGCCCCGGCCTTAAGCCTAGCCCGCACTTGTGCCACGGCCTTAAGCCTAGCCTGCACTTGTGCCCCGGCCTTAAGCCTAGCCCGCACTTGTGCCCTGGCCTAAAGCCTAGCCCGCACTTGTGCCCCGGCCTTAAGCCTAGCCCGCACTTGTGCCCCGGCCTTAAGCCTAGCCCGCGCTTGTGCCCCGGCCTTAAGCCTAGCCCGCACTTGTGCCCAGGCCTTATGCCTAGCCCGCACTTGTGCCCAGGCCTTAAGCCTAGCCCGCACTTGTGCCCAGGCCTTAAGCCTAGCCCGCACTTGTGCCCAGGCCTTAAGCCAAGCCCGCACTTGTGCCCCAGCCTTAAGCCAAGCCCGCACTTGTGCCCCGGCCTTAAGCCAAGCCCGCCTTTGAGTTGTGAATTCTGTGGTCAAGCTCCCTCCTGTGTTCGTGAGTGGTACTTCGGTTGGTTCTGTCTATGAGCTTCCTCTGGTGAATGTGAGTGGGGCTGCGGCTTCTGAGTTTCCTTCCTCAGGTGCGAGGTTAAGTCGTTAGGTGCTGCTCTATTTAACTCCACCTAGTTCTTTGTTCCTTGCCTCAAGTCAATGTTCCAGTATTGGTCTTGCTCTCTCTCCTGGATTGTTCTTGTGGCCTGTCTTAACTGCATAAGCTAAGTTCTGCTTGTGTTTCTTGGTTTGCTATTTTTTCTGTCCAGCTTGCTAATTTGGTTTGTCTTGCTTGCTGGAAGCTCTGGGACGCAGAGGAAGCACCTCCGTACCGTTAGTCTTTTTGCGCCCTCTGCGTGGCTGTTTGTAGGTTTTTGTGCTGACCGCAAAGCTATCTTTCCTATCCTCGGTCTATTCAGTAAGTCGGGCCTCACTTTGCTAAAATCTATTTCATCTCTGTGTTTGTATTTTCATCTTTACTCACAGTCATTATATGTGGGGGGCTGCCTTTTACTTTGGGGAATTTCTCTGAGGCAAGGTAGGCTTATTTTTCTATCTTCAGGGCTAGCTAGTTTCTCAGGCTGTGCCCGAGGCGCCTAGGTCTGGTCAGGAGCTCTCCACGGCTACCTCTAGTGTGGTGTGATAGGATTAGGGATTGCGGTCAGCAGAGTTCCCACGTCTCAGAGCTCGTCCTATGTTATTAGTAACTATCAGGTCACTTTGTGTGCTCTTAACCACCAGGTCCATTGTGTTTCTGAACCACCAGTTCATAACAGTACTGGAGGCCCAAAGTACTAATGCTTCTCAATAGAGGGAAAAGAGAAATTCTGAGACCATTTTTTTTTCTCTGCACTGTGTTTTGTCTTTCTTTTACCCTAGACATTTGGGTGGTTCAGGACACAGGTGTAGTGATGGACATTAAAGGTCTGTCTTCTTGTGTGGATTATCTCTCTGCAAGAGTACAAAATATTCAAGACATTGTGGTTCAGAAATCCATGTTAGAACCTAGAATTCCTATTCCTGATTTGTTTTCTGGAGATAGAGCTAAGTTTCTGAATTTCAAAAATAATTGTAAACTGTTTCTGGCTTTGAAACCCCGTTCCTCTGGTGACCCAGTTCAACAAGTTAAGATCATTATTTCTTTATTACGTGGCGACCCTCAAGACTGGGCATTTTCCCTTGCGCCAGGAGATTCTGCATTTTGTGATATTGATGCGTTTCTTCTGGCGCTCGGATTGCTTTATGATGAACCTAATTCAGTGGATCAGGCAGAGAAAAATTTGCTGGCTCTGTCAGGGTCAGGATGAGGTAGAGATATATTGTCAGAAGTTTAGGAAGTGGTCTGTGCTCACTCAATGGAATGAATGTGCGCTGGCAGCAATTTTAAGAAAGGGTCTCTCTGAAGCCCTTAAGGATGTCATGGTGGGATTTCCTATGCCTGCTGGTCTGAATGAGTCTATGTCTTTGGCCATTCAGATCGATCGACGCTTACGTGAGCGTAAAAATGTGCACCATTTGGCGGTATTATCTGAGCATAAACCTGAGCCTATGCAATGTGATAGGAGTTTGACCAGAGCTGAACGGCAAGAACACAGACGTCGGAATGGGCTGTGTTTTTACTGTGGTGATTCCACTCATGCTATCTCCGATTGTCCTAAGCGCACTAAGCGGTTCGCTAGGTCTGCCACCATTGGTACGGTACAGTCGAAATTTCTTTTGTCCGTTACTTTGATCTGCTCTTTGTCATCCTATTCTGTCATGGCATTTGTGGATTCAGGCGCTGCCCTGAATTTGATGGACTTGGACTTTGCTAGGCGCTGTGGGTTTTTCTTGGAGCCCTTGCAGTATCCTAGTCCTTTGAGAGGAATTGATGCTACGCCTTTGGCCAAGAATAGGCCTCAGTACTGGACCCAACTGACCATGTGCATGGCTCCTGCGCATCAGGAGGATATTCGCTTTTTGGTGTTGCATAATCTGCATGATGTGGTCGTGTTGGGGTTGCCATGGCTACAAGTCCATAACCCAGTATTGGATTGGAAATCTATGTCTGTGTCCAGCTGGGGTTGTCAGGGGGTACATGGTGATGTTCCAGTTCTGTCTATTTCATCATCCACCCCTTCTGAGGTCCCAGAGTTCTTGTCGGATTACCGGGATGTATTTGATGAGCCCAAGTCCAGTGCCCTACCTCCGCATAGGGATTGCGATTGTGCTATCGATTTGATTCCTGGTAGTAAGTTTCCTAAAGGTCGACTGTTTAATTTGTCTGTGCCTGAGCACGCCGCTATGCGGAGTTACGTAAAGGAATCCTTGGAGAAGGGTCATATTCGCCCGTCGTCGTCGCCATTGGGAGCGGGGTTCTTTTTTGTGGCCAAGAAGGATGGTTCGTTGAGACCTTGTATTGATTACCGCCTTCTAAATAAAATCACAGTCAAATTTCAGTACCCCTTGCCGCTGCTGTCTGATTTGTTTGCTCGGATTAAGGGGGCTAGTTGGTTCACCAAGATAGATCTTCGTGGTGCGTATAATCTTGTGCGTATTAAACAGGGCGATGAATGGAAAACAGCATTTAATACGCCCGAGGGCCATTTTGAGTACCTGGTTATGCCATTCGGGCTTTCCAATGCTCCATCAGTATTTCAGTCCTTTATGCATGACATCTTCCGAGAGTACCTGGATAAATTCCTGATTGTATACTTGGATGATATTTTGGTCTTCTCGGATGATTGGGAGTCTCACGTGAAGCAGGTTAGAATGGTGTTCCAGGTCCTGCGTGCGAATTCTTTGTTTGTGAAGGGGTCAAAGTGTCTCTTTGGTGTTCAGAAGGTTTCATTTTTGAGTTTCATTTTTTCCCCTTCTACTATCGAGATGGACCCTGTTAAAGTTCAGGCCATTTATGATTGGACTCAGCCGACATCTCTGAAGAGTCTGCAAAAGTTCCTGGGCTTTGCTAATTTTTATCGTCGCTTCATCAATAATTTTTCTAGTATTGCTAAACCGTTGACTGATTTAACCAAGAAGGGTGCTGATGTGGTCAATTGGTCTTCTGCTGCTGTGGAAGCTTTTCAGGAGTTGAAGCGTCGTTTTTCTTCTGCCCCTGTGTTGTGCCAGCCAGATGTTTCGCTCCCGTTCCAGGTCGAGGTTGATGCTTCTGAGATTGGAGCAGGGGCTGTTTTGTCGCAAAGAAGTTCTGATGGCTCAGTGATGAAACCATGTGCCTTCTTTTCCAGGAAGTTTTCGCCTGCTGAGCGTAATTATGATGTTGGCAATCGAGAGTTGTTGGCCATGAAGTGGGCATTCGAGGAGTGGCGTCATTGGCTTGAAGGAGCTAAGCATCGCGTGGTGGTCTTGACTGATCACAAGAACTTGACTTATCTCGAGTCTGCCAAACGGTTAAATCCTAGACAGGCTCGTTGGTAGCTGTTTTTCTCCCGTTTTAACTTTGTGGTTTCGTACCTTCCGGGCTCTAAGAATGTGAAGGCGGATGCCCTGTCTAGGAGTTTTGTGCCCGACTCTCCGGGTTTGCCTGAGCCGGCGGGTATTCTCAAAGAGGGGGTAATTTTGTCTGCCATCTCCCCTGATTTGCGGCGGGTGCTGCAAAAATTTCAGGCTAATAGACCTGACCGTTGCCCAGCGGAGAAACTGTTTGTCCCTGATAAATGGACGAGTAGAGTTATCTCTGAGGTTCATTGTTCGGTGTTGGCTGGCCATCCTGGAATCTTTGGTACCAGAGATTTGGTGGCTAGATCCTTTTGGTGGCCGTCTCTGTCGCGGGATGTGCGTTTGTTTGTGCAGTCCTGTGGGATTTGTGCTCGGGCTAAGCCCTGCTGTTCTCGTGCCAGTGGGTTGCTTTTGCCCTTGCCGGTCCCGAAGAGGCCCTGGACACATATCTCTATGGATTTTATTTCGGATCTCCCCGTCTCTAAAAAGATGTCGGTCATTTGGGTGGTTTGTGATCGCTTCTCTAAGATGGTCCATTTGGTACCCTTGTCTAAATTGCCTTCCTCCTCTGATTTGGTGCCATTGTTTTTCCAGCATGTGGTTCGTTTACATGGCATTCCGAAGAACATCGTTTCTGACAGAGGTTCCCAGCTTGTTTCAAGGTTTTGGCGAGCCTTTTGTGCTAGGATGGGCATTAATTTGTCTTTTTCCTCGGCTTTCCATCCTCAGACAAATGGCCAAACTGAACGAACCAATCAGACCTTGGAAACATATCTGAGATGTTTTGTTTCTGCTGATCAGGATGATTCTGTGTCCTTTTTGCCTTTGGCTGAGTTCGCCCTTAATAATCGGGCCAGCTCGGCTACTTTGGTTTCGCCATTTTTCTGCAATTCTGGTTTCCATCCTCGTTTCTCTTCAGGGCAGGTTGAGTCTTCGGACTGTCCTGGTGTGGATACTGTGGTGGATAGGTTGCAGCAGATTTGGACTCATGTGGTGGACAATTTGACATTGTCCCAGGAGAAGGCTCAACGTTTCGCTAACCGCAGGCGCTGTGTGGGTCCCCGACTTCGTGTTGGGGATTTGGTTTGGTTGTCGTCTCGTTATATTCCTATGAAAGTTTCCTCTCCTAAGTTTTAAGCCTCGTTTCATTGGTCCGTATAGGATTTCTGAGGTTCTTAATCCTGTGTCTTTTCGTTTGCCCCTTCCAGCTTCTTTTTCCATCCATAATGTATTCCATAGGTCATTGTTGCGGAGATACGTGGCACCTGTGGTTCCATCCGTTGATCCTCCTGCCCCGGTATTGGTTGAGGGGGAGTTGGTGTATATAGTGGAGAAGATTTTGGATTCTCGTATTTCGAGACGGAAACTCCAGTACCTGGTTAAGTGGAAGGGTTATGGTCAGGAAGATAATTCCTGGGTCCTTGCCTCTGATGTTCATGCTGCCGATCTGGTTCGTGCCTTTCATTTGGCTCATCCTGGTCGGCCTGGGGGCTCTGGTGAGGGTTCGGTGACCCCTCCTCAAGGGGTGGGTACTGTTGTGAATTCTGTGGTCAAGCTCCCTCCTGTGGTCGTGAGTGGTACTTCGGCTGGTTCTGTCTATGAGCTTCCTCTGGTGGATGTGAGTGGGGCTGCGGCTTCTGAGTTTCCTTCCTCAGGTGACGAGGTTAAGTCGTTAGGTGCTGCTCTATTTAACTCCACCTAGTTCTTTGTTCCTTGCCTCCAGTCAATGTTCCAGTATTGGTCTTGCTCTCTCTCCTGGATCGTTCTTGTGGCCTGTCTTCACTGCATAAGCTAAGTTCTGCTTGTGTTTCTTGGTTTGCTATTTTTTCTGTCCAGCTTGCTAATTTGGTTTGTCTTGCTTGCTGGAAGCTCTGGGACGCAGAGGAAGCACCTCCGTACCGTTAGTCGGTGCGGAGGGGCTTTTTGCGCCCTCTGCGTGGTTGTTTGTAGGTTTTTGTGCTGACCGCAAAGCTATCTTTCCTATTCTCGGTCTATTCAGTAAGTCGGGCCTCACTTTGCTAAAATCTATTTAATCTCTGTGTTTGTATTTTCATCTTTACTCACAGTCATTATATGTGGGGGGGCTGCCTTTTCCTTTGGGGAATTTCTCTGAGGCAAGGTAGGCTTATTTTTCTATCTTCAGGGCTAGCTAGTTCCTCAGGCTGTGCCGAGGCGCTTAGGTCTGGTCAGGAGCGCTCCACGGCTACCTCTAGTGTGGTGTGATAGGATTAGGGATTGCGGTCAGCAGAGTTCCCACGTCTCAGAGCTCATCCTATGTTATTAGTAACTATCAGGTCACTTTGTGTGCTCTTAACCACCAGGTCCATTGTGTTTCTGAACCACCAGTTCATAACACCCTTGTGCCCCTGCCTGAAGCCAAGCCCGCCCTTGTGCCCCTGCCTGAAGCCAAGCCCGCCCTTGTGCCCCGGCCTTAAGCCTAGCCCGCACTTGTGCCCCGGCCTTAAGCCTAGCCCGCACTTGTGCCCCGGCCTTAAGCCTAGCCCGCACTTGTGCCCCGGCCTTAAGCCTAGCCCGCACTTGTGCCCCGGCCTTAAGCCTAGCCCGCACTTGTGCCCCGGCCTTAAGCCTAGCCCGCACTTGTGCCCCGGCCTTAAGCCTAGCCCGCACTTGTGCCCCGGCCTTAAGCCTAGCCCGCACTTGTGCCCCGGCCTTAAGCCTAGCCCGCACTTGTGTCCCGGCCTTAAGCCTAGCCCGCACTTGTGCCCCAGCCTTAAGCCTAGCCCGCACTTGTGCCCAAGCCTTAAGCCTAGCCCGCACTTGTGCCCCGGCCTTAAGCCTAGCCCGCACTTGTGCCCCGGCCTTAAGCCTAGCCCGCACTTGTGCCCCGGCCTTAAGCCTAGCCCGCACTTGTGCCCCGGCCTTAAGCCTAGCCCGCACATGTGCCCCGGCCTTAAGCCCAGCCCGCACTTGTGCCCAGGCCTTAAGCCTAGCCCGCACTTGTGCCCCGGCCTTAAGCCTAGCCCGCACTTGTGCCCAGGCCTTAAGCCTAGCCCGCACTTGTGCCCAGGCCTTTAGCCTAGCCTGCACTTTTGAGCCCCTTGAATGCTTGTTTGTTTTTGTCTTCAGCTTCATGTTGGTTATGCACATAGGGCCAGCTTTACGCTCTTCGCTCTTGTCCCGTCTGAATGCGCATGCACGACTGTAATTGGGGAAGAAGGCATTACCCATTTACGGAGGACAGACAAGAATTGCCTGGTGGCTTGGAGCATGGGGTTATGGAGAGGCTCCGCACTGTACAACAAAGGATCAAGTCCTAAATGTCCACGTACAGAGTAGAGGGGTGAAAGCTAGCTCTTCACCCCTATGGGTGCCTAACCCTTTATGCAAAGAGTGCAAAGAGTTAGCTGTATACCTTAAGCCTAGCCAGCACTTGTGCCCATGCCTTAAGTCTAGCCAGCACTTGTGCCCCCTGCCTTGATCCTAGCCAGCACTGCACTTGTGCCCATGCCTTAAGCCTAGCCCGCTCATGTGCCCAGGCCTTAAGCCTAGCCTGTGCTTGTGCCCAGGCCTTAAGCCTAGCCGGCACTTGTGTCCCCTGCCTTGATCCTAGCCAGCACTGCACTTGTGACCAGGCCTTAAGCCTAGCCCGCACTTGTGCCCAGGCCTTAAGCCTAGCCCGCACTTGTGCCCAGGCCTTAAGCCTAGCCTGCACTTGTGCCCAGGCCTTAAGCCTGGCCCGCACTTGTGCCCAGGCCTTAAGCCTAGCTCGCACTTGTGCCCAGGCCTTAAGCCTAGCCCATACTTGTGCTCAGGCCTTAAGCCTAGCCCGCACTTGTGCCCCGGCCTTAAGCCTAGCCCGCACTTGTGCCCAGGCCTTAAGCCTAGCCCATACTTGTGCCCAGGCCTTAAGCCTAGCCCGCACTTGTGCCCAGTTCTTAAGCCTAGCCCGCACTTGTGCCCCGGCCTTAAGCCTAGCCCGCACGTGTGCCCCGGCCTTAAGCCTAGCCCACACTTGTGCCCCGGCCTTAAGCCTAGCCCGCACTTGTGCCCCAGCCTTAAGCCTAGCCCGCACTTGTGCCCCGGCCTTAAGCCTAGCCCGCACTTGTGCCCCGGCCTTAAGCCTAGCCCGCCCTTGTGCCCCGGCCTTAAGCCTAGCCCGCACTTGTGCCCCGGTCTTAAGCCTAGCCTGCACTTGTGCCCATGCCTTAAGCCTAGCCCGCACTTGTGCCCCGGCCTTAAGCCTAGCCCGCACTTGTGCCCCGGCCTTAAGCCTAGACTGCACTTGTGCCCCGGCCTTAAGCCTAGACCGCACTTGTGCCACGGCCTTAAGCCTAGCCCGCACTTGTGCCCCGGCCTTAAGCCTAGACCGCACTTGTGCCCCGGCCTTAAGCCAAGCCCGCACTTGTGCCCCGGCCTTAAGCCAAGCCCGCACTTGTGCCCAGGCCTTAAGCCAAGCCCGCTCTTGTTCCCCTGCCTTAAGCCTAGCCCACACTTGTGCCCAGGCCTTAAGCCTAGCCCGCAATTGTGCCCAGGCCTTAAGCCTAGCCCGCACTTGTGCCCAGGCCTTAAGCCTAGCCCGCACTTGTGCCCAGGCCTTAAGCCTAGCCCGCACTTGTGCCCAGGCCTTAAGCCTAGCCCGCACTTGTGCCCAGGCCTTAAGCCTAGCCCGCACTTGTGCCCCGGCCTTAAGCCTAGCCCACACTTGTGCCCCGGCCTTAAGCCTAGCCCGCACTTGTGCCCCTGCATGAAGCCAAGCCCGCCCTTGTGCCCCTGCCTGAAGCCAAGCCCGCTCTTGTGCCCCGGCCTTAAGCCTAGCCTGCCCTTGTGTCCCGGCCTTAAGCCTAGCCCCCCCTTGTGCCCCGGCCTTAAGCCTAGCCTGCCCTTGTGCCCCGCCCTTAAGCCTAGCCCGCACTTGTGCCCCAGCCTGAAGCCTAGCCCGCACTTGTGCCCCTGCCTGAAGCCTAGCCCGCACTTGTGCCCTGGCCGTAAGCCCAGCCCGCACTTGTGCCCCGGCCTTAAGCCTAGCCCGGACTTGTGCCCCGGCCTTAAGCCTAGCCCGCACTTGTGCCCCGGCCTTAAGCCTAGCCCGCACTTGTGCCCCGGCCTTAAGCCTAGCCCGCACTTGTGCCCAGGCCTTAAGCCTAGCCCGCACTTGTGCCCCGGCCTTAAGCCTAGCCCGCACTTGTGCCCCGGCCTTAAGCCTAGCCCGCACTTGTGCCCCGGCCTTAAGCCTAGCCCGCACTTATGCCCCGGCCTTAAGCCTAGCCCGCACTTGTGCCCCTGCCTTAAGCCAAGCCCGCCCTTGTGCCACTGCCTTAAGCCAAGCCCGCCCTTGTGCCCCTGCCTTAAGCCAAGCCCGCCTGTGTTCCCCTGCCTTAAGCCAAGCTCGCACTTGTGCCCCGGCCTTAAGCCTAGCCCGCACTTGTGCCCAGGCCTTAAGCCTAGCCCGCACTTGTGCCCAGGCCTTAAGCCTAGCCCGCACTTGTGCCCAGGCCTTAAGCCTAGCCCGCACTTGTGCCCCGGCCTTAAGCATAGCCCGCACTTGTGACCCGGCCTTAAGCCTAGCCCGCACTTGTGCCCCGGCCTTAAGCCTATCCCGCACTTGTGCCCCGGCCTTAAGCCTAGCCCGCACTTGTGCCCCGGCCTTAAGCCTAGCCCGCACTTGTGCCCCGGCCTTAAGCCAAGCCCGCCCTTGTGCCACTGCCTTAAGCCAAGCCCGCCCTTGTGCCACTGCCTTAAGCCAAGCCCGCCCGTGTGCCCCTGCCTTAAGCCTAGCCCTCACTTGTGCCCCGGCCTTAAGCCTAGCCCGCACTTGTGCCCAGGCCTTAAGCCTAGCCCGCACTTGTGCCCAGGCCTTAAGCCTAGCCTGCACTTGTGCCCAGGCCTTAAGCCTAGCCCGCACTTGTGCCCAGGCCTTAAGCCTAGCCCGCACTTGTGAACAGGGCCTTAAGCCTAGCCCGCATTTGTGCCCAGGCCTTAAGCCTAGCCCGCACATGTGCCCCGGCCTTAAGCCTAGCCCGCACTTGTGCCCCGGCCTTAAGCCTAGCCCGCACTTGTGCCCTGGCCTTAAGCCTAGTCCGCACTTGTGCCCCAGCCTTAAGCCTAGCCCGCACTTGTGACCCGGCCTTAAGCCTAGCCCGCACTTGTGCCCCGGCCTTAAGCATAGCCCGCACTTGTGACCCGGCCTTAAGCCTAGCCCGCACTTGTGCCCCGGCCTTAAGCCTAGCCCGCACTTGTGCCCCGGCCTTAAGCCTAGCTCGCACTTGTGCCCCGGCCTTAAGCCTAGCCCGCACTTGTGCCCCGGCCTTAAGCCTAGCCCGCACTTGTGCCCCGGCCTTAAGCCTAGCCCGCACTTGTGCCCCGGCCTTAAGCCTAGCCCGCACTTGTGCCCCGGCCTTAAGCCTAGCCCGCACTTGTGCCCCGGCCTTAAGCCTAGCCCGCACTTGTGCCCCGGCCTTAAGCATAGCCCGCACTTGTGCCCCGGCCTTAAGCCAAGCCCGCAGTTGTGCCCCTGCCTTAAGCCTAGCCCGCACTTGTGCCCCGGTCTTAAGCCAAGCCTGCAATTGTGCCCCTGCCCTAAGAATAGTCCGCACTTGTGACCCAGCCTTAAGCCTAGCCCGCACTTGTGCCACAGCCTTAGGCCTAGCCCGCACTTATGCCCCGGCCTTAAGCCTAGCCCGCACTTGTGACCCGGCCTTAAGCCTAGCCCGCACTTGTGCCCCGGCCTTAAGCATAGCCCACACTTGTGACCCGGCCTTAAGCCTAGCCTGCACTTGTGCCCCGGCCTTAAGCCTAGCCCGCACTTGTGCCCCGGCCTTAAGCCTAGCCCGCACTTGTGCCGCGGCCTTAAGCCTAGCCCGCACTTGTGCCCTGGCCTTAAGTCTAGCCCGCACTTGTGACCCGGCCTTAAGCCTAGCCCGCACTTGTGCCCCGGCCTTAAGCATAGCCCGCACTTGTGACCTGGCCTTAAGCCTAGCCCGCACTTGTGCCCCGGCCTTAAGCCTAGCCCGCACTTGTGCCCCGGCCTTAAGCCTAGCCCGCACTTGTGCCCCGGCCTTAAGCCTAGCCCGCACTTGTGCCCCGGCCTTAAGCCTAGCCCGCACTTGTGCCCAGGCTTTAAGCCTAGCCCGCACTTTTGAGCCCCTTGAATGCTTGTTTGTTTGTTTTTGTCTTTAGCTTCATGTTGGTTATGTACATAGGGCCAGCTTTACGCTCTTCGCTCTTGTCCCGTCTGAATGCGCATGCACGACTGTAATTGGGGAAGAAGGCATTACCCATTTACGGAGGACAGACAAGAATTGCCTGGTCATTTGGAGCATGGGGTTATGGAGAGGCTCCGCACTGTACAACAAAGGATCAAGTCCTAAATGTCCACGTACAGAGTAGAGGGGTGAAAGCTAGCTCTTCACCCCTATGGGTGCCTAACCCTTTATGCAAAGAGTGCAAAGAGTTAGCTGTATGCCTTAAGCCTAGCCAGCACTTGTGCCCATGCCTTAAGCCTAGCCCGCACTTGTGCCCATGCCTTAAGCCTAGCCAGAACTTGTGCCCCCTGCCTTGATCCTAGCTAGCAATGCACTTGTGCCCCGGCATTAAGCCTAGCCCGCACTTGTGCCCCGGCCTTAAGCCTAGCCCACACTTGTGCCCAGGCCTTAAGCCTAGCCCGCACTTGTGCCCAGGCCTTAAGCCTAGCCCGCACTTGTGCCCAGGCCTTAGGCCTAGCCCGCACTTGTGCCCAGGCCTTAAGCCTAGCCCGCACTTGTGCCCTGGCCTTAAGCCAAGCCCGCCCTTGTGCCCCTGCCTTAAGCCAAGCCCGCCCTTGTGTCCCTGCCTTAAGCCAAGCCCGCCCTTGTGCCCCTGCCTTAAGCCAAGCCCGCCCTTGTGCCCCTACCTTAAGCCAAGCCCGCCCTTGTGCCCATGCCTTAAGCCTAGCCCGCCCTTGTGCCCAGGCCTTAAGCCTAGCCTGCACTTGTGCCCAGGCCTTAAGCCTAACCCGCACTTGTGCCCCGGCCTTAAGCCTAGCCCGCACTTGTGCCCCGGCCTTAAGCCAAGCCCGCCCTTGTGCCCCTGCCTTAAGCCAAGCCCGTCCTTGTGCCCCTGCCTTAAGCCAAGCCCGCCCTTGTGCCCCTGCCTTAAGCCTAGCCCGCCCTTGTGCCCCGGCCTTAAGCCAAGCCCACCCTTGTGCCCAGGCCTTAAGCCTAGCCCGCACTTGTGCCCAGGCCTTAAGCCTAGCCCACACTTGTGCCCCGGCCTTAAGCCTAGCCTGCACTTGTGCCCCGGCCTTAAGCCTAGCCCGCACTTTTGAGCTCCTTGAATGCTTGTTTGTTTGTTTTTGTCTTCAGCTTCATGTTGGTTATGCACATAGGGCCAGCTTTACGCTCTTCGCTCTTGTCCCTTCTGAATGCGCATGCACGACTGTAATTGGGGAAGAAGGCATTACCCATTTACGGAGGACAGACAAGAAGTGCCTGGTCGCTTGGAGCATGGGGTAATGGAGAGGCTCCGCACTGTACAACAAAGGATCTAGTCCTAAATGTCCAAGTACAGAGTAGAGGGGTGAAAGCTAGCTCTTCACCCCTATGGGTGCCTAACCCTTTATGCAAAGAGTGCAAAGAGTTAGCTGTATGCCTTAAGCCTAGCCAGCACATGTGCCCGTGCCTTAAGCCTAGCCAGCACTTGTGCCCCCTGCCTTGATCCTAGCCAGCACTGCACTTGTGCCCATGCCTTAAGCCTAGCCCGCACTTGTGCCCGGGCCTTAAGCCTAGCCTGCACTTTTGCTCAGGCCTTAAGCCTAGCCTGCACTTGTGCCCAGGCCTTAAGCCTAGCTGGCACTTGTGCCCATGCCTTAAGCCTAGCCAGCATTTGTGCCCCCTGCCTTGATCCTAGCCAGCACTGCACTTGTGCCCAGGCCTTAAGCCTAGCCCGCACTTGTGCCCCGGCCTTAAGCCTAGCCCGCACTTGTGCCCCGGCCTTAAGCCTAGCCCGCACTTGTGCCCCGACCTTAAGCCTAGCCCGCACTTGTGCCCCGGCCTTAAGCCAAGCCTGCCCTTGTGCCACTGCCTTAAGCCAAGCCCGCCCTTGTGCCCCTGCCTTAAGCCAAGCCCGCCCTTGTGCCCCTGCCTTAAGCCAAGCCCGCCCTTGTGCCCCTGCCTTAAGCCTAGCCCGCCCTTGTGCCCCGGCCTTAAGCCAAGCCCACCCTTGTGCCCAGGCCTTAAGCCTAGCCCGCACTTGTGCCCAGGCCTTAAGCCTAGCCCACACTTGTGCCCCGACCTTAAGCCTAGCCCGCACTTGTGCCCAGGCCTTAAGCCTAGCCCGCACTTGTGCCCCGGCCTTAAGCCTAGCCCGCACTTGTGCCCCGGCCTTAAGCCTAGCCCGCACTTGTGCCCCGGCCTTAAGCCTAGCCCGCACTTGTGCCCAGGCCTTAAGCCTAGCCCGCACTTGTGCCCCGGCCTTAAGCCTAGCCCGCACTTGTGCCCCGGCCTTAAGCCTAGCCCGCACTTGTGCCCCGGCCTTAAGCCTAGCCCGCACTTATGCCCCGGCCTTACGCCTAGCCCGCACTTGTGCCCCTGCCTTAAGCCAAGCCCGCCCTTGTGCCACTGCCTTAAGCCAAGCCCGCCCTTGTGCCCCTGCCTTAAGCCAAGCCCGCCCGTGTGCCCCTGCCTTAAGCCAAAAACGCACTTGTGCCCCGGCCTTAAGCCTAGCCCGCACTTGTGCCCACGCCTTAAGCCTAGCCCGCACTTGTGCCCAGGCCTTAAGCCTAGCCCGCACTTGTGCCCAGGCCTTAAGCCTAGCCCGCACTTGTGCCCCGGCCTTAAGCATAGCCCGCACTTGTGACCCGACCTTAAGCCTAGCCCGCACTTGTGCCCCGGCCTTAAGCCTAGCCCGCACTTGTGCCCCGGCCTTAAGCCTAGCCCGCACTTGTGCCCCAGCCTTAAGCCTAGCCCGCACTTGTGCCCCGGCCTTAAGCCAAGCCCGCCCTTGTGCCACTGCCTTAAGCCAAGCCCGCCCTTGTGCCCCTGCCTTAAGCCAAGCCCGCCCGTGTGCCCCTGCCTTAAGCCTAGCCCGCACTTGTGCCGAGGCCTTAAGCCTAGCCCGCACTTGTGCCCAGGCCTTAAGCCTAGCCCGCACTTGTGCCCAGGCCTTAAGCCTAGCCCGCACTTGTGCCCAGGCCTTAAGCCAAGCCCGCACTTGTGCCCCGGCCTTAAGCCTAGCCCGCACTTGTGCCGAGGCCTTAAGCCTAGCCCGCACTTGTGCCCAGGCCTTAAGCCTAGCCCGCACTTGTGCCCAGGCCTTAAGCCTAGCCCGCACTTGTGCCCAGGCCTTAAGCCTAGCCCGCACTTGTGAACAGGCCTTAAGCCTAGCCCGCATTTGTGCCCAGGCCTTAAGCCTAGCCCGCACTTGTGCCCCGGCCTTAAGCCTAGCCCGCACTTGTGCCCCGGCCTTAAGCCTAGCCCACACTTGTGCCCTGGCCTTAAGCCTAGCCCGCACTTGTGCCCCGGCCTTAAGCCTAGCCTGCACTTGTGACCCGGCCTTAAGCCTAGCCCGCACTTGTGCCCCGGCCTTAAGCATAGCCCGCACTTGTGACCCGGCCTTAAGCCTAGCCCGCACTTGTGCCCCGGCCTTAAGCCTAGCCCACACTTGTGCCCCTGCCTTAAGCCTAGCTCGCACTTGTGCCCCGGCCTTAAGCCTAGCCCGCACTTGTGCCCCGGCCTTAAGCCTAGCCCGCACTTGTGCCCCGGCCTTAAGCCTAGCCCGCACTTGTGCCCCGGCCTTAAGCCTAGCCCGCACTTGTGCCCCGGCCTTAAGCCTAGCCCGCACTTGTGCCCCGGCCTTAAGCCTAGCCCGCACTTGTGCCCCGGCCTTAAGCCAAGCCCGCAGTTGTGCCCCTGCCTTAAGCCTAGCCCGCACTTGTGCCCCGGTCTTAAGCCAAGCCCGCAATTGTGCCCCTGCCCTAAGCATAGTCCGCACTTGTGACCCAGCCTTAAGCCTAGCCCGCACTTGTGCCCCGGCCTTAGGCCTAGCCCGCACTTGTGCCCCGGCCTTAAGCCTAGCCCGCACTTGTGACCCGGCCTTAAGCCTAGCCCGCACTTGTGCCCCGGCCTTAAGCATAGCCCACACTTGTGACCCCGCCTTAAGCCTAGCCCGCACTTGTGCCCCGGCCTTAAGCCTAGCCTGCACTTGTGCCCCGGCCTTAAGCCTAGCCCGCACTTGTGCCGCGGCCTTAAGCCTAGCCTGCACTTGTGCCCCGGCCTTAAGTCTAGCCTGCACTTGTGACCCGGCCTTAAGCCTAGCCCGCACTTGTGCCCCGGCCTTAAGCCTAGCCCGCACTTGTGCCCCGGCCTTAAGCCAAGCCCGCCCTTGTGCCCCTGCATTAAGCCAAGCCCGCCCTTGTGCCCCTGCCTTAAGCCAAGCCCGCCCTTGTGCCCCTGCCTTAAGCCTAGCCCGCCCTTGTGCCCCGGCCTTAAGCCAAGCCCACCCTTGTGCCCAGGCCTTAAGCCTAGCCCGCACTTGTGCCCAGGCCTTAAGCCTAGCCCACACTTGCGCCCCGGCCTTAAGCCTAGCCCGCACTTGTGCCCCGGCCTTAAGCCTAGCCCGCACTTTTGAGCCCCTTGAATGCTTGTTTGTTTGTTTTTGTCTTCAGCTTCATGTTGGTTATGCACATAGGGCCAGCTTTACGCTCTTCGCTCTTGTCCCTTCTGAATGCGCATGCACGACTGTAATTGGGGAAGAAGGCATTACCCATTTACGGAGGACAGACAAGAAGTGCCTGGTCGCTTGGAGCATGGGGTTATGGAGAGGCTCCGCACTGTACAACAAAGGATCTAGTCCTAAATGTCCAAGTACAGAGTAGAGGGGTGAAAGCTAGCTCTTCACCCCTATGGGTGCCTAACCCTTTATGCAAAGAGTGCAAAGAGTTAGCTGTATGCCTTAAGCCTAGCCAGCACATGTGCCCGTGCCTTAAGCCTTGCCAGCACTTGTGCCCCCTGCCTTGATCCTAGCCAGCACTGCACTTGTGCCCATGCCTTAAGCCTAGCCCGCACTTGTGCCCGGGCCTTAAGCCTAGCCTGCACTTTTGCTCAGGCCTTAAGCCTAGCCTGCACTTGTGCCCAGGCCTTAAGCCTAGCTGGCACTTGTGCCCATGCCTTAAGCCTAGCCAGCATTTGTGCCCCCTGCCTTGATCCTAGCCAGCACTGCACTTGTGCCCAGGCCTTAAGCCTAGCCCGCACTTGTGCCCCGGCCTTAAGCCTAGCCCGCACTTGTGCCCCGGCCTTAAGCCTAGCCCGCACTTGTGCCCCGACCTTAAGCCTAGCCCGCACTTGTGCCCCGGCCTTAAGCCAAGCCTGCCCTTGTGCCACTGCCTTAAGCCAAGCCCGCCCTTGTGCCCCTGCCTTAAGCCAAGCCCGCCCTTGTGCCCCTGCCTTAAGCCAAGCCCGCCCTTGTGCCCCTGCCTTAAGCCTAGCCCGCCCTTGTGCCCCGGCCTTAAGCCAAGCCCACCCTTGTGCCCAGGCCTTAAGCCTAGCCCGCACTTGTGCCCAGGCCTTAAGCCTAGCCCACACTTGTGCCCCGACCTTAAGCCTAGCCCGCACTTGTGCCCAGGCCTTAAGCCTAGCCCGCACTTGTGCCCCGGCCTTAAGCCTAGCCCGCACTTGTGCCCCGGCCTTAAGCCTAGCCCGCACTTGTGCCCCGGCCTTAAGCCTAGCCCGCACTTGTGCCCAGGCCTTAAGCCTAGCCCGCACTTGTGCCCCGGCCTTAAGCCTAGCCCGCACTTGTGCCCCGGCCTTAAGCCTAGCCCGCACTTGTGCCCCGGCCTTAAGCCTAGCCCGCACTTATGCCCCGGCCTTACGCCTAGCCCGCACTTGTGCCCCTGCCTTAAGCCAAGCCCGCCCTTGTGCCACTGCCTTAAGCCAAGCCCGCCCTTGTGCCCCTGCCTTAAGCCAAGCCCGCCCGTGTGCCCCTGCCTTAAGCCAAAAACGCACTTGTGCCCCGGCCTTAAGCCTAGCCCGCACTTGTGCCCACGCCTTAAGCCTAGCCCGCACTTGTGCCCAGGCCTTAAGCCTAGCCCGCACTTGTGCCCAGGCCTTAAGCCTAGCCCGCACTTGTGCCCCGGCCTTAAGCATAGCCCGCACTTGTGACCCGACCTTAAGCCTAGCCCGCACTTGTGCCCCGGCCTTAAGCCTAGCCCGCACTTGTGCCCCGGCCTTAAGCCTAGCCCGCACTTGTGCCCCAGCCTTAAGCCTAGCCCGCACTTGTGCCCCGGCCTTAAGCCAAGCCCGCCCTTGTGCCACTGCCTTAAGCCAAGCCCGCCCTTGTGCCCCTGCCTTAAGCCAAGCCCGCCCGTGTGCCCCTGCCTTAAGCCTAGCCCGCACTTGTGCCCAGGCCTTAAGCCAAGCCCGCTCTTGTTCCCCTGCCTTAAGCCTAGCCCACACTTGTGCCCAGGCCTTAAGCCTAGCCCGCAATTGTGCCCAGGCCTTAAGCCTAGCCCGCACTTGTGCCCAGGCCTTAAGCCTAGCCCGCACTTGTGCCCAGGCCTTAAGCCTAGCCCGCACTTGTGCCCAGGCCTTAAGCCTAGCCCGCACTTGTGCCCAGGCCTTAAGCCTAGCCCGCACTTGTGCCCCGGCCTTAAGCCTAGCCCACACTTGTGCCCCGGCCTTAAGCCTAGCCCGCACTTGTGCCCCTGCATGAAGCCAAGCCCGCCCTTGTGCCCCTGCCTGAAGCCAAGCCCGCTCTTGTGCCCCGGCCTTAAGCCTAGCCTGCCCTTGTGTCCCGGCCTTAAGCCTAGCCCCCCCTTGTGCCCCGGCCTTAAGCCTAGCCTGCCCTTGTGCCCCGCCCTTAAGCCTAGCCCGCACTTGTGCCCCAGCCTGAAGCCTAGCCCGCACTTGTGCCCCTGCCTGAAGCCTAGCCCGCACTTGTGCCCTGGCCGTAAGCCCAGCCCGCACTTGTGCCCCGGCCTTAAGCCTAGCCCGGACTTGTGCCCCGGCCTTAAGCCTAGCCCGCACTTGTGCCCCGGCCTTAAGCCTAGCCCGCACTTGTGCCCCGGCCTTAAGCCTAGCCCGCACTTGTGCCCAGGCCTTAAGCCTAGCCCGCACTTGTGCCCCGGCCTTAAGCCTAGCCCGCACTTGTGCCCCGGCCTTAAGCCTAGCCCGCACTTGTGCCCCGGCCTTAAGCCTAGCCCGCACTTATGCCCCGGCCTTAAGCCTAGCCCGCACTTGTGCCCCTGCCTTAAGCCAAGCCCGCCCTTGTGCCACTGCCTTAAGCCAAGCCCGCCCTTGTGCCCCTGCCTTAAGCCAAGCCCGCCTGTGTTCCCCTGCCTTAAGCCAAGCTCGCACTTGTGCCCCGGCCTTAAGCCTAGCCCGCACTTGTGCCCAGGCCTTAAGCCTAGCCCGCACTTGTGCCCAGGCCTTAAGCCTAGCCCGCACTTGTGCCCAGGCCTTAAGCCTAGCCCGCACTTGTGCCCCGGCCTTAAGCATAGCCCGCACTTGTGACCCGGCCTTAAGCCTAGCCCGCACTTGTGCCCCGGCCTTAAGCCTATCCCGCACTTGTGCCCCGGCCTTAAGCCTAGCCCGCACTTGTGCCCCGGCCTTAAGCCTAGCCCGCACTTGTGCCCCGGCCTTAAGCCAAGCCCGCCCTTGTGCCACTGCCTTAAGCCAAGCCCGCCCTTGTGCCACTGCCTTAAGCCAAGCCCGCCCGTGTGCCCCTGCCTTAAGCCTAGCCCTCACTTGTGCCCCGGCCTTAAGCCTAGCCCGCACTTGTGCCCAGGCCTTAAGCCTAGCCCGCACTTGTGCCCAGGCCTTAAGCCTAGCCTGCACTTGTGCCCAGGCCTTAAGCCTAGCCCGCACTTGTGCCCAGGCCTTAAGCCTAGCCCGCACTTGTGAACAGGGCCTTAAGCCTAGCCCGCATTTGTGCCCAGGCCTTAAGCCTAGCCCGCACATGTGCCCCGGCCTTAAGCCTAGCCCGCACTTGTGCCCCGGCCTTAAGCCTAGCCCGCACTTGTGCCCTGGCCTTAAGCCTAGTCCGCACTTGTGCCCCAGCCTTAAGCCTAGCCCGCACTTGTGACCCGGCCTTAAGCCTAGCCCGCACTTGTGCCCCGGCCTTAAGCATAGCCCGCACTTGTGACCCGGCCTTAAGCCTAGCCCGCACTTGTGCCCCGGCCTTAAGCCTAGCCCGCACTTGTGCCCCGGCCTTAAGCCTAGCTCGCACTTGTGCCCCGGCCTTAAGCCTAGCCCGCACTTGTGCCCCGGCCTTAAGCCTAGCCCGCACTTGTGCCCCGGCCTTAAGCCTAGCCCGCACTTGTGCCCCGGCCTTAAGCCTAGCCCGCACTTGTGCCCCGGCCTTAAGCCTAGCCCGCACTTGTGCCCCGGCCTTAAGCCTAGCCCGCACTTGTGCCCCGGCCTTAAGCATAGCCCGCACTTGTGCCCCGGCCTTAAGCCAAGCCCGCAGTTGTGCCCCTGCCTTAAGCCTAGCCCGCACTTGTGCCCCGGTCTTAAGCCAAGCCTGCAATTGTGCCCCTGCCCTAAGAATAGTCCGCACTTGTGACCCAGCCTTAAGCCTAGCCCGCACTTGTGCCACAGCCTTAGGCCTAGCCCGCACTTATGCCCCGGCCTTAAGCCTAGCCCGCACTTGTGACCCGGCCTTAAGCCTAGCCCGCACTTGTGCCCCGGCCTTAAGCATAGCCCACACTTGTGACCCGGCCTTAAGCCTAGCCTGCACTTGTGCCCCGGCCTTAAGCCTAGCCCGCACTTGTGCCCCGGCCTTAAGCCTAGCCCGCACTTGTGCCGCGGCCTTAAGCCTAGCCCGCACTTGTGCCCTGGCCTTAAGTCTAGCCCGCACTTGTGACCCGGCCTTAAGCCTAGCCCGCACTTGTGCCCCGGCCTTAAGCATAGCCCGCACTTGTGACCTGGCCTTAAGCCTAGCCCGCACTTGTGCCCCGGCCTTAAGCCTAGCCCGCACTTGTGCCCCGGCCTTAAGCCTAGCCCGCACTTGTGCCCCGGCCTTAAGCCTAGCCCGCACTTGTGCCCCGGCCTTAAGCCTAGCCCGCACTTGTGCCCAGGCTTTAAGCCTAGCCCGCACTTTTGAGCCCCTTGAATGCTTGTTTGTTTGTTTTTGTCTTTAGCTTCATGTTGGTTATGTACATAGGGCCAGCTTTACGCTCTTCGCTCTTGTCCCGTCTGAATGCGCATGCACGACTGTAATTGGGGAAGAAGGCATTACCCATTTACGGAGGACAGACAAGAATTGCCTGGTCATTTGGAGCATGGGGTTATGGAGAGGCTCCGCACTGTACAACAAAGGATCAAGTCCTAAATGTCCACGTACAGAGTAGAGGGGTGAAAGCTAGCTCTTCACCCCTATGGGTGCCTAACCCTTTATGCAAAGAGTGCAAAGAGTTAGCTGTATGCCTTAAGCCTAGCCAGCACTTGTGCCCATGCCTTAAGCCTAGCCCGCACTTGTGCCCATGCCTTAAGCCTAGCCAGAACTTGTGCCCCCTGCCTTGATCCTAGCTAGCAATGCACTTGTGCCCCGGCATTAAGCCTAGCCCGCACTTGTGCCCCGGCCTTAAGCCTAGCCCACACTTGTGCCCAGGCCTTAAGCCTAGCCCGCACTTGTGCCCAGGCCTTAAGCCTAGCCCGCACTTGTGCCCAGGCCTTAGGCCTAGCCCGCACTTGTGCCCAGGCCTTAAGCCTAGCCCGCACTTGTGCCCTGGCCTTAAGCCAAGCCCGCCCTTGTGCCCCTGCCTTAAGCCAAGCCCGCCCTTGTGTCCCTGCCTTAAGCCAAGCCCGCCCTTGTGCCCCTGCCTTAAGCCAAGCCCGCCCTTGTGCCCCTACCTTAAGCCAAGCCCGCCCTTGTGCCCATGCCTTAAGCCTAGCCCGCCCTTGTGCCCAGGCCTTAAGCCTAGCCTGCACTTGTGCCCAGGCCTTAAGCCTAACCCGCACTTGTGCCCCGGCCTTAAGCCTAGCCCGCACTTGTGCCCCGGCCTTAAGCCAAGCCCGCCCTTGTGCCCCTGCCTTAAGCCAAGCCCGTCCTTGTGCCCCTGCCTTAAGCCAAGCCCGCCCTTGTGCCCCTGCCTTAAGCCTAGCCCGCCCTTGTGCCCCGGCCTTAAGCCAAGCCCACCCTTGTGCCCAGGCCTTAAGCCTAGCCCGCACTTGTGCCCAGGCCTTAAGCCTAGCCCACACTTGTGCCCCGGCCTTAAGCCTAGCCTGCACTTGTGCCCCGGCCTTAAGCCTAGCCCGCACTTTTGAGCCCCTTGAATGCTTGTTTGTTTGTTTTTGTCTTCAGCTTCATGTTGGTTATGCACATAGGGCCAGCTTTACGCTCTTCGCTCTTGTCCCTTCTGAATGCGCATGCACGACTGTAATTGGGGAAGAAGGCATTACCCATTTACGGAGGACAGACAAGAAGTGCCTGGTCGCTTGGAGCATGGGGTAATGGAGAGGCTCCGCACTGTACAACAAAGGATCTAGTCCTAAATGTCCAAGTACAGAGTAGAGGGGTGAAAGCTAGCTCTTCACCCCTATGGGTGCCTAACCCTTTATGCAAAGAGTGCAAAGAGTTAGCTGTATGCCTTAAGCCTAGCCAGCACATGTGCCCGTGCCTTAAGCCTAGCCAGCACTTGTGCCCCCTGCCTTGATCCTAGCCAGCACTGCACTTGTGCCCATGCCTTAAGCCTAGCCCGCACTTGTGCCCGGGCCTTAAGCCTAGCCTGCACTTTTGCTCAGGCCTTAAGCCTAGCCTGCACTTGTGCCCAGGCCTTAAGCCTAGCTGGCACTTGTGCCCATGCCTTAAGCCTAGCCAGCATTTGTGCCCCCTGCCTTGATCCTAGCCAGCACTGCACTTGTGCCCAGGCCTTAAGCCTAGCCCGCACTTGTGCCCCGGCCTTAAGCCTAGCCCGCACTTGTGCCCCGGCCTTAAGCCTAGCCCGCACTTGTGCCCCGACCTTAAGCCTAGCCCGCACTTGTGCCCCGGCCTTAAGCCAAGCCTGCCCTTGTGCCACTGCCTTAAGCCAAGCCCGCCCTTGTGCCCCTGCCTTAAGCCAAGCCCGCCCTTGTGCCCCTGCCTTAAGCCAAGCCCGCCCTTGTGCCCCTGCCTTAAGCCTAGCCCGCCCTTGTGCCCCGGCCTTAAGCCAAGCCCACCCTTGTGCCCAGGCCTTAAGCCTAGCCCGCACTTGTGCCCAGGCCTTAAGCCTAGCCCACACTTGTGCCCCGACCTTAAGCCTAGCCCGCACTTGTGCCCAGGCCTTAAGCCTAGCCCGCACTTGTGCCCCGGCCTTAAGCCTAGCCCGCACTTGTGCCCCGGCCTTAAGCCTAGCCCGCACTTGTGCCCCGGCCTTAAGCCTAGCCCGCACTTGTGCCCAGGCCTTAAGCCTAGCCCGCACTTGTGCCCCGGCCTTAAGCCTAGCCCGCACTTGTGCCCCGGCCTTAAGCCTAGCCCGCACTTGTGCCCCGGCCTTAAGCCTAGCCCGCACTTATGCCCCGGCCTTACGCCTAGCCCGCACTTGTGCCCCTGCCTTAAGCCAAGCCCGCCCTTGTGCCACTGCCTTAAGCCAAGCCCGCCCTTGTGCCCCTGCCTTAAGCCAAGCCCGCCCGTGTGCCCCTGCCTTAAGCCAAAAACGCACTTGTGCCCCGGCCTTAAGCCTAGCCCGCACTTGTGCCCACGCCTTAAGCCTAGCCCGCACTTGTGCCCAGGCCTTAAGCCTAGCCCGCACTTGTGCCCAGGCCTTAAGCCTAGCCCGCACTTGTGCCCCGGCCTTAAGCATAGCCCGCACTTGTGACCCGACCTTAAGCCTAGCCCGCACTTGTGCCCCGGCCTTAAGCCTAGCCCGCACTTGTGCCCCGGCCTTAAGCCTAGCCCGCACTTGTGCCCCAGCCTTAAGCCTAGCCCGCACTTGTGCCCCGGCCTTAAGCCAAGCCCGCCCTTGTGCCACTGCCTTAAGCCAAGCCCGCCCTTGTGCCCCTGCCTTAAGCCAAGCCCGCCCGTGTGCCCCTGCCTTAAGCCTAGCCCGCACTTGTGCCGAGGCCTTAAGCCTAGCCCGCACTTGTGCCCAGGCCTTAAGCCTAGCCCGCACTTGTGCCCAGGCCTTAAGCCTAGCCCGCACTTGTGCCCAGGCCTTAAGCCAAGCCCGCACTTGTGCCCCGGCCTTAAGCCTAGCCCGCACTTGTGCCGAGGCCTTAAGCCTAGCCCGCACTTGTGCCCAGGCCTTAAGCCTAGCCCGCACTTGTGCCCAGGCCTTAAGCCTAGCCCGCACTTGTGCCCAGGCCTTAAGCCTAGCCCGCACTTGTGAACAGGCCTTAAGCCTAGCCCGCATTTGTGCCCAGGCCTTAAGCCTAGCCCGCACTTGTGCCCCGGCCTTAAGCCTAGCCCGCACTTGTGCCCCGGCCTTAAGCCTAGCCCACACTTGTGCCCTGGCCTTAAGCCTAGCCCGCACTTGTGCCCCGGCCTTAAGCCTAGCCTGCACTTGTGACCCGGCCTTAAGCCTAGCCCGCACTTGTGCCCCGGCCTTAAGCATAGCCCGCACTTGTGACCCGGCCTTAAGCCTAGCCCGCACTTGTGCCCCGGCCTTAAGCCTAGCCCACACTTGTGCCCCTGCCTTAAGCCTAGCTCGCACTTGTGCCCCGGCCTTAAGCCTAGCCCGCACTTGTGCCCCGGCCTTAAGCCTAGCCCGCACTTGTGCCCCGGCCTTAAGCCTAGCCCGCACTTGTGCCCCGGCCTTAAGCCTAGCCCGCACTTGTGCCCCGGCCTTAAGCCTAGCCCGCACTTGTGCCCCGGCCTTAAGCCTAGCCCGCACTTGTGCCCCGGCCTTAAGCCAAGCCCGCAGTTGTGCCCCTGCCTTAAGCCTAGCCCGCACTTGTGCCCCGGTCTTAAGCCAAGCCCGCAATTGTGCCCCTGCCCTAAGCATAGTCCGCACTTGTGACCCAGCCTTAAGCCTAGCCCGCACTTGTGCCCCGGCCTTAGGCCTAGCCCGCACTTGTGCCCCGGCCTTAAGCCTAGCCCGCACTTGTGACCCGGCCTTAAGCCTAGCCCGCACTTGTGCCCCGGCCTTAAGCATAGCCCACACTTGTGACCCCGCCTTAAGCCTAGCCCGCACTTGTGCCCCGGCCTTAAGCCTAGCCTGCACTTGTGCCCCGGCCTTAAGCCTAGCCCGCACTTGTGCCGCGGCCTTAAGCCTAGCCTGCACTTGTGCCCCGGCCTTAAGTCTAGCCTGCACTTGTGACCCGGCCTTAAGCCTAGCCCGCACTTGTGCCCCGGCCTTAAGCCTAGCCCGCACTTGTGCCCCGGCCTTAAGCCAAGCCCGCCCTTGTGCCCCTGCATTAAGCCAAGCCCGCCCTTGTGCCCCTGCCTTAAGCCAAGCCCGCCCTTGTGCCCCTGCCTTAAGCCTAGCCCGCCCTTGTGCCCCGGCCTTAAGCCAAGCCCACCCTTGTGCCCAGGCCTTAAGCCTAGCCCGCACTTGTGCCCAGGCCTTAAGCCTAGCCCACACTTGCGCCCCGGCCTTAAGCCTAGCCCGCACTTGTGCCCCGGCCTTAAGCCTAGCCCGCACTTTTGAGCCCCTTGAATGCTTGTTTGTTTGTTTTTGTCTTCAGCTTCATGTTGGTTATGCACATAGGGCCAGCTTTACGCTCTTCGCTCTTGTCCCTTCTGAATGCGCATGCACGACTGTAATTGGGGAAGAAGGCATTACCCATTTACGGAGGACAGACAAGAAGTGCCTGGTCGCTTGGAGCATGGGGTTATGGAGAGGCTCCGCACTGTACAACAAAGGATCTAGTCCTAAATGTCCAAGTACAGAGTAGAGGGGTGAAAGCTAGCTCTTCACCCCTATGGGTGCCTAACCCTTTATGCAAAGAGTGCAAAGAGTTAGCTGTATGCCTTAAGCCTAGCCAGCACATGTGCCCGTGCCTTAAGCCTTGCCAGCACTTGTGCCCCCTGCCTTGATCCTAGCCAGCACTGCACTTGTGCCCATGCCTTAAGCCTAGCCCGCACTTGTGCCCGGGCCTTAAGCCTAGCCTGCACTTTTGCTCAGGCCTTAAGCCTAGCCTGCACTTGTGCCCAGGCCTTAAGCCTAGCTGGCACTTGTGCCCATGCCTTAAGCCTAGCCAGCATTTGTGCCCCCTGCCTTGATCCTAGCCAGCACTGCACTTGTGCCCAGGCCTTAAGCCTAGCCCGCACTTGTGCCCCGGCCTTAAGCCTAGCCCGCACTTGTGCCCCGGCCTTAAGCCTAGCCCGCACTTGTGCCCCGACCTTAAGCCTAGCCCGCACTTGTGCCCCGGCCTTAAGCCAAGCCTGCCCTTGTGCCACTGCCTTAAGCCAAGCCCGCCCTTGTGCCCCTGCCTTAAGCCAAGCCCGCCCTTGTGCCCCTGCCTTAAGCCAAGCCCGCCCTTGTGCCCCTGCCTTAAGCCTAGCCCGCCCTTGTGCCCCGGCCTTAAGCCAAGCCCACCCTTGTGCCCAGGCCTTAAGCCTAGCCCGCACTTGTGCCCAGGCCTTAAGCCTAGCCCACACTTGTGCCCCGACCTTAAGCCTAGCCCGCACTTGTGCCCAGGCCTTAAGCCTAGCCCGCACTTGTGCCCCGGCCTTAAGCCTAGCCCGCACTTGTGCCCCGGCCTTAAGCCTAGCCCGCACTTGTGCCCCGGCCTTAAGCCTAGCCCGCACTTGTGCCCAGGCCTTAAGCCTAGCCCGCACTTGTGCCCCGGCCTTAAGCCTAGCCCGCACTTGTGCCCCGGCCTTAAGCCTAGCCCGCACTTGTGCCCCGGCCTTAAGCCTAGCCCGCACTTATGCCCCGGCCTTACGCCTAGCCCGCACTTGTGCCCCTGCCTTAAGCCAAGCCCGCCCTTGTGCCACTGCCTTAAGCCAAGCCCGCCCTTGTGCCCCTGCCTTAAGCCAAGCCCGCCCGTGTGCCCCTGCCTTAAGCCAAAAACGCACTTGTGCCCCGGCCTTAAGCCTAGCCCGCACTTGTGCCCACGCCTTAAGCCTAGCCCGCACTTGTGCCCAGGCCTTAAGCCTAGCCCGCACTTGTGCCCAGGCCTTAAGCCTAGCCCGCACTTGTGCCCCGGCCTTAAGCATAGCCCGCACTTGTGACCCGACCTTAAGCCTAGCCCGCACTTGTGCCCCGGCCTTAAGCCTAGCCCGCACTTGTGCCCCGGCCTTAAGCCTAGCCCGCACTTGTGCCCCAGCCTTAAGCCTAGCCCGCACTTGTGCCCCGGCCTTAAGCCAAGCCCGCCCTTGTGCCACTGCCTTAAGCCAAGCCCGCCCTTGTGCCCCTGCCTTAAGCCAAGCCCGCCCGTGTGCCCCTGCCTTAAGCCTAGCCCGCACTTGTGCCCAGGCCTTAAGCCAAGCCCGCTCTTGTTCCCCTGCCTTAAGCCTAGCCCACACTTGTGCCCAGGCCTTAAGCCTAGCCCGCAATTGTGCCCAGGCCTTAAGCCTAGCCCGCACTTGTGCCCAGGCCTTAAGCCTAGCCCGCACTTGTGCCCAGGCCTTAAGCCTAGCCCGCACTTGTGCCCAGGCCTTAAGCCTAGCCCGCACTTGTGCCCAGGCCTTAAGCCTAGCCCGCACTTGTGCCCCGGCCTTAAGCCTAGCCCACACTTGTGCCCCGGCCTTAAGCCTAGCCCGCACTTGTGCCCCTGCATGAAGCCAAGCCCGCCCTTGTGCCCCTGCCTGAAGCCAAGCCCGCTCTTGTGCCCCGGCCTTAAGCCTAGCCTGCCCTTGTGTCCCGGCCTTAAGCCTAGCCCCCCCTTGTGCCCCGGCCTTAAGCCTAGCCTGCCCTTGTGCCCCGCCCTTAAGCCTAGCCCGCACTTGTGCCCCAGCCTGAAGCCTAGCCCGCACTTGTGCCCCTGCCTGAAGCCTAGCCCGCACTTGTGCCCTGGCCGTAAGCCCAGCCCGCACTTGTGCCCCGGCCTTAAGCCTAGCCCGGACTTGTGCCCCGGCCTTAAGCCTAGCCCGCACTTGTGCCCCGGCCTTAAGCCTAGCCCGCACTTGTGCCCCGGCCTTAAGCCTAGCCCGCACTTGTGCCCAGGCCTTAAGCCTAGCCCGCACTTGTGCCCCGGCCTTAAGCCTAGCCCGCACTTGTGCCCCGGCCTTAAGCCTAGCCCGCACTTGTGCCCCGGCCTTAAGCCTAGCCCGCACTTATGCCCCGGCCTTAAGCCTAGCCCGCACTTGTGCCCCTGCCTTAAGCCAAGCCCGCCCTTGTGCCACTGCCTTAAGCCAAGCCCGCCCTTGTGCCCCTGCCTTAAGCCAAGCCCGCCTGTGTTCCCCTGCCTTAAGCCAAGCTCGCACTTGTGCCCCGGCCTTAAGCCTAGCCCGCACTTGTGCCCAGGCCTTAAGCCTAGCCCGCACTTGTGCCCAGGCCTTAAGCCTAGCCCGCACTTGTGCCCAGGCCTTAAGCCTAGCCCGCACTTGTGCCCCGGCCTTAAGCATAGCCCGCACTTGTGACCCGGCCTTAAGCCTAGCCCGCACTTGTGCCCCGGCCTTAAGCCTATCCCGCACTTGTGCCCCGGCCTTAAGCCTAGCCCGCACTTGTGCCCCGGCCTTAAGCCTAGCCCGCACTTGTGCCCCGGCCTTAAGCCAAGCCCGCCCTTGTGCCACTGCCTTAAGCCAAGCCCGCCCTTGTGCCACTGCCTTAAGCCAAGCCCGCCCGTGTGCCCCTGCCTTAAGCCTAGCCCTCACTTGTGCCCCGGCCTTAAGCCTAGCCCGCACTTGTGCCCAGGCCTTAAGCCTAGCCCGCACTTGTGCCCAGGCCTTAAGCCTAGCCTGCACTTGTGCCCAGGCCTTAAGCCTAGCCCGCACTTGTGCCCAGGCCTTAAGCCTAGCCCGCACTTGTGAACAGGGCCTTAAGCCTAGCCCGCATTTGTGCCCAGGCCTTAAGCCTAGCCCGCACATGTGCCCCGGCCTTAAGCCTAGCCCGCACTTGTGCCCCGGCCTTAAGCCTAGCCCGCACTTGTGCCCTGGCCTTAAGCCTAGTCCGCACTTGTGCCCCAGCCTTAAGCCTAGCCCGCACTTGTGACCCGGCCTTAAGCCTAGCCCGCACTTGTGCCCCGGCCTTAAGCATAGCCCGCACTTGTGACCCGGCCTTAAGCCTAGCCCGCACTTGTGCCCCGGCCTTAAGCCTAGCCCGCACTTGTGCCCCGGCCTTAAGCCTAGCTCGCACTTGTGCCCCGGCCTTAAGCCTAGCCCGCACTTGTGCCCCGGCCTTAAGCCTAGCCCGCACTTGTGCCCCGGCCTTAAGCCTAGCCCGCACTTGTGCCCCGGCCTTAAGCCTAGCCCGCACTTGTGCCCCGGCCTTAAGCCTAGCCCGCACTTGTGCCCCGGCCTTAAGCCTAGCCCGCACTTGTGCCCCGGCCTTAAGCATAGCCCGCACTTGTGCCCCGGCCTTAAGCCAAGCCCGCAGTTGTGCCCCTGCCTTAAGCCTAGCCCGCACTTGTGCCCCGGTCTTAAGCCAAGCCTGCAATTGTGCCCCTGCCCTAAGAATAGTCCGCACTTGTGACCCAGCCTTAAGCCTAGCCCGCACTTGTGCCACAGCCTTAGGCCTAGCCCGCACTTATGCCCCGGCTTTAAGCCTAGCCCGCACTTGTGACCCGGCCTTAAGCCTAGCCCGCACTTGTGCCCCGGCCTTAAGCATAGCCCACACTTGTGACCCGGCCTTAAGCCTAGCCTGCACTTGTGCCCCGGCCTTAAGCCTAGCCCGCACTTGTGCCCCGGCCTTAAGCCTAGCCCGCACTTGTGCCGCGGCCTTAAGCCTAGCCCGCACTTGTGCCCTGGCCTTAAGTCTAGCCCGCACTTGTGACCCGGCCTTAAGCCTAGCCCGCACTTGTGCCCCGGCCTTAAGCATAGCCCGCACTTGTGACCTGGCCTTAAGTCTAGCCCTCACTTGTGCCCCGGCCTTAAGCCTAGCCCGCACTTGTGCCCCGGCCTTAAGCCTAGCCCGCACTTGTGCCCCGGCCTTAAGCCTAGCCCGCACTTGTGCCCCGGCCTTAAGCCTAGCCCGCACTTGTGCCCAGGCTTTAAGCCTAGCCCGCACTTTTGAGCCCCTTGAATGCTTGTTTGTTTGTTTTTGTCTTTAGCTTCATGTTGGTTATGTACATAGGGCCAGCTTTACGCTCTTCGCTCTTGTCCCGTCTGAATGCGCATGCACGACTGTAATTGGGGAAGAAGGCATTACCCATTTACGGAGGACAGACAAGAATTGCCTGGTCATTTGGAGCATGGGGTTATGGAGAGGCTCCGCACTGTACAACAAAGGATCAAGTCCTAAATGTCCACGTACAGAGTAGAGGGGTGAAAGCTAGCTCTTCACCCCTATGGGTGCCTAACCCTTTATGCAAAGAGTGCAAAGAGTTAGCTGTATGCCTTAAGCCTAGCCAGCACTTGTGCCCATGCCTTAAGCCTAGCCCGCACTTGTGCCCATGCCTTAAGCCTAGCCAGAACTTGTGCCCCCTGCCTTGATCCTAGCTAGCAATGCACTTGTGCCCCGGCATTAAGCCTAGCCCGCACTTGTGCCCCGGCCTTAAGCCTAGCCCACACTTGTGCCCAGGCCTTAAGCCTAGCCCGCACTTGTGCCCAGGCCTTAAGCCTAGCCCGCACTTGTGCCCAGGCCTTAGGCCTAGCCCGCACTTGTGCCCAGGCCTTAAGCCTAGCCCGCACTTGTGCCCTGGCCTTAAGCCAAGCCCGCCCTTGTGCCCCTGCCTTAAGCCAAGCCCGCCCTTGTGTCCCTGCCTTAAGCCAAGCCCGCCCTTGTGCCCCTGCCTTAAGCCAAGCCCGCCCTTGTGCCCCTACCTTAAGCCAAGCCCGCCCTTGTGCCCATGCCTTAAGCCTAGCCCGCCCTTGTGCCCAGGCCTTAAGCCTAGCCTGCACTTGTGCCCAGGCCTTAAGCCTAACCCGCACTTGTGCCCCGGCCTTAAGCCTAGCCCGCACTTGTGCCCCGGCCTTAAGCCAAGCCCGCCCTTGTGCCCCTGCCTTAAGCCAAGCCCGTCCTTGTGCCCCTGCCTTAAGCCAAGCCCGCCCTTGTGCCCCTGCCTTAAGCCTAGCCCGCCCTTGTGCCCCGGCCTTAAGCCAAGCCCACCCTTGTGCCCAGGCCTTAAGCCTAGCCCGCACTTGTGCCCAGGCCTTAAGCCTAGCCCACACTTGTGCCCCGGCCTTAAGCCTAGCCTGCACTTGTGCCCCGGCCTTAAGCCTAGCCCGCACTTTTGAGCCCCTTGAATGCTTGTTTGTTTGTTTTTGTCTTCAGCTTCATGTTGGTTATGCACATAGGGCCAGCTTTACGCTCTTCGCTCTTGTCCCTTCTGAATGCGCATGCACGACTGTAATTGGGGAAGAAGGCATTACCCATTTACGGAGGACAGACAAGAAGTGCCTGGTCGCTTGGAGCATGGGGTAATGGAGAGGCTCCGCACTGTACAACAAAGGATCTAGTCCTAAATGTCCAAGTACAGAGTAGAGGGGTGAAAGCTAGCTCTTCACCCCTATGGGTGCCTAACCCTTTATGCAAAGAGTGCAAAGAGTTAGCTGTATGCCTTAAGCCTAGCCAGCACATGTGCCCGTGCCTTAAGCCTAGCCAGCACTTGTGCCCCCTGCCTTGATCCTAGCCAGCACTGCACTTGTGCCCATGCCTTAAGCCTAGCCCGCACTTGTGCCCGGGCCTTAAGCCTAGCCTGCACTTTTGCTCAGGCCTTAAGCCTAGCCTGCACTTGTGCCCAGGCCTTAAGCCTAGCTGGCACTTGTGCCCATGCCTTAAGCCTAGCCAGCATTTGTGCCCCCTGCCTTGATCCTAGCCAGCACTGCACTTGTGCCCAGGCCTTAAGCCTAGCCCGCACTTGTGCCCCGGCCTTAAGCCTAGCCCGCACTTGTGCCCCGGCCTTAAGCCTAGCCCGCACTTGTGCCCCGACCTTAAGCCTAGCCCGCACTTGTGCCCCGGCCTTAAGCCAAGCCTGCCCTTGTGCCACTGCCTTAAGCCAAGCCCGCCCTTGTGCCCCTGCCTTAAGCCAAGCCCGCCCTTGTGCCCCTGCCTTAAGCCAAGCCCGCCCTTGTGCCCCTGCCTTAAGCCTAGCCCGCCCTTGTGCCCCGGCCTTAAGCCAAGCCCACCCTTGTGCCCAGGCCTTAAGCCTAGCCCGCACTTGTGCCCAGGCCTTAAGCCTAGCCCACACTTGTGCCCCGACCTTAAGCCTAGCCCGCACTTGTGCCCAGGCCTTAAGCCTAGCCCGCACTTGTGCCCCGGCCTTAAGCCTAGCCCGCACTTGTGCCCCGGCCTTAAGCCTAGCCCGCACTTGTGCCCCGGCCTTAAGCCTAGCCCGCACTTGTGCCCAGGCCTTAAGCCTAGCCCGCACTTGTGCCCCGGCCTTAAGCCTAGCCCGCACTTGTGCCCCGGCCTTAAGCCTAGCCCGCACTTGTGCCCCGGCCTTAAGCCTAGCCCGCACTTATGCCCCGGCCTTACGCCTTGCCCGCACTTGTGCCCCTGCCTTAAGCCAAGCCCGCCCTTGTGCCACTGCCTTAAGCCAAGCCCGCCCTTGTGCCCCTGCCTTAAGCCAAGCCCGCCCGTGTGCCCCTGCCTTAAGCCAAAAACGCACTTGTGCCCCGGCCTTAAGCCTAGCCCGCACTTGTGCCCAGGCCTTAAGCCTAGCCCGCACTTGTGCCCAGGCCTTTAGCCTAGCCTGCACTTTTGAGCCCCTTGAATGCTTGTTTGTTTTTGTCTTCAGCTTCATGTTGGTTATGCACATAGGGCCAGCTTTACGCTCTTCGCTCTTGTCCCGTCTGAATGCGCATGCACGACTGTAATTGGGGAAGAAGGCATTACCCATTTACGGAGGACAGACAAGAATTGCCTGGTGGCTTGGAGCATGGGGTTATGGAGAGGCTCCGCACTGTACAACAAAGGATCAAGTCCTAAATGTCCACGTACAGAGTAGAGGGGTGAAAGCTAGCTCTTCACCCCTATGGGTGCCTAACCCTTTATGCAAAGAGTGCAAAGAGTTAGCTGTATACCTTAAGCCTAGCCAGCACTTGTGCCCATGCCTTAAGTCTAGCCAGCACTTGTGCCCCCTGCCTTGATCCTAGCCAGCACTGCACTTGTGCCCATGCCTTAAGCCTAGCCCGCTCATGTGCCCAGGCCTTAAGCCTAGCCTGTGCTTGTGCCCAGGCCTTAAGCCTAGCCGGCACTTGTGTCCCCTGCCTTGATCCTAGCCAGCACTGCACTTGTGACCAGGCCTTAAGCCTAGCCCGCACTTGTGCCCAGGCCTTAAGCCTAGCCCGCACTTGTGCCCAGGCCTTAAGCCTAGCCTGCACTTGTGCCCAGGCCTTAAGCCTGGCCCGCACTTGTGCCCAGGCCTTAAGCCTAGCTCGCACTTGTGCCCAGGCCTTAAGCCTAGCCCATACTTGTGCTCAGGCCTTAAGCCTAGCCCGCACTTGTGCCCCGGCCTTAAGCCTAGCCCGCACTTGTGCCCAGGCCTTAAGCCTAGCCCATACTTGTGCCCAGGCCTTAAGCCTAGCCCGCACTTGTGCCCAGTTCTTAAGCCTAGCCCGCACTTGTGCCCCGGCCTTAAGCCTAGCCCGCACGTGTGCCCCGGCCTTAAGCCTAGCCCACACTTGTGCCCCGGCCTTAAGCCTAGCCCGCACTTGTGCCCCAGCCTTAAGCCTAGCCCGCACTTGTGCCCCGGCCTTAAGCCTAGCCCGCACTTGTGCCCCGGCCTTAAGCCTAGCCCGCCCTTGTGCCCCGGCCTTAAGCCTAGCCCGCACTTGTGCCCCGGTCTTAAGCCTAGCCTGCACTTGTGCCCATGCCTTAAGCCTAGCCCGCACTTGTGCCCCGGCCTTAAGCCTAGCCCGCACTTGTGCCCCGGCCTTAAGCCTAGACTGCACTTGTGCCCCGGCCTTAAGCCTAGACCGCACTTGTGCCACGGCCTTAAGCCTAGCCCGCACTTGTGCCCCGGCCTTAAGCCTAGACCGCACTTGTGCCCCGGCCTTAAGCCAAGCCCGCACTTGTGCCCCGGCCTTAAGCCAAGCCCGCACTTGTGCCCAGGCCTTAAGCCAAGCCCGCTCTTGTTCCCCTGCCTTAAGCCTAGCCCACACTTGTGCCCAGGCCTTAAGCCTAGCCCGCAATTGTGCCCAGGCCTTAAGCCTAGCCCGCACTTGTGCCCAGGCCTTAAGCCTAGCCCGCACTTGTGCCCAGGCCTTAAGCCTAGCCCGCACTTGTGCCCAGGCCTTAAGCCTAGCCCGCACTTGTGCCCAGGCCTTAAGCCTAGCCCGCACTTGTGCCCCGGCCTTAAGCCTAGCCCACACTTGTGCCCCGGCCTTAAGCCTAGCCCGCACTTGTGCCCCTGCATGAAGCCAAGCCCGCCCTTGTGCCCCTGCCTGAAGCCAAGCCCGCTCTTGTGCCCCGGCCTTAAGCCTAGCCTGCCCTTGTGTCCCGGCCTTAAGCCTAGCCCCCCCTTGTGCCCCGGCCTTAAGCCTAGCCTGCCCTTGTGCCCCGCCCTTAAGCCTAGCCCGCACTTGTGCCCCAGCCTGAAGCCTAGCCCGCACTTGTGCCCCTGCCTGAAGCCTAGCCCGCACTTGTGCCCTGGCCGTAAGCCCAGCCCGCACTTGTGCCCCGGCCTTAAGCCTAGCCCGGACTTGTGCCCCGGCCTTAAGCCTAGCCCGCACTTGTGCCCCGGCCTTAAGCCTAGCCCGCACTTGTGCCCCGGCCTTAAGCCTAGCCCGCACTTGTGCCCAGGCCTTAAGCCTAGCCCGCACTTGTGCCCCGGCCTTAAGCCTAGCCCGCACTTGTGCCCCGGCCTTAAGCCTAGCCCGCACTTGTGCCCCGGCCTTAAGCCTAGCCCGCACTTATGCCCCGGCCTTAAGCCTAGCCCGCACTTGTGCCCCTGCCTTAAGCCAAGCCCGCCCTTGTGCCACTGCCTTAAGCCAAGCCCGCCCTTGTGCCCCTGCCTTAAGCCAAGCCCGCCTGTGTTCCCCTGCCTTAAGCCAAGCTCGCACTTGTGCCCCGGCCTTAAGCCTAGCCCGCACTTGTGCCCAGGCCTTAAGCCTAGCCCGCACTTGTGCCCAGGCCTTAAGCCTAGCCCGCACTTGTGCCCAGGCCTTAAGCCTAGCCCGCACTTGTGCCCCGGCCTTAAGCATAGCCCGCACTTGTGACCCGGCCTTAAGCCTAGCCCGCACTTGTGCCCCGGCCTTAAGCCTATCCCGCACTTGTGCCCCGGCCTTAAGCCTAGCCCGCACTTGTGCCCCGGCCTTAAGCCTAGCCCGCACTTGTGCCCCGGCCTTAAGCCAAGCCCGCCCTTGTGCCACTGCCTTAAGCCAAGCCCGCCCTTGTGCCACTGCCTTAAGCCAAGCCCGCCCGTGTGCCCCTGCCTTAAGCCTAGCCCTCACTTGTGCCCCGGCCTTAAGCCTAGCCCGCACTTGTGCCCAGGCCTTAAGCCTAGCCCGCACTTGTGCCCAGGCCTTAAGCCTAGCCTGCACTTGTGCCCAGGCCTTAAGCCTAGCCCGCACTTGTGCCCAGGCCTTAAGCCTAGCCCGCACTTGTGAACAGGGCCTTAAGCCTAGCCCGCATTTGTGCCCAGGCCTTAAGCCTAGCCCGCACATGTGCCCCGGCCTTAAGCCTAGCCCGCACTTGTGCCCCGGCCTTAAGCCTAGCCCGCACTTGTGCCCTGGCCTTAAGCCTAGTCCGCACTTGTGCCCCAGCCTTAAGCCTAGCCCGCACTTGTGACCCGGCCTTAAGCCTAGCCCGCACTTGTGCCCCGGCCTTAAGCATAGCCCGCACTTGTGACCCGGCCTTAAGCCTAGCCCGCACTTGTGCCCCGGCCTTAAGCCTAGCCCGCACTTGTGCCCCGGCCTTAAGCCTAGCTCGCACTTGTGCCCCGGCCTTAAGCCTAGCCCGCACTTGTGCCCCGGCCTTAAGCCTAGCCCGCACTTGTGCCCCGGCCTTAAGCCTAGCCCGCACTTGTGCCCCGGCCTTAAGCCTAGCCCGCACTTGTGCCCCGGCCTTAAGCCTAGCCCGCACTTGTGCCCCGGCCTTAAGCCTAGCCCGCACTTGTGCCCCGGCCTTAAGCATAGCCCGCACTTGTGCCCCGGCCTTAAGCCAAGCCCGCAGTTGTGCCCCTGCCTTAAGCCTAGCCCGCACTTGTGCCCCGGTCTTAAGCCAAGCCTGCAATTGTGCCCCTGCCCTAAGAATAGTCCGCACTTGTGACCCAGCCTTAAGCCTAGCCCGCACTTGTGCCACAGCCTTAGGCCTAGCCCGCACTTATGCCCCGGCCTTAAGCCTAGCCCGCACTTGTGACCCGGCCTTAAGCCTAGCCCGCACTTGTGCCCCGGCCTTAAGCATAGCCCACACTTGTGACCCGGCCTTAAGCCTAGCCTGCACTTGTGCCCCGGCCTTAAGCCTAGCCCGCACTTGTGCCCCGGCCTTAAGCCTAGCCCGCACTTGTGCCGCGGCCTTAAGCCTAGCCCGCACTTGTGCCCTGGCCTTAAGTCTAGCCCGCACTTGTGACCCGGCCTTAAGCCTAGCCCGCACTTGTGCCCCGGCCTTAAGCATAGCCCGCACTTGTGACCTGGCCTTAAGCCTAGCCCGCACTTGTGCCCCGGCCTTAAGCCTAGCCCGCACTTGTGCCCCGGCCTTAAGCCTAGCCCGCACTTGTGCCCCGGCCTTAAGCCTAGCCCGCACTTGTGCCCCGGCCTTAAGCCTAGCCCGCACTTGTGCCCAGGCTTTAAGCCTAGCCCGCACTTTTGAGCCCCTTGAATGCTTGTTTGTTTGTTTTTGTCTTTAGCTTCATGTTGGTTATGTACATAGGGCCAGCTTTACGCTCTTCGCTCTTGTCCCGTCTGAATGCGCATGCACGACTGTAATTGGGGAAGAAGGCATTACCCATTTACGGAGGACAGACAAGAATTGCCTGGTCATTTGGAGCATGGGGTTATGGAGAGGCTCCGCACTGTACAACAAAGGATCAAGTCCTAAATGTCCACGTACAGAGTAGAGGGGTGAAAGCTAGCTCTTCACCCCTATGGGTGCCTAACCCTTTATGCAAAGAGTGCAAAGAGTTAGCTGTATGCCTTAAGCCTAGCCAGCACTTGTGCCCATGCCTTAAGCCTAGCCCGCACTTGTGCCCATGCCTTAAGCCTAGCCAGAACTTGTGCCCCCTGCCTTGATCCTAGCTAGCAATGCACTTGTGCCCCGGCATTAAGCCTAGCCCGCACTTGTGCCCCGGCCTTAAGCCTAGCCCACACTTGTGCCCAGGCCTTAAGCCTAGCCCGCACTTGTGCCCAGGCCTTAAGCCTAGCCCGCACTTGTGCCCAGGCCTTAGGCCTAGCCCGCACTTGTGCCCAGGCCTTAAGCCTAGCCCGCACTTGTGCCCTGGCCTTAAGCCAAGCCCGCCCTTGTGCCCCTGCCTTAAGCCAAGCCCGCCCTTGTGTCCCTGCCTTAAGCCAAGCCCGCCCTTGTGCCCCTGCCTTAAGCCAAGCCCGCCCTTGTGCCCCTACCTTAAGCCAAGCCCGCCCTTGTGCCCATGCCTTAAGCCTAGCCCGCCCTTGTGCCCAGGCCTTAAGCCTAGCCTGCACTTGTGCCCAGGCCTTAAGCCTAACCCGCACTTGTGCCCCGGCCTTAAGCCTAGCCCGCACTTGTGCCCCGGCCTTAAGCCAAGCCCGCCCTTGTGCCCCTGCCTTAAGCCAAGCCCGTCCTTGTGCCCCTGCCTTAAGCCAAGCCCGCCCTTGTGCCCCTGCCTTAAGCCTAGCCCGCCCTTGTGCCCCGGCCTTAAGCCAAGCCCACCCTTGTGCCCAGGCCTTAAGCCTAGCCCGCACTTGTGCCCAGGCCTTAAGCCTAGCCCACACTTGTGCCCCGGCCTTAAGCCTAGCCTGCACTTGTGCCCCGGCCTTAAGCCTAGCCCGCACTTTTGAGCTCCTTGAATGCTTGTTTGTTTGTTTTTGTCTTCAGCTTCATGTTGGTTATGCACATAGGGCCAGCTTTACGCTCTTCGCTCTTGTCCCTTCTGAATGCGCATGCACGACTGTAATTGGGGAAGAAGGCATTACCCATTTACGGAGGACAGACAAGAAGTGCCTGGTCGCTTGGAGCATGGGGTAATGGAGAGGCTCCGCACTGTACAACAAAGGATCTAGTCCTAAATGTCCAAGTACAGAGTAGAGGGGTGAAAGCTAGCTCTTCACCCCTATGGGTGCCTAACCCTTTATGCAAAGAGTGCAAAGAGTTAGCTGTATGCCTTAAGCCTAGCCAGCACATGTGCCCGTGCCTTAAGCCTAGCCAGCACTTGTGCCCCCTGCCTTGATCCTAGCCAGCACTGCACTTGTGCCCATGCCTTAAGCCTAGCCCGCACTTGTGCCCGGGCCTTAAGCCTAGCCTGCACTTTTGCTCAGGCCTTAAGCCTAGCCTGCACTTGTGCCCAGGCCTTAAGCCTAGCTGGCACTTGTGCCCATGCCTTAAGCCTAGCCAGCATTTGTGCCCCCTGCCTTGATCCTAGCCAGCACTGCACTTGTGCCCAGGCCTTAAGCCTAGCCCGCACTTGTGCCCCGGCCTTAAGCCTAGCCCGCACTTGTGCCCCGGCCTTAAGCCTAGCCCGCACTTGTGCCCCGACCTTAAGCCTAGCCCGCACTTGTGCCCCGGCCTTAAGCCAAGCCTGCCCTTGTGCCACTGCCTTAAGCCAAGCCCGCCCTTGTGCCCCTGCCTTAAGCCAAGCCCGCCCTTGTGCCCCTGCCTTAAGCCAAGCCCGCCCTTGTGCCCCTGCCTTAAGCCTAGCCCGCCCTTGTGCCCCGGCCTTAAGCCAAGCCCACCCTTGTGCCCAGGCCTTAAGCCTAGCCCGCACTTGTGCCCAGGCCTTAAGCCTAGCCCACACTTGTGCCCCGACCTTAAGCCTAGCCCGCACTTGTGCCCAGGCCTTAAGCCTAGCCCGCACTTGTGCCCCGGCCTTAAGCCTAGCCCGCACTTGTGCCCCGGCCTTAAGCCTAGCCCGCACTTGTGCCCCGGCCTTAAGCCTAGCCCGCACTTGTGCCCAGGCCTTAAGCCTAGCCCGCACTTGTGCCCCGGCCTTAAGCCTAGCCCGCACTTGTGCCCCGGCCTTAAGCCTAGCCCGCACTTGTGCCCCGGCCTTAAGCCTAGCCCGCACTTATGCCCCGGCCTTACGCCTAGCCCGCACTTGTGCCCCTGCCTTAAGCCAAGCCCGCCCTTGTGCCACTGCCTTAAGCCAAGCCCGCCCTTGTGCCCCTGCCTTAAGCCAAGCCCGCCCGTGTGCCCCTGCCTTAAGCCAAAAACGCACTTGTGCCCCGGCCTTAAGCCTAGCCCGCACTTGTGCCCACGCCTTAAGCCTAGCCCGCACTTGTGCCCAGGCCTTAAGCCTAGCCCGCACTTGTGCCCAGGCCTTAAGCCTAGCCCGCACTTGTGCCCCGGCCTTAAGCATAGCCCGCACTTGTGACCCGACCTTAAGCCTAGCCCGCACTTGTGCCCCGGCCTTAAGCCTAGCCCGCACTTGTGCCCCGGCCTTAAGCCTAGCCCGCACTTGTGCCCCAGCCTTAAGCCTAGCCCGCACTTGTGCCCCGGCCTTAAGCCAAGCCCGCCCTTGTGCCACTGCCTTAAGCCAAGCCCGCCCTTGTGCCCCTGCCTTAAGCCAAGCCCGCCCGTGTGCCCCTGCCTTAAGCCTAGCCCGCACTTGTGCCGAGGCCTTAAGCCTAGCCCGCACTTGTGCCCAGGCCTTAAGCCTAGCCCGCACTTGTGCCCAGGCCTTAAGCCTAGCCCGCACTTGTGCCCAGGCCTTAAGCCAAGCCCGCACTTGTGCCCCGGCCTTAAGCCTAGCCCGCACTTGTGCCGAGGCCTTAAGCCTAGCCCGCACTTGTGCCCAGGCCTTAAGCCTAGCCCGCACTTGTGCCCAGGCCTTAAGCCTAGCCCGCACTTGTGCCCAGGCCTTAAGCCTAGCCCGCACTTGTGAACAGGCCTTAAGCCTAGCCCGCATTTGTGCCCAGGCCTTAAGCCTAGCCCGCACTTGTGCCCCGGCCTTAAGCCTAGCCCGCACTTGTGCCCCGGCCTTAAGCCTAGCCCACACTTGTGCCCTGGCCTTAAGCCTAGCCCGCACTTGTGCCCCGGCCTTAAGCCTAGCCTGCACTTGTGACCCGGCCTTAAGCCTAGCCCGCACTTGTGCCCCGGCCTTAAGCATAGCCCGCACTTGTGACCCGGCCTTAAGCCTAGCCCGCACTTGTGCCCCGGCCTTAAGCCTAGCCCACACTTGTGCCCCTGCCTTAAGCCTAGCTCGCACTTGTGCCCCGGCCTTAAGCCTAGCCCGCACTTGTGCCCCGGCCTTAAGCCTAGCCCGCACTTGTGCCCCGGCCTTAAGCCTAGCCCGCACTTGTGCCCCGGCCTTAAGCCTAGCCCGCACTTGTGCCCCGGCCTTAAGCCTAGCCCGCACTTGTGCCCCGGCCTTAAGCCTAGCCCGCACTTGTGCCCCGGCCTTAAGCCAAGCCCGCAGTTGTGCCCCTGCCTTAAGCCTAGCCCGCACTTGTGCCCCGGTCTTAAGCCAAGCCCGCAATTGTGCCCCTGCCCTAAGCATAGTCCGCACTTGTGACCCAGCCTTAAGCCTAGCCCGCACTTGTGCCCCGGCCTTAGGCCTAGCCCGCACTTGTGCCCCGGCCTTAAGCCTAGCCCGCACTTGTGACCCGGCCTTAAGCCTAGCCCGCACTTGTGCCCCGGCCTTAAGCATAGCCCACACTTGTGACCCCGCCTTAAGCCTAGCCCGCACTTGTGCCCCGGCCTTAAGCCTAGCCTGCACTTGTGCCCCGGCCTTAAGCCTAGCCCGCACTTGTGCCGCGGCCTTAAGCCTAGCCTGCACTTGTGCCCCGGCCTTAAGTCTAGCCTGCACTTGTGACCCGGCCTTAAGCCTAGCCCGCACTTGTGCCCCGGCCTTAAGCCTAGCCCGCACTTGTGCCCCGGCCTTAAGCCAAGCCCGCCCTTGTGCCCCTGCATTAAGCCAAGCCCGCCCTTGTGCCCCTGCCTTAAGCCAAGCCCGCCCTTGTGCCCCTGCCTTAAGCCTAGCCCGCCCTTGTGCCCCGGCCTTAAGCCAAGCCCACCCTTGTGCCCAGGCCTTAAGCCTAGCCCGCACTTGTGCCCAGGCCTTAAGCCTAGCCCACACTTGCGCCCCGGCCTTAAGCCTAGCCCGCACTTGTGCCCCGGCCTTAAGCCTAGCCCGCACTTTTGAGCCCCTTGAATGCTTGTTTGTTTGTTTTTGTCTTCAGCTTCATGTTGGTTATGCACATAGGGCCAGCTTTACGCTCTTCGCTCTTGTCCCTTCTGAATGCGCATGCACGACTGTAATTGGGGAAGAAGGCATTACCCATTTACGGAGGACAGACAAGAAGTGCCTGGTCGCTTGGAGCATGGGGTTATGGAGAGGCTCCGCACTGTACAACAAAGGATCTAGTCCTAAATGTCCAAGTACAGAGTAGAGGGGTGAAAGCTAGCTCTTCACCCCTATGGGTGCCTAACCCTTTATGCAAAGAGTGCAAAGAGTTAGCTGTATGCCTTAAGCCTAGCCAGCACATGTGCCCGTGCCTTAAGCCTTGCCAGCACTTGTGCCCCCTGCCTTGATCCTAGCCAGCACTGCACTTGTGCCCATGCCTTAAGCCTAGCCCGCACTTGTGCCCGGGCCTTAAGCCTAGCCTGCACTTTTGCTCAGGCCTTAAGCCTAGCCTGCACTTGTGCCCAGGCCTTAAGCCTAGCTGGCACTTGTGCCCATGCCTTAAGCCTAGCCAGCATTTGTGCCCCCTGCCTTGATCCTAGCCAGCACTGCACTTGTGCCCAGGCCTTAAGCCTAGCCCGCACTTGTGCCCCGGCCTTAAGCCTAGCCCGCACTTGTGCCCCGGCCTTAAGCCTAGCCCGCACTTGTGCCCCGACCTTAAGCCTAGCCCGCACTTGTGCCCCGGCCTTAAGCCAAGCCTGCCCTTGTGCCACTGCCTTAAGCCAAGCCCGCCCTTGTGCCCCTGCCTTAAGCCAAGCCCGCCCTTGTGCCCCTGCCTTAAGCCAAGCCCGCCCTTGTGCCCCTGCCTTAAGCCTAGCCCGCCCTTGTGCCCCGGCCTTAAGCCAAGCCCACCCTTGTGCCCAGGCCTTAAGCCTAGCCCGCACTTGTGCCCAGGCCTTAAGCCTAGCCCACACTTGTGCCCCGACCTTAAGCCTAGCCCGCACTTGTGCCCAGGCCTTAAGCCTAGCCCGCACTTGTGCCCCGGCCTTAAGCCTAGCCCGCACTTGTGCCCCGGCCTTAAGCCTAGCCCGCACTTGTGCCCCGGCCTTAAGCCTAGCCCGCACTTGTGCCCAGGCCTTAAGCCTAGCCCGCACTTGTGCCCCGGCCTTAAGCCTAGCCCGCACTTGTGCCCCGGCCTTAAGCCTAGCCCGCACTTGTGCCCCGGCCTTAAGCCTAGCCCGCACTTATGCCCCGGCCTTACGCCTAGCCCGCACTTGTGCCCCTGCCTTAAGCCAAGCCCGCCCTTGTGCCACTGCCTTAAGCCAAGCCCGCCCTTGTGCCCCTGCCTTAAGCCAAGCCCGCCCGTGTGCCCCTGCCTTAAGCCAAAAACGCACTTGTGCCCCGGCCTTAAGCCTAGCCCGCACTTGTGCCCACGCCTTAAGCCTAGCCCGCACTTGTGCCCAGGCCTTAAGCCTAGCCCGCACTTGTGCCCAGGCCTTAAGCCTAGCCCGCACTTGTGCCCCGGCCTTAAGCATAGCCCGCACTTGTGACCCGACCTTAAGCCTAGCCCGCACTTGTGCCCCGGCCTTAAGCCTAGCCCGCACTTGTGCCCCGGCCTTAAGCCTAGCCCGCACTTGTGCCCCAGCCTTAAGCCTAGCCCGCACTTGTGCCCCGGCCTTAAGCCAAGCCCGCCCTTGTGCCACTGCCTTAAGCCAAGCCCGCCCTTGTGCCCCTGCCTTAAGCCAAGCCCGCCCGTGTGCCCCTGCCTTAAGCCTAGCCCGCACTTGTGCCCAGGCCTTAAGCCAAGCCCGCTCTTGTTCCCCTGCCTTAAGCCTAGCCCACACTTGTGCCCAGGCCTTAAGCCTAGCCCGCAATTGTGCCCAGGCCTTAAGCCTAGCCCGCACTTGTGCCCAGGCCTTAAGCCTAGCCCGCACTTGTGCCCAGGCCTTAAGCCTAGCCCGCACTTGTGCCCAGGCCTTAAGCCTAGCCCGCACTTGTGCCCAGGCCTTAAGCCTAGCCCGCACTTGTGCCCCGGCCTTAAGCCTAGCCCACACTTGTGCCCCGGCCTTAAGCCTAGCCCGCACTTGTGCCCCTGCATGAAGCCAAGCCCGCCCTTGTGCCCCTGCCTGAAGCCAAGCCCGCTCTTGTGCCCCGGCCTTAAGCCTAGCCTGCCCTTGTGTCCCGGCCTTAAGCCTAGCCCCCCCTTGTGCCCCGGCCTTAAGCCTAGCCTGCCCTTGTGCCCCGCCCTTAAGCCTAGCCCGCACTTGTGCCCCAGCCTGAAGCCTAGCCCGCACTTGTGCCCCTGCCTGAAGCCTAGCCCGCACTTGTGCCCTGGCCGTAAGCCCAGCCCGCACTTGTGCCCCGGCCTTAAGCCTAGCCCGGACTTGTGCCCCGGCCTTAAGCCTAGCCCGCACTTGTGCCCCGGCCTTAAGCCTAGCCCGCACTTGTGCCCCGGCCTTAAGCCTAGCCCGCACTTGTGCCCAGGCCTTAAGCCTAGCCCGCACTTGTGCCCCGGCCTTAAGCCTAGCCCGCACTTGTGCCCCGGCCTTAAGCCTAGCCCGCACTTGTGCCCCGGCCTTAAGCCTAGCCCGCACTTATGCCCCGGCCTTAAGCCTAGCCCGCACTTGTGCCCCTGCCTTAAGCCAAGCCCGCCCTTGTGCCACTGCCTTAAGCCAAGCCCGCCCTTGTGCCCCTGCCTTAAGCCAAGCCCGCCTGTGTTCCCCTGCCTTAAGCCAAGCTCGCACTTGTGCCCCGGCCTTAAGCCTAGCCCGCACTTGTGCCCAGGCCTTAAGCCTAGCCCGCACTTGTGCCCAGGCCTTAAGCCTAGCCCGCACTTGTGCCCAGGCCTTAAGCCTAGCCCGCACTTGTGCCCCGGCCTTAAGCATAGCCCGCACTTGTGACCCGGCCTTAAGCCTAGCCCGCACTTGTGCCCCGGCCTTAAGCCTATCCCGCACTTGTGCCCCGGCCTTAAGCCTAGCCCGCACTTGTGCCCCGGCCTTAAGCCTAGCCCGCACTTGTGCCCCGGCCTTAAGCCAAGCCCGCCCTTGTGCCACTGCCTTAAGCCAAGCCCGCCCTTGTGCCACTGCCTTAAGCCAAGCCCGCCCGTGTGCCCCTGCCTTAAGCCTAGCCCTCACTTGTGCCCCGGCCTTAAGCCTAGCCCGCACTTGTGCCCAGGCCTTAAGCCTAGCCCGCACTTGTGCCCAGGCCTTAAGCCTAGCCTGCACTTGTGCCCAGGCCTTAAGCCTAGCCCGCACTTGTGCCCAGGCCTTAAGCCTAGCCCGCACTTGTGAACAGGGCCTTAAGCCTAGCCCGCATTTGTGCCCAGGCCTTAAGCCTAGCCCGCACATGTGCCCCGGCCTTAAGCCTAGCCCGCACTTGTGCCCCGGCCTTAAGCCTAGCCCGCACTTGTGCCCTGGCCTTAAGCCTAGTCCGCACTTGTGCCCCAGCCTTAAGCCTAGCCCGCACTTGTGACCCGGCCTTAAGCCTAGCCCGCACTTGTGCCCCGGCCTTAAGCATAGCCCGCACTTGTGACCCGGCCTTAAGCCTAGCCCGCACTTGTGCCCCGGCCTTAAGCCTAGCCCGCACTTGTGCCCCGGCCTTAAGCCTAGCTCGCACTTGTGCCCCGGCCTTAAGCCTAGCCCGCACTTGTGCCCCGGCCTTAAGCCTAGCCCGCACTTGTGCCCCGGCCTTAAGCCTAGCCCGCACTTGTGCCCCGGCCTTAAGCCTAGCCCGCACTTGTGCCCCGGCCTTAAGCCTAGCCCGCACTTGTGCCCCGGCCTTAAGCCTAGCCCGCACTTGTGCCCCGGCCTTAAGCATAGCCCGCACTTGTGCCCCGGCCTTAAGCCAAGCCCGCAGTTGTGCCCCTGCCTTAAGCCTAGCCCGCACTTGTGCCCCGGTCTTAAGCCAAGCCTGCAATTGTGCCCCTGCCCTAAGAATAGTCCGCACTTGTGACCCAGCCTTAAGCCTAGCCCGCACTTGTGCCACAGCCTTAGGCCTAGCCCGCACTTATGCCCCGGCCTTAAGCCTAGCCCGCACTTGTGACCCGGCCTTAAGCCTAGCCCGCACTTGTGCCCCGGCCTTAAGCATAGCCCACACTTGTGACCCGGCCTTAAGCCTAGCCTGCACTTGTGCCCCGGCCTTAAGCCTAGCCCGCACTTGTGCCCCGGCCTTAAGCCTAGCCCGCACTTGTGCCGCGGCCTTAAGCCTAGCCCGCACTTGTGCCCTGGCCTTAAGTCTAGCCCGCACTTGTGACCCGGCCTTAAGCCTAGCCCGCACTTGTGCCCCGGCCTTAAGCATAGCCCGCACTTGTGACCTGGCCTTAAGCCTAGCCCGCACTTGTGCCCCGGCCTTAAGCCTAGCCCGCACTTGTGCCCCGGCCTTAAGCCTAGCCCGCACTTGTGCCCCGGCCTTAAGCCTAGCCCGCACTTGTGCCCCGGCCTTAAGCCTAGCCCGCACTTGTGCCCAGGCTTTAAGCCTAGCCCGCACTTTTGAGCCCCTTGAATGCTTGTTTGTTTGTTTTTGTCTTTAGCTTCATGTTGGTTATGTACATAGGGCCAGCTTTACGCTCTTCGCTCTTGTCCCGTCTGAATGCGCATGCACGACTGTAATTGGGGAAGAAGGCATTACCCATTTACGGAGGACAGACAAGAATTGCCTGGTCATTTGGAGCATGGGGTTATGGAGAGGCTCCGCACTGTACAACAAAGGATCAAGTCCTAAATGTCCACGTACAGAGTAGAGGGGTGAAAGCTAGCTCTTCACCCCTATGGGTGCCTAACCCTTTATGCAAAGAGTGCAAAGAGTTAGCTGTATGCCTTAAGCCTAGCCAGCACTTGTGCCCATGCCTTAAGCCTAGCCCGCACTTGTGCCCATGCCTTAAGCCTAGCCAGAACTTGTGCCCCCTGCCTTGATCCTAGCTAGCAATGCACTTGTGCCCCGGCATTAAGCCTAGCCCGCACTTGTGCCCCGGCCTTAAGCCTAGCCCACACTTGTGCCCAGGCCTTAAGCCTAGCCCGCACTTGTGCCCAGGCCTTAAGCCTAGCCCGCACTTGTGCCCAGGCCTTAGGCCTAGCCCGCACTTGTGCCCAGGCCTTAAGCCTAGCCCGCACTTGTGCCCTGGCCTTAAGCCAAGCCCGCCCTTGTGCCCCTGCCTTAAGCCAAGCCCGCCCTTGTGTCCCTGCCTTAAGCCAAGCCCGCCCTTGTGCCCCTGCCTTAAGCCAAGCCCGCCCTTGTGCCCCTACCTTAAGCCAAGCCCGCCCTTGTGCCCATGCCTTAAGCCTAGCCCGCCCTTGTGCCCAGGCCTTAAGCCTAGCCTGCACTTGTGCCCAGGCCTTAAGCCTAACCCGCACTTGTGCCCCGGCCTTAAGCCTAGCCCGCACTTGTGCCCCGGCCTTAAGCCAAGCCCGCCCTTGTGCCCCTGCCTTAAGCCAAGCCCGTCCTTGTGCCCCTGCCTTAAGCCAAGCCCGCCCTTGTGCCCCTGCCTTAAGCCTAGCCCGCCCTTGTGCCCCGGCCTTAAGCCAAGCCCACCCTTGTGCCCAGGCCTTAAGCCTAGCCCGCACTTGTGCCCAGGCCTTAAGCCTAGCCCACACTTGTGCCCCGGCCTTAAGCCTAGCCTGCACTTGTGCCCCGGCCTTAAGCCTAGCCCGCACTTTTGAGCCCCTTGAATGCTTGTTTGTTTGTTTTTGTCTTCAGCTTCATGTTGGTTATGCACATAGGGCCAGCTTTACGCTCTTCGCTCTTGTCCCTTCTGAATGCGCATGCACGACTGTAATTGGGGAAGAAGGCATTACCCATTTACGGAGGACAGACAAGAAGTGCCTGGTCGCTTGGAGCATGGGGTAATGGAGAGGCTCCGCACTGTACAACAAAGGATCTAGTCCTAAATGTCCAAGTACAGAGTAGAGGGGTGAAAGCTAGCTCTTCACCCCTATGGGTGCCTAACCCTTTATGCAAAGAGTGCAAAGAGTTAGCTGTATGCCTTAAGCCTAGCCAGCACATGTGCCCGTGCCTTAAGCCTAGCCAGCACTTGTGCCCCCTGCCTTGATCCTAGCCAGCACTGCACTTGTGCCCATGCCTTAAGCCTAGCCCGCACTTGTGCCCGGGCCTTAAGCCTAGCCTGCACTTTTGCTCAGGCCTTAAGCCTAGCCTGCACTTGTGCCCAGGCCTTAAGCCTAGCTGGCACTTGTGCCCATGCCTTAAGCCTAGCCAGCATTTGTGCCCCCTGCCTTGATCCTAGCCAGCACTGCACTTGTGCCCAGGCCTTAAGCCTAGCCCGCACTTGTGCCCCGGCCTTAAGCCTAGCCCGCACTTGTGCCCCGGCCTTAAGCCTAGCCCGCACTTGTGCCCCGACCTTAAGCCTAGCCCGCACTTGTGCCCCGGCCTTAAGCCAAGCCTGCCCTTGTGCCACTGCCTTAAGCCAAGCCCGCCCTTGTGCCCCTGCCTTAAGCCAAGCCCGCCCTTGTGCCCCTGCCTTAAGCCAAGCCCGCCCTTGTGCCCCTGCCTTAAGCCTAGCCCGCCCTTGTGCCCCGGCCTTAAGCCAAGCCCACCCTTGTGCCCAGGCCTTAAGCCTAGCCCGCACTTGTGCCCAGGCCTTAAGCCTAGCCCACACTTGTGCCCCGACCTTAAGCCTAGCCCGCACTTGTGCCCAGGCCTTAAGCCTAGCCCGCACTTGTGCCCCGGCCTTAAGCCTAGCCCGCACTTGTGCCCCGGCCTTAAGCCTAGCCCGCACTTGTGCCCCGGCCTTAAGCCTAGCCCGCACTTGTGCCCAGGCCTTAAGCCTAGCCCGCACTTGTGCCCCGGCCTTAAGCCTAGCCCGCACTTGTGCCCCGGCCTTAAGCCTAGCCCGCACTTGTGCCCCGGCCTTAAGCCTAGCCCGCACTTATGCCCCGGCCTTACGCCTAGCCCGCACTTGTGCCCCTGCCTTAAGCCAAGCCCGCCCTTGTGCCACTGCCTTAAGCCAAGCCCGCCCTTGTGCCCCTGCCTTAAGCCAAGCCCGCCCGTGTGCCCCTGCCTTAAGCCAAAAACGCACTTGTGCCCCGGCCTTAAGCCTAGCCCGCACTTGTGCCCACGCCTTAAGCCTAGCCCGCACTTGTGCCCAGGCCTTAAGCCTAGCCCGCACTTGTGCCCAGGCCTTAAGCCTAGCCCGCACTTGTGCCCCGGCCTTAAGCATAGCCCGCACTTGTGACCCGACCTTAAGCCTAGCCCGCACTTGTGCCCCGGCCTTAAGCCTAGCCCGCACTTGTGCCCCGGCCTTAAGCCTAGCCCGCACTTGTGCCCCAGCCTTAAGCCTAGCCCGCACTTGTGCCCCGGCCTTAAGCCAAGCCCGCCCTTGTGCCACTGCCTTAAGCCAAGCCCGCCCTTGTGCCCCTGCCTTAAGCCAAGCCCGCCCGTGTGCCCCTGCCTTAAGCCTAGCCCGCACTTGTGCCGAGGCCTTAAGCCTAGCCCGCACTTGTGCCCAGGCCTTAAGCCTAGCCCGCACTTGTGCCCAGGCCTTAAGCCTAGCCCGCACTTGTGCCCAGGCCTTAAGCCAAGCCCGCACTTGTGCCCCGGCCTTAAGCCTAGCCCGCACTTGTGCCGAGGCCTTAAGCCTAGCCCGCACTTGTGCCCAGGCCTTAAGCCTAGCCCGCACTTGTGCCCAGGCCTTAAGCCTAGCCCGCACTTGTGCCCAGGCCTTAAGCCTAGCCCGCACTTGTGAACAGGCCTTAAGCCTAGCCCGCATTTGTGCCCAGGCCTTAAGCCTAGCCCGCACTTGTGCCCCGGCCTTAAGCCTAGCCCGCACTTGTGCCCCGGCCTTAAGCCTAGCCCACACTTGTGCCCTGGCCTTAAGCCTAGCCCGCACTTGTGCCCCGGCCTTAAGCCTAGCCTGCACTTGTGACCCGGCCTTAAGCCTAGCCCGCACTTGTGCCCCGGCCTTAAGCATAGCCCGCACTTGTGACCCGGCCTTAAGCCTAGCCCGCACTTGTGCCCCGGCCTTAAGCCTAGCCCACACTTGTGCCCCTGCCTTAAGCCTAGCTCGCACTTGTGCCCCGGCCTTAAGCCTAGCCCGCACTTGTGCCCCGGCCTTAAGCCTAGCCCGCACTTGTGCCCCGGCCTTAAGCCTAGCCCGCACTTGTGCCCCGGCCTTAAGCCTAGCCCGCACTTGTGCCCCGGCCTTAAGCCTAGCCCGCACTTGTGCCCCGGCCTTAAGCCTAGCCCGCACTTGTGCCCCGGCCTTAAGCCAAGCCCGCAGTTGTGCCCCTGCCTTAAGCCTAGCCCGCACTTGTGCCCCGGTCTTAAGCCAAGCCCGCAATTGTGCCCCTGCCCTAAGCATAGTCCGCACTTGTGACCCAGCCTTAAGCCTAGCCCGCACTTGTGCCCCGGCCTTAGGCCTAGCCCGCACTTGTGCCCCGGCCTTAAGCCTAGCCCGCACTTGTGACCCGGCCTTAAGCCTAGCCCGCACTTGTGCCCCGGCCTTAAGCATAGCCCACACTTGTGACCCCGCCTTAAGCCTAGCCCGCACTTGTGCCCCGGCCTTAAGCCTAGCCTGCACTTGTGCCCCGGCCTTAAGCCTAGCCCGCACTTGTGCCGCGGCCTTAAGCCTAGCCTGCACTTGTGCCCCGGCCTTAAGTCTAGCCTGCACTTGTGACCCGGCCTTAAGCCTAGCCCGCACTTGTGCCCCGGCCTTAAGCCTAGCCCGCACTTGTGCCCCGGCCTTAAGCCAAGCCCGCCCTTGTGCCCCTGCATTAAGCCAAGCCCGCCCTTGTGCCCCTGCCTTAAGCCAAGCCCGCCCTTGTGCCCCTGCCTTAAGCCTAGCCCGCCCTTGTGCCCCGGCCTTAAGCCAAGCCCACCCTTGTGCCCAGGCCTTAAGCCTAGCCCGCACTTGTGCCCAGGCCTTAAGCCTAGCCCACACTTGCGCCCCGGCCTTAAGCCTAGCCCGCACTTGTGCCCCGGCCTTAAGCCTAGCCCGCACTTTTGAGCCCCTTGAATGCTTGTTTGTTTGTTTTTGTCTTCAGCTTCATGTTGGTTATGCACATAGGGCCAGCTTTACGCTCTTCGCTCTTGTCCCTTCTGAATGCGCATGCACGACTGTAATTGGGGAAGAAGGCATTACCCATTTACGGAGGACAGACAAGAAGTGCCTGGTCGCTTGGAGCATGGGGTTATGGAGAGGCTCCGCACTGTACAACAAAGGATCTAGTCCTAAATGTCCAAGTACAGAGTAGAGGGGTGAAAGCTAGCTCTTCACCCCTATGGGTGCCTAACCCTTTATGCAAAGAGTGCAAAGAGTTAGCTGTATGCCTTAAGCCTAGCCAGCACATGTGCCCGTGCCTTAAGCCTTGCCAGCACTTGTGCCCCCTGCCTTGATCCTAGCCAGCACTGCACTTGTGCCCATGCCTTAAGCCTAGCCCGCACTTGTGCCCGGGCCTTAAGCCTAGCCTGCACTTTTGCTCAGGCCTTAAGCCTAGCCTGCACTTGTGCCCAGGCCTTAAGCCTAGCTGGCACTTGTGCCCATGCCTTAAGCCTAGCCAGCATTTGTGCCCCCTGCCTTGATCCTAGCCAGCACTGCACTTGTGCCCAGGCCTTAAGCCTAGCCCGCACTTGTGCCCCGGCCTTAAGCCTAGCCCGCACTTGTGCCCCGGCCTTAAGCCTAGCCCGCACTTGTGCCCCGACCTTAAGCCTAGCCCGCACTTGTGCCCCGGCCTTAAGCCAAGCCTGCCCTTGTGCCACTGCCTTAAGCCAAGCCCGCCCTTGTGCCCCTGCCTTAAGCCAAGCCCGCCCTTGTGCCCCTGCCTTAAGCCAAGCCCGCCCTTGTGCCCCTGCCTTAAGCCTAGCCCGCCCTTGTGCCCCGGCCTTAAGCCAAGCCCACCCTTGTGCCCAGGCCTTAAGCCTAGCCCGCACTTGTGCCCAGGCCTTAAGCCTAGCCCACACTTGTGCCCCGACCTTAAGCCTAGCCCGCACTTGTGCCCAGGCCTTAAGCCTAGCCCGCACTTGTGCCCCGGCCTTAAGCCTAGCCCGCACTTGTGCCCCGGCCTTAAGCCTAGCCCGCACTTGTGCCCCGGCCTTAAGCCTAGCCCGCACTTGTGCCCAGGCCTTAAGCCTAGCCCGCACTTGTGCCCCGGCCTTAAGCCTAGCCCGCACTTGTGCCCCGGCCTTAAGCCTAGCCCGCACTTGTGCCCCGGCCTTAAGCCTAGCCCGCACTTATGCCCCGGCCTTACGCCTAGCCCGCACTTGTGCCCCTGCCTTAAGCCAAGCCCGCCCTTGTGCCACTGCCTTAAGCCAAGCCCGCCCTTGTGCCCCTGCCTTAAGCCAAGCCCGCCCGTGTGCCCCTGCCTTAAGCCAAAAACGCACTTGTGCCCCGGCCTTAAGCCTAGCCCGCACTTGTGCCCACGCCTTAAGCCTAGCCCGCACTTGTGCCCAGGCCTTAAGCCTAGCCCGCACTTGTGCCCAGGCCTTAAGCCTAGCCCGCACTTGTGCCCCGGCCTTAAGCATAGCCCGCACTTGTGACCCGACCTTAAGCCTAGCCCGCACTTGTGCCCCGGCCTTAAGCCTAGCCCGCACTTGTGCCCCGGCCTTAAGCCTAGCCCGCACTTGTGCCCCAGCCTTAAGCCTAGCCCGCACTTGTGCCCCGGCCTTAAGCCAAGCCCGCCCTTGTGCCACTGCCTTAAGCCAAGCCCGCCCTTGTGCCCCTGCCTTAAGCCAAGCCCGCCCGTGTGCCCCTGCCTTAAGCCTAGCCCGCACTTGTGCCCAGGCCTTAAGCCAAGCCCGCTCTTGTTCCCCTGCCTTAAGCCTAGCCCACACTTGTGCCCAGGCCTTAAGCCTAGCCCGCAATTGTGCCCAGGCCTTAAGCCTAGCCCGCACTTGTGCCCAGGCCTTAAGCCTAGCCCGCACTTGTGCCCAGGCCTTAAGCCTAGCCCGCACTTGTGCCCAGGCCTTAAGCCTAGCCCGCACTTGTGCCCAGGCCTTAAGCCTAGCCCGCACTTGTGCCCCGGCCTTAAGCCTAGCCCACACTTGTGCCCCGGCCTTAAGCCTAGCCCGCACTTGTGCCCCTGCATGAAGCCAAGCCCGCCCTTGTGCCCCTGCCTGAAGCCAAGCCCGCTCTTGTGCCCCGGCCTTAAGCCTAGCCTGCCCTTGTGTCCCGGCCTTAAGCCTAGCCCCCCCTTGTGCCCCGGCCTTAAGCCTAGCCTGCCCTTGTGCCCCGCCCTTAAGCCTAGCCCGCACTTGTGCCCCAGCCTGAAGCCTAGCCCGCACTTGTGCCCCTGCCTGAAGCCTAGCCCGCACTTGTGCCCTGGCCGTAAGCCCAGCCCGCACTTGTGCCCCGGCCTTAAGCCTAGCCCGGACTTGTGCCCCGGCCTTAAGCCTAGCCCGCACTTGTGCCCCGGCCTTAAGCCTAGCCCGCACTTGTGCCCCGGCCTTAAGCCTAGCCCGCACTTGTGCCCAGGCCTTAAGCCTAGCCCGCACTTGTGCCCCGGCCTTAAGCCTAGCCCGCACTTGTGCCCCGGCCTTAAGCCTAGCCCGCACTTGTGCCCCGGCCTTAAGCCTAGCCCGCACTTATGCCCCGGCCTTAAGCCTAGCCCGCACTTGTGCCCCTGCCTTAAGCCAAGCCCGCCCTTGTGCCACTGCCTTAAGCCAAGCCCGCCCTTGTGCCCCTGCCTTAAGCCAAGCCCGCCTGTGTTCCCCTGCCTTAAGCCAAGCTCGCACTTGTGCCCCGGCCTTAAGCCTAGCCCGCACTTGTGCCCAGGCCTTAAGCCTAGCCCGCACTTGTGCCCAGGCCTTAAGCCTAGCCCGCACTTGTGCCCAGGCCTTAAGCCTAGCCCGCACTTGTGCCCCGGCCTTAAGCATAGCCCGCACTTGTGACCCGGCCTTAAGCCTAGCCCGCACTTGTGCCCCGGCCTTAAGCCTATCCCGCACTTGTGCCCCGGCCTTAAGCCTAGCCCGCACTTGTGCCCCGGCCTTAAGCCTAGCCCGCACTTGTGCCCCGGCCTTAAGCCAAGCCCGCCCTTGTGCCACTGCCTTAAGCCAAGCCCGCCCTTGTGCCACTGCCTTAAGCCAAGCCCGCCCGTGTGCCCCTGCCTTAAGCCTAGCCCTCACTTGTGCCCCGGCCTTAAGCCTAGCCCGCACTTGTGCCCAGGCCTTAAGCCTAGCCCGCACTTGTGCCCAGGCCTTAAGCCTAGCCTGCACTTGTGCCCAGGCCTTAAGCCTAGCCCGCACTTGTGCCCAGGCCTTAAGCCTAGCCCGCACTTGTGAACAGGGCCTTAAGCCTAGCCCGCATTTGTGCCCAGGCCTTAAGCCTAGCCCGCACATGTGCCCCGGCCTTAAGCCTAGCCCGCACTTGTGCCCCGGCCTTAAGCCTAGCCCGCACTTGTGCCCTGGCCTTAAGCCTAGTCCGCACTTGTGCCCCAGCCTTAAGCCTAGCCCGCACTTGTGACCCGGCCTTAAGCCTAGCCCGCACTTGTGCCCCGGCCTTAAGCATAGCCCGCACTTGTGACCCGGCCTTAAGCCTAGCCCGCACTTGTGCCCCGGCCTTAAGCCTAGCCCGCACTTGTGCCCCGGCCTTAAGCCTAGCTCGCACTTGTGCCCCGGCCTTAAGCCTAGCCCGCACTTGTGCCCCGGCCTTAAGCCTAGCCCGCACTTGTGCCCCGGCCTTAAGCCTAGCCCGCACTTGTGCCCCGGCCTTAAGCCTAGCCCGCACTTGTGCCCCGGCCTTAAGCCTAGCCCGCACTTGTGCCCCGGCCTTAAGCCTAGCCCGCACTTGTGCCCCGGCCTTAAGCATAGCCCGCACTTGTGCCCCGGCCTTAAGCCAAGCCCGCAGTTGTGCCCCTGCCTTAAGCCTAGCCCGCACTTGTGCCCCGGTCTTAAGCCAAGCCTGCAATTGTGCCCCTGCCCTAAGAATAGTCCGCACTTGTGACCCAGCCTTAAGCCTAGCCCGCACTTGTGCCACAGCCTTAGGCCTAGCCCGCACTTATGCCCCGGCTTTAAGCCTAGCCCGCACTTGTGACCCGGCCTTAAGCCTAGCCCGCACTTGTGCCCCGGCCTTAAGCATAGCCCACACTTGTGACCCGGCCTTAAGCCTAGCCTGCACTTGTGCCCCGGCCTTAAGCCTAGCCCGCACTTGTGCCCCGGCCTTAAGCCTAGCCCGCACTTGTGCCGCGGCCTTAAGCCTAGCCCGCACTTGTGCCCTGGCCTTAAGTCTAGCCCGCACTTGTGACCCGGCCTTAAGCCTAGCCCGCACTTGTGCCCCGGCCTTAAGCATAGCCCGCACTTGTGACCTGGCCTTAAGTCTAGCCCTCACTTGTGCCCCGGCCTTAAGCCTAGCCCGCACTTGTGCCCCGGCCTTAAGCCTAGCCCGCACTTGTGCCCCGGCCTTAAGCCTAGCCCGCACTTGTGCCCCGGCCTTAAGCCTAGCCCGCACTTGTGCCCAGGCTTTAAGCCTAGCCCGCACTTTTGAGCCCCTTGAATGCTTGTTTGTTTGTTTTTGTCTTTAGCTTCATGTTGGTTATGTACATAGGGCCAGCTTTACGCTCTTCGCTCTTGTCCCGTCTGAATGCGCATGCACGACTGTAATTGGGGAAGAAGGCATTACCCATTTACGGAGGACAGACAAGAATTGCCTGGTCATTTGGAGCATGGGGTTATGGAGAGGCTCCGCACTGTACAACAAAGGATCAAGTCCTAAATGTCCACGTACAGAGTAGAGGGGTGAAAGCTAGCTCTTCACCCCTATGGGTGCCTAACCCTTTATGCAAAGAGTGCAAAGAGTTAGCTGTATGCCTTAAGCCTAGCCAGCACTTGTGCCCATGCCTTAAGCCTAGCCCGCACTTGTGCCCATGCCTTAAGCCTAGCCAGAACTTGTGCCCCCTGCCTTGATCCTAGCTAGCAATGCACTTGTGCCCCGGCATTAAGCCTAGCCCGCACTTGTGCCCCGGCCTTAAGCCTAGCCCACACTTGTGCCCAGGCCTTAAGCCTAGCCCGCACTTGTGCCCAGGCCTTAAGCCTAGCCCGCACTTGTGCCCAGGCCTTAGGCCTAGCCCGCACTTGTGCCCAGGCCTTAAGCCTAGCCCGCACTTGTGCCCTGGCCTTAAGCCAAGCCCGCCCTTGTGCCCCTGCCTTAAGCCAAGCCCGCCCTTGTGTCCCTGCCTTAAGCCAAGCCCGCCCTTGTGCCCCTGCCTTAAGCCAAGCCCGCCCTTGTGCCCCTACCTTAAGCCAAGCCCGCCCTTGTGCCCATGCCTTAAGCCTAGCCCGCCCTTGTGCCCAGGCCTTAAGCCTAGCCTGCACTTGTGCCCAGGCCTTAAGCCTAACCCGCACTTGTGCCCCGGCCTTAAGCCTAGCCCGCACTTGTGCCCCGGCCTTAAGCCAAGCCCGCCCTTGTGCCCCTGCCTTAAGCCAAGCCCGTCCTTGTGCCCCTGCCTTAAGCCAAGCCCGCCCTTGTGCCCCTGCCTTAAGCCTAGCCCGCCCTTGTGCCCCGGCCTTAAGCCAAGCCCACCCTTGTGCCCAGGCCTTAAGCCTAGCCCGCACTTGTGCCCAGGCCTTAAGCCTAGCCCACACTTGTGCCCCGGCCTTAAGCCTAGCCTGCACTTGTGCCCCGGCCTTAAGCCTAGCCCGCACTTTTGAGCCCCTTGAATGCTTGTTTGTTTGTTTTTGTCTTCAGCTTCATGTTGGTTATGCACATAGGGCCAGCTTTACGCTCTTCGCTCTTGTCCCTTCTGAATGCGCATGCACGACTGTAATTGGGGAAGAAGGCATTACCCATTTACGGAGGACAGACAAGAAGTGCCTGGTCGCTTGGAGCATGGGGTAATGGAGAGGCTCCGCACTGTACAACAAAGGATCTAGTCCTAAATGTCCAAGTACAGAGTAGAGGGGTGAAAGCTAGCTCTTCACCCCTATGGGTGCCTAACCCTTTATGCAAAGAGTGCAAAGAGTTAGCTGTATGCCTTAAGCCTAGCCAGCACATGTGCCCGTGCCTTAAGCCTAGCCAGCACTTGTGCCCCCTGCCTTGATCCTAGCCAGCACTGCACTTGTGCCCATGCCTTAAGCCTAGCCCGCACTTGTGCCCGGGCCTTAAGCCTAGCCTGCACTTTTGCTCAGGCCTTAAGCCTAGCCTGCACTTGTGCCCAGGCCTTAAGCCTAGCTGGCACTTGTGCCCATGCCTTAAGCCTAGCCAGCATTTGTGCCCCCTGCCTTGATCCTAGCCAGCACTGCACTTGTGCCCAGGCCTTAAGCCTAGCCCGCACTTGTGCCCCGGCCTTAAGCCTAGCCCGCACTTGTGCCCCGGCCTTAAGCCTAGCCCGCACTTGTGCCCCGACCTTAAGCCTAGCCCGCACTTGTGCCCCGGCCTTAAGCCAAGCCTGCCCTTGTGCCACTGCCTTAAGCCAAGCCCGCCCTTGTGCCCCTGCCTTAAGCCAAGCCCGCCCTTGTGCCCCTGCCTTAAGCCAAGCCCGCCCTTGTGCCCCTGCCTTAAGCCTAGCCCGCCCTTGTGCCCCGGCCTTAAGCCAAGCCCACCCTTGTGCCCAGGCCTTAAGCCTAGCCCGCACTTGTGCCCAGGCCTTAAGCCTAGCCCACACTTGTGCCCCGACCTTAAGCCTAGCCCGCACTTGTGCCCAGGCCTTAAGCCTAGCCCGCACTTGTGCCCCGGCCTTAAGCCTAGCCCGCACTTGTGCCCCGGCCTTAAGCCTAGCCCGCACTTGTGCCCCGGCCTTAAGCCTAGCCCGCACTTGTGCCCAGGCCTTAAGCCTAGCCCGCACTTGTGCCCCGGCCTTAAGCCTAGCCCGCACTTGTGCCCCGGCCTTAAGCCTAGCCCGCACTTGTGCCCCGGCCTTAAGCCTAGCCCGCACTTATGCCCCGGCCTTACGCCTTGCCCGCACTTGTGCCCCTGCCTTAAGCCAAGCCCGCCCTTGTGCCACTGCCTTAAGCCAAGCCCGCCCTTGTGCCCCTGCCTTAAGCCAAGCCCGCCCGTGTGCCCCTGCCTTAAGCCAAAAACGCACTTGTGCCCCGGCCTTAAGCCTAGCCCGCACTTGTGCCCACGCCTTAAGCCTAGCCCGCACTTGTGCCCAGGCCTTAAGCCTAGCCCGCACTTGTGCCCAGGCCTTAAGCCTAGCCCGCACTTGTGCCCCGGCCTTAAGCATAGCCCGCACTTGTGACCCGACCTTAAGCCTAGCCCGCACTTGTGCCCCGGCCTTAAGCCTAGCCCGCACTTGTGCCCCGGCCTTAAGCCTAGCCCGCACTTGTGCCCCAGCCTTAAGCCTAGCCCGCACTTGTGCCCCGGCCTTAAGCCAAGCCCGCCCTTGTGCCACTGCCTTAAGCCAAGCCCGCCCTTGTGCCCCTGCCTTAAGCCAAGCCCGCCCGTGTGCCCCTGCCTTAAGCCTAGCCCGCACTTGTGCCGAGGCCTTAAGCCTAGCCCGCACTTGTGCCCAGGCCTTAAGCCTAGCCCGCACTTGTGCCCAGGCCTTAAGCCTAGCCCGCACTTGTGCCCAGGCCTTAAGCCAAGCCCGCACTTGTGCCCCGGCCTTAAGCCTAGCCCGCACTTGTGCCGAGGCCTTAAGCCTAGCCCGCACTTGTGCCCAGGCCTTAAGCCTAGCCCGCACTTGTGCCCAGGCCTTAAGCCTAGCCCGCACTTGTGCCCAGGCCTTAAGCCTAGCCCGCACTTGTGAACAGGCCTTAAGCCTAGCCCGCATTTGTGCCCAGGCCTTAAGCCTAGCCCGCACTTGTGCCCCGGCCTTAAGCCTAGCCCGCACTTGTGCCCCGGCCTTAAGCCTAGCCCACACTTGTGCCCTGGCCTTAAGCCTAGCCCGCACTTGTGCCCCGGCCTTAAGCCTAGCCTGCACTTGTGACCCGGCCTTAAGCCTAGCCCGCACTTGTGCCCCGGCCTTAAGCATAGCCCGCACTTGTGACCCGGCCTTAAGCCTAGCCCGCACTTGTGCCCCGGCCTTAAGCCTAGCCCACACTTGTGCCCCTGCCTTAAGCCTAGCTCGCACTTGTGCCCCGGCCTTAAGCCTAGCCCGCACTTGTGCCCCGGCCTTAAGCCTAGCCCGCACTTGTGCCCCGGCCTTAAGCCTAGCCCGCACTTGTGCCCCGGCCTTAAGCCTAGCCCGCACTTGTGCCCCGGCCTTAAGCCTAGCCCGCACTTGTGCCCCGGCCTTAAGCCTAGCCCGCACTTGTGCCCCGGCCTTAAGCCAAGCCCGCAGTTGTGCCCCTGCCTTAAGCCTAGCCCGCACTTGTGCCCCGGTCTTAAGCCAAGCCCGCAATTGTGCCCCTGCCCTAAGCATAGTCCGCACTTGTGACCCAGCCTTAAGCCTAGCCCGCACTTGTGCCCCGGCCTTAGGCCTAGCCCGCACTTGTGCCCCGGCCTTAAGCCTAGCCCGCACTTGTGACCCGGCCTTAAGCCTAGCCCGCACTTGTGCCCCGGCCTTAAGCATAGCCCACACTTGTGACCCCGCCTTAAGCCTAGCCCGCACTTGTGCCCCGGCCTTAAGCCTAGCCTGCACTTGTGCCCCGGCCTTAAGCCTAGCCCGCACTTGTGCCGCGGCCTTAAGCCTAGCCTGCACTTGTGCCCCGGCCTTAAGTCTAGCCTGCACTTGTGACCCGGCCTTAAGCCTAGCCCGCACTTGTGCCCCGGCCTTAAGCCTAGCCCGCACTTGTGCCCCGGCCTTAAGCCAAGCCCGCCCTTGTGCCCCTGCATTAAGCCAAGCCCGCCCTTGTGCCCCTGCCTTAAGCCAAGCCCGCCCTTGTGCCCCTGCCTTAAGCCTAGCCCGCCCTTGTGCCCCGGCCTTAAGCCAAGCCCACCCTTGTGCCCAGGCCTTAAGCCTAGCCCGCACTTGTGCCCAGGCCTTAAGCCTAGCCCACACTTGCGCCCCGGCCTTAAGCCTAGCCCGCACTTGTGCCCCGGCCTTAAGCCTAGCCCGCACTTTTGAGCCCCTTGAATGCTTGTTTGTTTGTTTTTGTCTTCAGCTTCATGTTGGTTATGCACATAGGGCCAGCTTTACGCTCTTCGCTCTTGTCCCTTCTGAATGCGCATGCACGACTGTAATTGGGGAAGAAGGCATTACCCATTTACGGAGGACAGACAAGAAGTGCCTGGTCGCTTGGAGCATGGGGTTATGGAGAGGCTCCGCACTGTACAACAAAGGATCTAGTCCTAAATGTCCAAGTACAGAGTAGAGGGGTGAAAGCTAGCTCTTCACCCCTATGGGTGCCTAACCCTTTATGCAAAGAGTGCAAAGAGTTAGCTGTATGCCTTAAGCCTAGCCAGCACATGTGCCCGTGCCTTAAGCCTTGCCAGCACTTGTGCCCCCTGCCTTGATCCTAGCCAGCACTGCACTTGTGCCCATGCCTTAAGCCTAGCCCGCACTTGTGCCCGGGCCTTAAGCCTAGCCTGCACTTTTGCTCAGGCCTTAAGCCTAGCCTGCACTTGTGCCCAGGCCTTAAGCCTAGCTGGCACTTGTGCCCATGCCTTAAGCCTAGCCAGCATTTGTGCCCCCTGCCTTGATCCTAGCCAGCACTGCACTTGTGCCCAGGCCTTAAGCCTAGCCCGCACTTGTGCCCCGGCCTTAAGCCTAGCCCGCACTTGTGCCCCGGCCTTAAGCCTAGCCCGCACTTGTGCCCCGACCTTAAGCCTAGCCCGCACTTGTGCCCCGGCCTTAAGCCAAGCCTGCCCTTGTGCCACTGCCTTAAGCCAAGCCCGCCCTTGTGCCCCTGCCTTAAGCCAAGCCCGCCCTTGTGCCCCTGCCTTAAGCCAAGCCCGCCCTTGTGCCCCTGCCTTAAGCCTAGCCCGCCCTTGTGCCCCGGCCTTAAGCCAAGCCCACCCTTGTGCCCAGGCCTTAAGCCTAGCCCGCACTTGTGCCCAGGCCTTAAGCCTAGCCCACACTTGTGCCCCGACCTTAAGCCTAGCCCGCACTTGTGCCCAGGCCTTAAGCCTAGCCCGCACTTGTGCCCCGGCCTTAAGCCTAGCCCGCACTTGTGCCCCGGCCTTAAGCCTAGCCCGCACTTGTGCCCCGGCCTTAAGCCTAGCCCGCACTTGTGCCCAGGCCTTAAGCCTAGCCCGCACTTGTGCCCCGGCCTTAAGCCTAGCCCGCACTTGTGCCCCGGCCTTAAGCCTAGCCCGCACTTGTGCCCCGGCCTTAAGCCTAGCCCGCACTTATGCCCCGGCCTTACGCCTAGCCCGCACTTGTGCCCCTGCCTTAAGCCAAGCCCGCCCTTGTGCCACTGCCTTAAGCCAAGCCCGCCCTTGTGCCCCTGCCTTAAGCCAAGCCCGCCCGTGTGCCCCTGCCTTAAGCCAAAAACGCACTTGTGCCCCGGCCTTAAGCCTAGCCCGCACTTGTGCCCACGCCTTAAGCCTAGCCCGCACTTGTGCCCAGGCCTTAAGCCTAGCCCGCACTTGTGCCCAGGCCTTAAGCCTAGCCCGCACTTGTGCCCCGGCCTTAAGCATAGCCCGCACTTGTGACCCGACCTTAAGCCTAGCCCGCACTTGTGCCCCGGCCTTAAGCCTAGCCCGCACTTGTGCCCCGGCCTTAAGCCTAGCCCGCACTTGTGCCCCAGCCTTAAGCCTAGCCCGCACTTGTGCCCCGGCCTTAAGCCAAGCCCGCCCTTGTGCCACTGCCTTAAGCCAAGCCCGCCCTTGTGCCCCTGCCTTAAGCCAAGCCCGCCCGTGTGCCCCTGCCTTAAGCCTAGCCCGCACTTGTGCCCAGGCCTTAAGCCAAGCCCGCTCTTGTTCCCCTGCCTTAAGCCTAGCCCACACTTGTGCCCAGGCCTTAAGCCTAGCCCGCAATTGTGCCCAGGCCTTAAGCCTAGCCCGCACTTGTGCCCAGGCCTTAAGCCTAGCCCGCACTTGTGCCCAGGCCTTAAGCCTAGCCCGCACTTGTGCCCAGGCCTTAAGCCTAGCCCGCACTTGTGCCCAGGCCTTAAGCCTAGCCCGCACTTGTGCCCCGGCCTTAAGCCTAGCCCACACTTGTGCCCCGGCCTTAAGCCTAGCCCGCACTTGTGCCCCTGCATGAAGCCAAGCCCGCCCTTGTGCCCCTGCCTGAAGCCAAGCCCGCTCTTGTGCCCCGGCCTTAAGCCTAGCCTGCCCTTGTGTCCCGGCCTTAAGCCTAGCCCCCCCTTGTGCCCCGGCCTTAAGCCTAGCCTGCCCTTGTGCCCCGCCCTTAAGCCTAGCCCGCACTTGTGCCCCAGCCTGAAGCCTAGCCCGCACTTGTGCCCCTGCCTGAAGCCTAGCCCGCACTTGTGCCCTGGCCGTAAGCCCAGCCCGCACTTGTGCCCCGGCCTTAAGCCTAGCCCGGACTTGTGCCCCGGCCTTAAGCCTAGCCCGCACTTGTGCCCCGGCCTTAAGCCTAGCCCGCACTTGTGCCCCGGCCTTAAGCCTAGCCCGCACTTGTGCCCAGGCCTTAAGCCTAGCCCGCACTTGTGCCCCGGCCTTAAGCCTAGCCCGCACTTGTGCCCCGGCCTTAAGCCTAGCCCGCACTTGTGCCCCGGCCTTAAGCCTAGCCCGCACTTATGCCCCGGCCTTAAGCCTAGCCCGCACTTGTGCCCCTGCCTTAAGCCAAGCCCGCCCTTGTGCCACTGCCTTAAGCCAAGCCCGCCCTTGTGCCCCTGCCTTAAGCCAAGCCCGCCTGTGTTCCCCTGCCTTAAGCCAAGCTCGCACTTGTGCCCCGGCCTTAAGCCTAGCCCGCACTTGTGCCCAGGCCTTAAGCCTAGCCCGCACTTGTGCCCAGGCCTTAAGCCTAGCCCGCACTTGTGCCCAGGCCTTAAGCCTAGCCCGCACTTGTGCCCCGGCCTTAAGCATAGCCCGCACTTGTGACCCGGCCTTAAGCCTAGCCCGCACTTGTGCCCCGGCCTTAAGCCTATCCCGCACTTGTGCCCCGGCCTTAAGCCTAGCCCGCACTTGTGCCCCGGCCTTAAGCCTAGCCCGCACTTGTGCCCCGGCCTTAAGCCAAGCCCGCCCTTGTGCCACTGCCTTAAGCCAAGCCCGCCCTTGTGCCACTGCCTTAAGCCAAGCCCGCCCGTGTGCCCCTGCCTTAAGCCTAGCCCTCACTTGTGCCCCGGCCTTAAGCCTAGCCCGCACTTGTGCCCAGGCCTTAAGCCTAGCCCGCACTTGTGCCCAGGCCTTAAGCCTAGCCTGCACTTGTGCCCAGGCCTTAAGCCTAGCCCGCACTTGTGCCCAGGCCTTAAGCCTAGCCCGCACTTGTGAACAGGGCCTTAAGCCTAGCCCGCATTTGTGCCCAGGCCTTAAGCCTAGCCCGCACATGTGCCCCGGCCTTAAGCCTAGCCCGCACTTGTGCCCCGGCCTTAAGCCTAGCCCGCACTTGTGCCCTGGCCTTAAGCCTAGTCCGCACTTGTGCCCCAGCCTTAAGCCTAGCCCGCACTTGTGACCCGGCCTTAAGCCTAGCCCGCACTTGTGCCCCGGCCTTAAGCATAGCCCGCACTTGTGACCCGGCCTTAAGCCTAGCCCGCACTTGTGCCCCGGCCTTAAGCCTAGCCCGCACTTGTGCCCCGGCCTTAAGCCTAGCTCGCACTTGTGCCCCGGCCTTAAGCCTAGCCCGCACTTGTGCCCCGGCCTTAAGCCTAGCCCGCACTTGTGCCCCGGCCTTAAGCCTAGCCCGCACTTGTGCCCCGGCCTTAAGCCTAGCCCGCACTTGTGCCCCGGCCTTAAGCCTAGCCCGCACTTGTGCCCCGGCCTTAAGCCTAGCCCGCACTTGTGCCCCGGCCTTAAGCATAGCCCGCACTTGTGCCCCGGCCTTAAGCCAAGCCCGCAGTTGTGCCCCTGCCTTAAGCCTAGCCCGCACTTGTGCCCCGGTCTTAAGCCAAGCCTGCAATTGTGCCCCTGCCCTAAGAATAGTCCGCACTTGTGACCCAGCCTTAAGCCTAGCCCGCACTTGTGCCACAGCCTTAGGCCTAGCCCGCACTTATGCCCCGGCTTTAAGCCTAGCCCGCACTTGTGACCCGGCCTTAAGCCTAGCCCGCACTTGTGCCCCGGCCTTAAGCATAGCCCACACTTGTGACCCGGCCTTAAGCCTAGCCTGCACTTGTGCCCCGGCCTTAAGCCTAGCCCGCACTTGTGCCCCGGCCTTAAGCCTAGCCCGCACTTGTGCCGCGGCCTTAAGCCTAGCCCGCACTTGTGCCCTGGCCTTAAGTCTAGCCCGCACTTGTGACCCGGCCTTAAGCCTAGCCCGCACTTGTGCCCCGGCCTTAAGCATAGCCCGCACTTGTGACCTGGCCTTAAGTCTAGCCCTCACTTGTGCCCCGGCCTTAAGCCTAGCCCGCACTTGTGCCCCGGCCTTAAGCCTAGCCCGCACTTGTGCCCCGGCCTTAAGCCTAGCCCGCACTTGTGCCCCGGCCTTAAGCCTAGCCCGCACTTGTGCCCAGGCTTTAAGCCTAGCCCGCACTTTTGAGCCCCTTGAATGCTTGTTTGTTTGTTTTTGTCTTTAGCTTCATGTTGGTTATGTACATAGGGCCAGCTTTACGCTCTTCGCTCTTGTCCCGTCTGAATGCGCATGCACGACTGTAATTGGGGAAGAAGGCATTACCCATTTACGGAGGACAGACAAGAATTGCCTGGTCATTTGGAGCATGGGGTTATGGAGAGGCTCCGCACTGTACAACAAAGGATCAAGTCCTAAATGTCCACGTACAGAGTAGAGGGGTGAAAGCTAGCTCTTCACCCCTATGGGTGCCTAACCCTTTATGCAAAGAGTGCAAAGAGTTAGCTGTATGCCTTAAGCCTAGCCAGCACTTGTGCCCATGCCTTAAGCCTAGCCCGCACTTGTGCCCATGCCTTAAGCCTAGCCAGAACTTGTGCCCCCTGCCTTGATCCTAGCTAGCAATGCACTTGTGCCCCGGCATTAAGCCTAGCCCGCACTTGTGCCCCGGCCTTAAGCCTAGCCCACACTTGTGCCCAGGCCTTAAGCCTAGCCCGCACTTGTGCCCAGGCCTTAAGCCTAGCCCGCACTTGTGCCCAGGCCTTAGGCCTAGCCCGCACTTGTGCCCAGGCCTTAAGCCTAGCCCGCACTTGTGCCCTGGCCTTAAGCCAAGCCCGCCCTTGTGCCCCTGCCTTAAGCCAAGCCCGCCCTTGTGTCCCTGCCTTAAGCCAAGCCCGCCCTTGTGCCCCTGCCTTAAGCCAAGCCCGCCCTTGTGCCCCTACCTTAAGCCAAGCCCGCCCTTGTGCCCATGCCTTAAGCCTAGCCCGCCCTTGTGCCCAGGCCTTAAGCCTAGCCTGCACTTGTGCCCAGGCCTTAAGCCTAACCCGCACTTGTGCCCCGGCCTTAAGCCTAGCCCGCACTTGTGCCCCGGCCTTAAGCCAAGCCCGCCCTTGTGCCCCTGCCTTAAGCCAAGCCCGTCCTTGTGCCCCTGCCTTAAGCCAAGCCCGCCCTTGTGCCCCTGCCTTAAGCCTAGCCCGCCCTTGTGCCCCGGCCTTAAGCCAAGCCCACCCTTGTGCCCAGGCCTTAAGCCTAGCCCGCACTTGTGCCCAGGCCTTAAGCCTAGCCCACACTTGTGCCCCGGCCTTAAGCCTAGCCTGCACTTGTGCCCCGGCCTTAAGCCTAGCCCGCACTTTTGAGCCCCTTGAATGCTTGTTTGTTTGTTTTTGTCTTCAGCTTCATGTTGGTTATGCACATAGGGCCAGCTTTACGCTCTTCGCTCTTGTCCCTTCTGAATGCGCATGCACGACTGTAATTGGGGAAGAAGGCATTACCCATTTACGGAGGACAGACAAGAAGTGCCTGGTCGCTTGGAGCATGGGGTAATGGAGAGGCTCCGCACTGTACAACAAAGGATCTAGTCCTAAATGTCCAAGTACAGAGTAGAGGGGTGAAAGCTAGCTCTTCACCCCTATGGGTGCCTAACCCTTTATGCAAAGAGTGCAAAGAGTTAGCTGTATGCCTTAAGCCTAGCCAGCACATGTGCCCGTGCCTTAAGCCTAGCCAGCACTTGTGCCCCCTGCCTTGATCCTAGCCAGCACTGCACTTGTGCCCATGCCTTAAGCCTAGCCCGCACTTGTGCCCGGGCCTTAAGCCTAGCCTGCACTTTTGCTCAGGCCTTAAGCCTAGCCTGCACTTGTGCCCAGGCCTTAAGCCTAGCTGGCACTTGTGCCCATGCCTTAAGCCTAGCCAGCATTTGTGCCCCCTGCCTTGATCCTAGCCAGCACTGCACTTGTGCCCAGGCCTTAAGCCTAGCCCGCACTTGTGCCCCGGCCTTAAGCCTAGCCCGCACTTGTGCCCCGGCCTTAAGCCTAGCCCGCACTTGTGCCCCGACCTTAAGCCTAGCCCGCACTTGTGCCCCGGCCTTAAGCCAAGCCTGCCCTTGTGCCACTGCCTTAAGCCAAGCCCGCCCTTGTGCCCCTGCCTTAAGCCAAGCCCGCCCTTGTGCCCCTGCCTTAAGCCAAGCCCGCCCTTGTGCCCCTGCCTTAAGCCTAGCCCGCCCTTGTGCCCCGGCCTTAAGCCAAGCCCACCCTTGTGCCCAGGCCTTAAGCCTAGCCCGCACTTGTGCCCAGGCCTTAAGCCTAGCCCACACTTGTGCCCCGACCTTAAGCCTAGCCCGCACTTGTGCCCAGGCCTTAAGCCTAGCCCGCACTTGTGCCCCGGCCTTAAGCCTAGCCCGCACTTGTGCCCCGGCCTTAAGCCTAGCCCGCACTTGTGCCCCGGCCTTAAGCCTAGCCCGCACTTGTGCCCAGGCCTTAAGCCTAGCCCGCACTTGTGCCCCGGCCTTAAGCCTAGCCCGCACTTGTGCCCCGGCCTTAAGCCTAGCCCGCACTTGTGCCCCGGCCTTAAGCCTAGCCCGCACTTATGCCCCGGCCTTACGCCTTGCCCGCACTTGTGCCCCTGCCTTAAGCCAAGCCCGCCCTTGTGCCACTGCCTTAAGCCAAGCCCGCCCTTGTGCCCCTGCCTTAAGCCAAGCCCGCCCGTGTGCCCCTGCCTTAAGCCAAAAACGCACTTGTGCCCCGGCCTTAAGCCTAGCCCGCACTTGTGCCCACGCCTTAAGCCTAGCCCGCACTTGTGCCCAGGCCTTAAGCCTAGCCCGCACTTGTGCCCAGGCCTTAAGCCTAGCCCGCACTTGTGCCCCGGCCTTAAGCATAGCCCGCACTTGTGACCCGACCTTAAGCCTAGCCCGCACTTGTGCCCCGGCCTTAAGCCTAGCCCGCACTTGTGCCCCGGCCTTAAGCCTAGCCCGCACTTGTGCCCCAGCCTTAAGCCTAGCCCGCACTTGTGCCCCGGCCTTAAGCCAAGCCCGCCCTTGTGCCACTGCCTTAAGCCAAGCCCGCCCTTGTGCCCCTGCCTTAAGCCAAGCCCGCCCGTGTGCCCCTGCCTTAAGCCTAGCCCGCACTTGTGCCGAGGCCTTAAGCCTAGCCCGCACTTGTGCCCAGGCCTTAAGCCTAGCCCGCACTTGTGCCCAGGCCTTAAGCCTAGCCCGCACTTGTGCCCAGGCCTTAAGCCAAGCCCGCACTTGTGCCCCGGCCTTAAGCCTAGCCCGCACTTGTGCCGAGGCCTTAAGCCTAGCCCGCACTTGTGCCCAGGCCTTAAGCCTAGCCCGCACTTGTGCCCAGGCCTTAAGCCTAGCCCGCACTTGTGCCCAGGCCTTAAGCCTAGCCCGCACTTGTGAACAGGCCTTAAGCCTAGCCCGCATTTGTGCCCAGGCCTTAAGCCTAGCCCGCACTTGTGCCCCGGCCTTAAGCCTAGCCCGCACTTGTGCCCCGGCCTTAAGCCTAGCCCACACTTGTGCCCTGGCCTTAAGCCTAGCCCGCACTTGTGCCCCGGCCTTAAGCCTAGCCTGCACTTGTGACCCGGCCTTAAGCCTAGCCCGCACTTGTGCCCCGGCCTTAAGCATAGCCCGCACTTGTGACCCGGCCTTAAGCCTAGCCCGCACTTGTGCCCCGGCCTTAAGCCTAGCCCACACTTGTGCCCCTGCCTTAAGCCTAGCTCGCACTTGTGCCCCGGCCTTAAGCCTAGCCCGCACTTGTGCCCCGGCCTTAAGCCTAGCCCGCACTTGTGCCCCGGCCTTAAGCCTAGCCCGCACTTGTGCCCCGGCCTTAAGCCTAGCCCGCACTTGTGCCCCGGCCTTAAGCCTAGCCCGCACTTGTGCCCCGGCCTTAAGCCTAGCCCGCACTTGTGCCCCGGCCTTAAGCCAAGCCCGCAGTTGTGCCCCTGCCTTAAGCCTAGCCCGCACTTGTGCCCCGGTCTTAAGCCAAGCCCGCAATTGTGCCCCTGCCCTAAGCATAGTCCGCACTTGTGACCCAGCCTTAAGCCTAGCCCGCACTTGTGCCCCGGCCTTAGGCCTAGCCCGCACTTGTGCCCCGGCCTTAAGCCTAGCCCGCACTTGTGACCCGGCCTTAAGCCTAGCCCGCACTTGTGCCCCGGCCTTAAGCATAGCCCACACTTGTGACCCCGCCTTAAGCCTAGCCCGCACTTGTGCCCCGGCCTTAAGCCTAGCCTGCACTTGTGCCCCGGCCTTAAGCCTAGCCCGCACTTGTGCCGCGGCCTTAAGCCTAGCCTGCACTTGTGCCCCGGCCTTAAGTCTAGCCTGCACTTGTGACCCGGCCTTAAGCCTAGCCCGCACTTGTGCCCCGGCCTTAAGCCTAGCCCGCACTTGTGCCCCGGCCTTAAGCCTAGCCCGCACTTGTGCCCCGGCCTTAAGCCTAGCCCGCACTTGTGCCCCGGCCTTAAGCCTAGCCCGCACTTGTGCCCCGGCCTTAAGCCTAGCCCGCACTTGTGCCCCGGCCTTAAGCCTAGCCCGCACTTGTGCCCCGGCCTTAAGCCAAGCCCGCAGTTGTGCCCCTGCCTTAAGCCTAGCCCGCACTTGTGCCCCGGTCTTAAGCCAAGCCCGCAATTGTGCCCCTGCCCTAAGCATAGTCCGCACTTGTGACCCAGCCTTAAGCCTAGCCCGCACTTGTGCCCCGGCCTTAGGCCTAGCCCGCACTTGTGCCCCGGCCTTAAGCCTAGCCCGCACTTGTGACCCGGCCTTAAGCCTAGCCCGCACTTGTGCCCCGGCCTTAAGCATAGCCCACACTTGTGACCCCGCCTTAAGCCTAGCCCGCACTTGTGCCCCGGCCTTAAGCCTAGCCTGCACTTGTGCCCCGGCCTTAAGCCTAGCCCGCACTTGTGCCGCGGCCTTAAGCCTAGCCTGCACTTGTGCCCCGGCCTTAAGTCTAGCCTGCACTTGTGACCCGGCCTTAAGCCTAGCCCGCACTTGTGCCCCGGCCTTAAGCCTAGCCCGCACTTGTGCCCCGGCCTTAAGCCAAGCCCGCCCTTGTGCCCCTGCATTAAGCCAAGCCCGCCCTTGTGCCCCTGCCTTAAGCCAAGCCCGCCCTTGTGCCCCTGCCTTAAGCCTAGCCCGCCCTTGTGCCCCGGCCTTAAGCCAAGCCCACCCTTGTGCCCAGGCCTTAAGCCTAGCCCGCACTTGTGCCCAGGCCTTAAGCCTAGCCCACACTTGCGCCCCGGCCTTAAGCCTAGCCCGCACTTGTGCCCCGGCCTTAAGCCTAGCCCGCACTTTTGAGCCCCTTGAATGCTTGTTTGTTTGTTTTTGTCTTCAGCTTCATGTTGGTTATGCACATAGGGCCAGCTTTACGCTCTTCGCTCTTGTCCCTTCTGAATGCGCATGCACGACTGTAATTGGGGAAGAAGGCATTACCCATTTACGGAGGACAGACAAGAAGTGCCTGGTCGCTTGGAGCATGGGGTTATGGAGAGGCTCCGCACTGTACAACAAAGGATCTAGTCCTAAATGTCCAAGTACAGAGTAGAGGGGTGAAAGCTAGCTCTTCACCCCTATGGGTGCCTAACCCTTTATGCAAAGAGTGCAAAGAGTTAGCTGTATGCCTTAAGCCTAGCCAGCACATGTGCCCGTGCCTTAAGCCTTGCCAGCACTTGTGCCCCCTGCCTTGATCCTAGCCAGCACTGCACTTGTGCCCATGCCTTAAGCCTAGCCCGCACTTGTGCCCGGGCCTTAAGCCTAGCCTGCACTTTTGCTCAGGCCTTAAGCCTAGCCTGCACTTGTGCCCAGGCCTTAAGCCTAGCTGGCACTTGTGCCCATGCCTTAAGCCTAGCCAGCATTTGTGCCCCCTGCCTTGATCCTAGCCAGCACTGCACTTGTGCCCAGGCCTTAAGCCTAGCCCGCACTTGTGCCCCGGCCTTAAGCCTAGCCCGCACTTGTGCCCCGGCCTTAAGCCTAGCCCGCACTTGTGCCCCGACCTTAAGCCTAGCCCGCACTTGTGCCCCGGCCTTAAGCCAAGCCTGCCCTTGTGCCACTGCCTTAAGCCAAGCCCGCCCTTGTGCCCCTGCCTTAAGCCAAGCCCGCCCTTGTGCCCCTGCCTTAAGCCAAGCCCGCCCTTGTGCCCCTGCCTTAAGCCTAGCCCGCCCTTGTGCCCCGGCCTTAAGCCAAGCCCACCCTTGTGCCCAGGCCTTAAGCCTAGCCCGCACTTGTGCCCAGGCCTTAAGCCTAGCCCACACTTGTGCCCCGACCTTAAGCCTAGCCCGCACTTGTGCCCAGGCCTTAAGCCTAGCCCGCACTTGTGCCCCGGCCTTAAGCCTAGCCCGCACTTGTGCCCCGGCCTTAAGCCTAGCCCGCACTTGTGCCCCGGCCTTAAGCCTAGCCCGCACTTGTGCCCAGGCCTTAAGCCTAGCCCGCACTTGTGCCCCGGCCTTAAGCCTAGCCCGCACTTGTGCCCCGGCCTTAAGCCTAGCCCGCACTTGTGCCCCGGCCTTAAGCCTAGCCCGCACTTATGCCCCGGCCTTACGCCTAGCCCGCACTTGTGCCCCTGCCTTAAGCCAAGCCCGCCCTTGTGCCACTGCCTTAAGCCAAGCCCGCCCTTGTGCCCCTGCCTTAAGCCAAGCCCGCCCGTGTGCCCCTGCCTTAAGCCAAAAACGCACTTGTGCCCCGGCCTTAAGCCTAGCCCGCACTTGTGCCCACGCCTTAAGCCTAGCCCGCACTTGTGCCCAGGCCTTAAGCCTAGCCCGCACTTGTGCCCAGGCCTTAAGCCTAGCCCGCACTTGTGCCCCGGCCTTAAGCATAGCCCGCACTTGTGACCCGACCTTAAGCCTAGCCCGCACTTGTGCCCCGGCCTTAAGCCTAGCCCGCACTTGTGCCCCAGCCTTAAGCCTAGCCTGCACTTTTGCTCAGGCCTTAAGCCTAGCCTGCACTTGTGCCCAGGCCTTAAGCCTAGCTGGCACTTGTGCCCATGCCTTAAGCCTAGCCAGCATTTGTGCCCCCTGCCTTGATCCTAGCCAGCACTGCACTTGTGCCCAGGCCTTAAGCCTAGCCCGCACTTGTGCCCCGGCCTTAAGCCTAGCCCGCACTTGTGCCCCGGCCTTAAGCCTAGCCCGCACTTGTGCCCCGACCTTAAGCCTAGCCCGCACTTGTGCCCCGGCCTTAAGCCAAGCCTGCCCTTGTGCCACTGCCTTAAGCCAAGCCCGCCCTTGTGCCCCTGCCTTAAGCCAAGCCCGCCCTTGTGCCCCTGCCTTAAGCCAAGCCCGCCCTTGTGCCCCTGCCTTAAGCCTAGCCCGCCCTTGTGCCCCGGCCTTAAGCCAAGCCCACCCTTGTGCCCAGGCCTTAAGCCTAGCCCGCACTTGTGCCCAGGCCTTAAGCCTAGCCCACACTTGTGCCCCGACCTTAAGCCTAGCCCGCACTTGTGCCCAGGCCTTAAGCCTAGCCCGCACTTGTGCCCCGGCCTTAAGCCTAGCCCGCACTTGTGCCCCGGCCTTAAGCCTAGCCCGCACTTGTGCCCCGGCCTTAAGCCTAGCCCGCACTTGTGCCCAGGCCTTAAGCCTAGCCCGCACTTGTGCCCCGGCCTTAAGCCTAGCCCGCACTTGTGCCCCGGCCTTAAGCCTAGCCCGCACTTGTGCCCCGGCCTTAAGCCTAGCCCGCACTTATGCCCCGGCCTTACGCCTAGCCCGCACTTGTGCCCCTGCCTTAAGCCAAGCCCGCCCTTGTGCCACTGCCTTAAGCCAAGCCCGCCCTTGTGCCCCTGCCTTAAGCCAAGCCCGCCCGTGTGCCCCTGCCTTAAGCCAAAAACGCACTTGTGCCCCGGCCTTAAGCCTAGCCCGCACTTGTGCCCACGCCTTAAGCCTAGCCCGCACTTGTGCCCAGGCCTTAAGCCTAGCCCGCACTTGTGCCCAGGCCTTAAGCCTAGCCCGCACTTGTGCCCCGGCCTTAAGCATAGCCCGCACTTGTGACCCGACCTTAAGCCTAGCCCGCACTTGTGCCCCGGCCTTAAGCCTAGCCCGCACTTGTGCCCCGGCCTTAAGCCTAGCCCGCACTTGTGCCCCAGCCTTAAGCCTAGCCCGCACTTGTGCCCCGGCCTTAAGCCAAGCCCGCCCTTGTGCCACTGCCTTAAGCCAAGCCCGCCCTTGTGCCCCTGCCTTAAGCCAAGCCCGCCCGTGTGCCCCTGCCTTAAGCCTAGCCCGCACTTGTGCCGAGGCCTTAAGCCTAGCCCGCACTTGTGCCCAGGCCTTAAGCCTAGCCCGCACTTGTGCCCAGGCCTTAAGCCTAGCCCGCACTTGTGCCCAGGCCTTAAGCCAAGCCCGCACTTGTGCCCCGGCCTTAAGCCTAGCCCGCACTTGTGCCGAGGCCTTAAGCCTAGCCCGCACTTGTGCCCAGGCCTTAAGCCTAGCCCGCACTTGTGCCCAGGCCTTAAGCCTAGCCCGCACTTGTGCCCAGGCCTTAAGCCTAGCCCGCACTTGTGAACAGGCCTTAAGCCTAGCCCGCATTTGTGCCCAGGCCTTAAGCCTAGCCCGCACTTGTGCCCCGGCCTTAAGCCTAGCCCGCACTTGTGCCCCGGCCTTAAGCCTAGCCCACACTTGTGCCCTGGCCTTAAGCCTAGCCCGCACTTGTGCCCCGGCCTTAAGCCTAGCCTGCACTTGTGACCCGGCCTTAAGCCTAGCCCGCACTTGTGCCCCGGCCTTAAGCATAGCCCGCACTTGTGACCCGGCCTTAAGCCTAGCCCGCACTTGTGCCCCGGCCTTAAGCCTAGCCCACACTTGTGCCCCTGCCTTAAGCCTAGCTCGCACTTGTGCCCCGGCCTTAAGCCTAGCCCGCACTTGTGCCCCGGCCTTAAGCCTAGCCCGCACTTGTGCCCCGGCCTTAAGCCTAGCCCGCACTTGTGCCCCGGCCTTAAGCCTAGCCCGCACTTGTGCCCCGGCCTTAAGCCTAGCCCGCACTTGTGCCCCGGCCTTAAGCCTAGCCCGCACTTGTGCCCCGGCCTTAAGCCAAGCCCGCAGTTGTGCCCCTGCCTTAAGCCTAGCCCGCACTTGTGCCCCGGTCTTAAGCCAAGCCCGCAATTGTGCCCCTGCCCTAAGCATAGTCCGCACTTGTGACCCAGCCTTAAGCCTAGCCCGCACTTGTGCCCCGGCCTTAGGCCTAGCCCGCACTTGTGCCCCGGCCTTAAGCCTAGCCCGCACTTGTGACCCGGCCTTAAGCCTAGCCCGCACTTGTGCCCCGGCCTTAAGCATAGCCCACACTTGTGACCCCGCCTTAAGCCTAGCCCGCACTTGTGCCCCGGCCTTAAGCCTAGCCTGCACTTGTGCCCCGGCCTTAAGCCTAGCCCGCACTTGTGCCGCGGCCTTAAGCCTAGCCTGCACTTGTGCCCCGGCCTTAAGTCTAGCCTGCACTTGTGACCCGGCCTTAAGCCTAGCCCGCACTTGTGCCCCGGCCTTAAGCCTAGCCCGCACTTGTGCCCCGGCCTTAAGCCAAGCCCGCCCTTGTGCCCCTGCATTAAGCCAAGCCCGCCCTTGTGCCCCTGCCTTAAGCCAAGCCCGCCCTTGTGCCCCTGCCTTAAGCCTAGCCCGCCCTTGTGCCCCGGCCTTAAGCCAAGCCCACCCTTGTGCCCAGGCCTTAAGCCTAGCCCGCACTTGTGCCCAGGCCTTAAGCCTAGCCCACACTTGCGCCCCGGCCTTAAGCCTAGCCCGCACTTGTGCCCCGGCCTTAAGCCTAGCCCGCACTTTTGAGCCCCTTGAATGCTTGTTTGTTTGTTTTTGTCTTCAGCTTCATGTTGGTTATGCACATAGGGCCAGCTTTACGCTCTTCGCTCTTGTCCCTTCTGAATGCGCATGCACGACTGTAATTGGGGAAGAAGGCATTACCCATTTACGGAGGACAGACAAGAAGTGCCTGGTCGCTTGGAGCATGGGGTTATGGAGAGGCTCCGCACTGTACAACAAAGGATCTAGTCCTAAATGTCCAAGTACAGAGTAGAGGGGTGAAAGCTAGCTCTTCACCCCTATGGGTGCCTAACCCTTTATGCAAAGAGTGCAAAGAGTTAGCTGTATGCCTTAAGCCTAGCCAGCACATGTGCCCGTGCCTTAAGCCTTGCCAGCACTTGTGCCCCCTGCCTTGATCCTAGCCAGCACTGCACTTGTGCCCATGCCTTAAGCCTAGCCCGCACTTGTGCCCGGGCCTTAAGCCTAGCCTGCACTTTTGCTCAGGCCTTAAGCCTAGCCTGCACTTGTGCCCAGGCCTTAAGCCTAGCTGGCACTTGTGCCCATGCCTTAAGCCTAGCCAGCATTTGTGCCCCCTGCCTTGATCCTAGCCAGCACTGCACTTGTGCCCAGGCCTTAAGCCTAGCCCGCACTTGTGCCCCGGCCTTAAGCCTAGCCCGCACTTGTGCCCCGGCCTTAAGCCTAGCCCGCACTTGTGCCCCGGCCTTAAGCCTAGCCCGCACTTGTGCCCCGGCCTTAAGCCTAGCCCGCACTTGTGCCCCGGCCTTAAGCCAAGCCCGCCCTTGTGCCACTGCCTTAAGCCAAGCCCGCCCTTGTGCCCCTGCCTTAAGCCAAGCCCGCCCGTGTGCCCCTGCCTTAAGCCAAGCCCGCACTTGTGCCCCGGCCTTAAGCCTAGCCCGCACTTGTGCCCAGGCCTTAAGCCTAGCCCGCACTTGTGCCCAGGCCTTAAGCCTAGCCCGCACTTGTGCCCAGGCCTTAAGCCTAGCCCGCACTTGTGCCCAGGCCTTAAGCCTAGCCCGCACTTGTGAACAGGCCTTAAGCCTAGCCCGCATTTGTGCCCAGGCCTTAAGCCTAGCCCGCACTTGTGCCCCGGCCTTAAGCCTAGCCCGCACTTGTGCCCCGGCCTTAAGCCTAGCCCGCACTTGTGCCCTGGCCTTAAGCCTAGCCCGCACTTGTGCCCCGGCCTTAAGCCTAGCCCGCACTTGTGACCCGGCCTTAAGCCTAGCCCGCACTTGTGCCCCGGCCTTAAGCATAGCCCGCACTTGTGACCCGGCCTTAAGCCTAGCCCGCACTTGTGCCCCGGCCTTAAGCCTAGCCCGCACTTGTGCCCCGGCCTTAAGCCTAGCTCGCACTTGTGCCCCGGCCTTAAGCCTAGCCCGCACTTGTGCCCCGGCCTTAAGCCTAGCCCGCACTTGTGCCCCGGCCTTAAGCCTAGCCCGCACTTGTGCCCCGGCCTTAAGCCTAGCCCGCACTTGTGCCCCGGCCTTAAGCCAAGCCCGCCCTTGTGCCCCTGCATTAAGCCAAGCCCGCCCTTGTGCCCCTGCCTTAAGCCAAGCCCGCCCTTGTGCCCCTGCCTTAAGCCTAGCCCGCCCTTGTGCCCCGGCCTTAAGCCAAGCCCACCCTTGTGCCCAGGCCTTAAGCCTAGCCCGCACTTGTGCCCAGGCCTTAAGCCTAGCCCACACTTGCGCCCCGGCCTTAAGCCTAGCCCGCACTTGTGCCCCGGCCTTAAGCCTAGCCCGCACTTTTGAGCCCCTTGAATGCTTGTTTGTTTGTTTTTGTCTTCAGCTTCATGTTGGTTATGCACATAGGGCCAGCTTTACGCTCTTCGCTCTTGTCCCTTCTGAATGCGCATGCACGACTGTAATTGGGGAAGAAGGCATTACCCATTTACGGAGGACAGACAAGAAGTGCCTGGTCGCTTGGAGCATGGGGTTATGGAGAGGCTCCGCACTGTACAACAAAGGATCTAGTCCTAAATGTCCAAGTACAGAGTAGAGGGGTGAAAGCTAGCTCTTCACCCCTATGGGTGCCTAACCCTTTATGCAAAGAGTGCAAAGAGTTAGCTGTATGCCTTAAGCCTAGCCAGCACATGTGCCCGTGCCTTAAGCCTTGCCAGCACTTGTGCCCCCTGCCTTGATCCTAGCCAGCACTGCACTTGTGCCCATGCCTTAAGCCTAGCCCGCACTTGTGCCCGGGCCTTAAGCCTAGCCTGCACTTTTGCTCAGGCCTTAAGCCTAGCCTGCACTTGTGCCCAGGCCTTAAGCCTAGCTGGCACTTGTGCCCATGCCTTAAGCCTAGCCAGCATTTGTGCCCCCTGCCTTGATCCTAGCCAGCACTGCACTTGTGCCCAGGCCTTAAGCCTAGCCCGCACTTGTGCCCCGGCCTTAAGCCTAGCCCGCACTTGTGCCCCGGCCTTAAGCCTAGCCCGCACTTGTGCCCCGGCCTTAAGCCTAGCCCGCACTTGTGCCCCGGCCTTAAGCCTAGCCCGCACTTGTGCCCCGGCCTTAAGCCAAGCCCGCCCTTGTGCCACTGCCTTAAGCCAAGCCCGCCCTTGTGCCCCTGCCTTAAGCCAAGCCCGCCCGTGTGCCCCTGCCTTAAGCCAAGCCCGCACTTGTGCCCCGGCCTTAAGCCTAGCCCGCACTTGTGCCCAGGCCTTAAGCCTAGCCCGCACTTGTGCCCAGGCCTTAAGCCTAGCCCGCACTTGTGCCCAGGCCTTAAGCCTAGCCCGCACTTGTGCCCAGGCCTTAAGCCTAGCCCGCACTTGTGAACAGGCCTTAAGCCTAGCCCGCATTTGTGCCCAGGCCTTAAGCCTAGCCCGCACTTGTGCCCCGGCCTTAAGCCTAGCCCGCACTTGTGCCCCGGCCTTAAGCCTAGCCCGCACTTGTGCCCTGGCCTTAAGCCTAGCCCGCACTTGTGCCCCGGCCTTAAGCCTAGCCCGCACTTGTGACCCGGCCTTAAGCCTAGCCCGCACTTGTGCCCCGGCCTTAAGCATAGCCCGCACTTGTGACCCGGCCTTAAGCCTAGCCCGCACTTGTGCCCCGGCCTTAAGCCTAGCCCGCACTTGTGCCCCGGCCTTAAGCCTAGCTCGCACTTGTGCCCCGGCCTTAAGCCTAGCCCGCACTTGTGCCCCGGCCTTAAGCCTAGCCCGCACTTGTGCCCCGGCCTTAAGCCTAGCCCGCACTTGTGCCCCGGCCTTAAGCCTAGCCCGCACTTGTGCCCCGGCCTTAAGCCTAGCCCGCACTTGTGCCCCGGCCTTAAGCATAGCCCGCACTTGTGACCTGGCCTTAAGCCTAGCCCGCACTTGTGCCCCGGCCTTAAGCCTAGCCCGCACTTGTGCCCCGGCCTTAAGCCTAGCCCGCACTTGTGCCCCGGCCTTAAGCCTAGCCCGCACTTGTGCCCCGGCCTTAAGCCTAGCCCGCACTTGTGCCCAGGCTTTAAGCCTAGCCCGCACTTTTGAGCCCCTTGAATGCTTGTTTGTTTGTTTTTGTCTTTAGCTTCATGTTGGTTATGTACATAGGGCCAGCTTTACGCTCTTCGCTCTTGTCCCGTCTGAATGCGCATGCACGACTGTAATTGGGGAAGAAGGCATTACCCATTTACGGAGGACAGACAAGAATTGCCTGGTCATTTGGAGCATGGGGTTATGGAGAGGCTCCGCACTGTACAACAAAGGATCAAGTCCTAAATGTCCACGTACAGAGTAGAGGGGTGAAAGCTAGCTCTTCACCCCTATGGGTGCCTAACCCTTTATGCAAAGAGTGCAAAGAGTTAGCTGTATGCCTTAAGCCTAGCCAGCACTTGTGCCCATGCCTTAAGCCTAGCCCGCACTTGTGCCCATGCCTTAAGCCTAGCCAGAACTTGTGCCCCCTGCCTTGATCCTAGCTAGCAATGCACTTGTGCCCCGGCATTAAGCCTAGCCCGCACTTGTGCCCCGGCCTTAAGCCTAGCCCACACTTGTGCCCAGGCCTTAAGCCTAGCCCGCACTTGTGCCCAGGCCTTAAGCCTAGCCCGCACTTGTGCCCAGGCCTTAGGCCTAGCCCGCACTTGTGCCCAGGCCTTAAGCCTAGCCCGCACTTGTGCCCTGGCCTTAAGCCAAGCCCGCCCTTGTGCCCCTGCCTTAAGCCAAGCCCGCCCTTGTGTCCCTGCCTTAAGCCAAGCCCGCCCTTGTGCCCCTGCCTTAAGCCAAGCCCGCCCTTGTGCCCCTACCTTAAGCCAAGCCCGCCCTTGTGCCCATGCCTTAAGCCTAGCCCGCCCTTGTGCCCAGGCCTTAAGCCTAGCCTGCACTTGTGCCCAGGCCTTAAGCCTAACCCGCACTTGTGCCCCGGCCTTAAGCCTAGCCCGCACTTGTGCCCCGGCCTTAAGCCAAGCCCGCCCTTGTGCCCCTGCCTTAAGCCAAGCCCGTCCTTGTGCCCCTGCCTTAAGCCAAGCCCGCCCTTGTGCCCCTGCCTTAAGCCTAGCCCGCCCTTGTGCCCCGGCCTTAAGCCAAGCCCACCCTTGTGCCCAGGCCTTAAGCCTAGCCCGCACTTGTGCCCAGGCCTTAAGCCTAGCCCACACTTGTGCCCCGGCCTTAAGCCTAGCCTGCACTTGTGCCCCGGCCTTAAGCCTAGCCCGCACTTTTGAGCCCCTTGAATGCTTGTTTGTTTGTTTTTGTCTTCAGCTTCATGTTGGTTATGCACATAGGGCCAGCTTTACGCTCTTCGCTCTTGTCCCTTCTGAATGCGCATGCACGACTGTAATTGGGGAAGAAGGCATTACCCATTTACGGAGGACAGACAAGAAGTGCCTGGTCGCTTGGAGCATGGGGTAATGGAGAGGCTCCGCACTGTACAACAAAGGATCTAGTCCTAAATGTCCAAGTACAGAGTAGAGGGGTGAAAGCTAGCTCTTCACCCCTATGGGTGCCTAACCCTTTATGCAAAGAGTGCAAAGAGTTAGCTGTATGCCTTAAGCCTAGCCAGCACATGTGCCCGTGCCTTAAGCCTAGCCAGCACTTTTGCTCAGGCCTTAAGCCTAGCCTGCACTTGTGCCCATGCCTTAAGCCTAGCCCGCACTTGTGCCCGGGCCTTAAGCCTAGCCTGCACTTTTGCTCAGGCCTTAAGCCTAGCCTGCACTTGTGCCCAGGCCTTAAGCCTAGCTGGCACTTGTGCCCATGCCTTAAGCCTAGCCAGCATTTGTGCCCCCTGCCTTGATCCTAGCCAGCACTGCACTTGTGCCCAGGCCTTAAGCCTAGCCCGCACTTGTGCCCCGGCCTTAAGCCTAGCCCGCACTTGTGCCCCGGCCTTAAGCCTAGCCCGCACTTGTGCCCCGACCTTAAGCCTAGCCCGCACTTGTGCCCCGGCCTTAAGCCAAGCCTGCCCTTGTGCCACTGCCTTAAGCCAAGCCCGCCCTTGTGCCCCTGCCTTAAGCCAAGCCCGCCCTTGTGCCCCTGCCTTAAGCCAAGCCCGCCCTTGTGCCCCTGCCTTAAGCCTAGCCCGCCCTTGTGCCCCGGCCTTAAGCCAAGCCCACCCTTGTGCCCAGGCCTTAAGCCTAGCCCGCACTTGTGCCCAGGCCTTAAGCCTAGCCCACACTTGTGCCCCGACCTTAAGCCTAGCCCGCACTTGTGCCCAGGCCTTAAGCCTAGCCCGCACTTGTGCCCCGGCCTTAAGCCTAGCCCGCACTTGTGCCCCGGCCTTAAGCCTAGCCCGCACTTGTGCCCCGGCCTTAAGCCTAGCCCGCACTTGTGCCCAGGCCTTAAGCCTAGCCCGCACTTGTGCCCCGGCCTTAAGCCTAGCCCGCACTTGTGCCCCGGCCTTAAGCCTAGCCCGCACTTGTGCCCCGGCCTTAAGCCTAGCCCGCACTTATGCCCCGGCCTTACGCCTAGCCCGCACTTGTGCCCCTGCCTTAAGCCAAGCCCGCCCTTGTGCCACTGCCTTAAGCCAAGCCCGCCCTTGTGCCCCTGCCTTAAGCCAAGCCCGCCCGTGTGCCCCTGCCTTAAGCCAAAAACGCACTTGTGCCCCGGCCTTAAGCCTAGCCCGCACTTGTGCCCACGCCTTAAGCCTAGCCCGCACTTGTGCCCAGGCCTTAAGCCTAGCCCGCACTTGTGCCCAGGCCTTAAGCCTAGCCCGCACTTGTGCCCCGGCCTTAAGCATAGCCCGCACTTGTGACCCGACCTTAAGCCTAGCCCGCACTTGTGCCCCGGCCTTAAGCCTAGCCCGCACTTGTGCCCCGGCCTTAAGCCTAGCCCGCACTTGTGCCCCAGCCTTAAGCCTAGCCCGCACTTGTGCCCCGGCCTTAAGCCAAGCCCGCCCTTGTGCCACTGCCTTAAGCCAAGCCCGCCCTTGTGCCCCTGCCTTAAGCCAAGCCCGCCCGTGTGCCCCTGCCTTAAGCCTAGCCCGCACTTGTGCCGAGGCCTTAAGCCTAGCCCGCACTTGTGCCCAGGCCTTAAGCCTAGCCCGCACTTGTGCCCAGGCCTTAAGCCTAGCCCGCACTTGTGCCCAGGCCTTAAGCCAAGCCCGCACTTGTGCCCCGGCCTTAAGCCTAGCCCGCACTTGTGCCGAGGCCTTAAGCCTAGCCCGCACTTGTGCCCAGGCCTTAAGCCTAGCCCGCACTTGTGCCCAGGCCTTAAGCCTAGCCCGCACTTGTGCCCAGGCCTTAAGCCTAGCCCGCACTTGTGAACAGGCCTTAAGCCTAGCCCGCATTTGTGCCCAGGCCTTAAGCCTAGCCCGCACTTGTGCCCCGGCCTTAAGCCTAGCCCGCACTTGTGCCCCGGCCTTAAGCCTAGCCCACACTTGTGCCCTGGCCTTAAGCCTAGCCCGCACTTGTGCCCCGGCCTTAAGCCTAGCCTGCACTTGTGACCCGGCCTTAAGCCTAGCCCGCACTTGTGCCCCGGCCTTAAGCATAGCCCGCACTTGTGACCCGGCCTTAAGCCTAGCCCGCACTTGTGCCCCGGCCTTAAGCCTAGCCCACACTTGTGCCCCTGCCTTAAGCCTAGCTCGCACTTGTGCCCCGGCCTTAAGCCTAGCCCGCACTTGTGCCCCGGCCTTAAGCCTAGCCCGCACTTGTGCCCCGGCCTTAAGCCTAGCCCGCACTTGTGCCCCGGCCTTAAGCCTAGCCCGCACTTGTGCCCCGGCCTTAAGCCTAGCCCGCACTTGTGCCCCGGCCTTAAGCCTAGCCCGCACTTGTGCCCCGGCCTTAAGCCAAGCCCGCAGTTGTGCCCCTGCCTTAAGCCTAGCCCGCACTTGTGCCCCGGTCTTAAGCCAAGCCCGCAATTGTGCCCCTGCCCTAAGCATAGTCCGCACTTGTGACCCAGCCTTAAGCCTAGCCCGCACTTGTGCCCCGGCCTTAGGCCTAGCCCGCACTTGTGCCCCGGCCTTAAGCCTAGCCCGCACTTGTGACCCGGCCTTAAGCCTAGCCCGCACTTGTGCCCCGGCCTTAAGCATAGCCCACACTTGTGACCCCGCCTTAAGCCTAGCCCGCACTTGTGCCCCGGCCTTAAGCCTAGCCTGCACTTGTGCCCCGGCCTTAAGCCTAGCCCGCACTTGTGCCGCGGCCTTAAGCCTAGCCTGCACTTGTGCCCCGGCCTTAAGTCTAGCCCGCACTTGTGACCCGGCCTTAAGCCTAGCCCGCACTTGTGCCCCGGCCTTAAGCCTAGCCCGCACTTGTGCCCCGGCCTTAAGCCAAGCCCGCCCTTGTGCCCCTGCATTAAGCCAAGCCCGCCCTTGTGCCCCTGCCTTAAGCCAAGCCCGCCCTTGTGCCCCTGCCTTAAGCCTAGCCCGCCCTTGTGCCCCGGCCTTAAGCCAAGCCCACCCTTGTGCCCAGGCCTTAAGCCTAGCCCGCACTTGTGCCCAGGCCTTAAGCCTAGCCCACACTTGCGCCCCGGCCTTAAGCCTAGCCCGCACTTGTGCCCCGGCCTTAAGCCTAGCCCGCACTTTTGAGCCCCTTGAATGCTTGTTTGTTTGTTTTTGTCTTCAGCTTCATGTTGGTTATGCACATAGGGCCAGCTTTACGCTCTTCGCTCTTGTCCCTTCTGAATGCGCATGCACGACTGTAATTGGGGAAGAAGGCATTACCCATTTACGGAGGACAGACAAGAAGTGCCTGGTCGCTTGGAGCATGGGGTTATGGAGAGGCTCCGCACTGTACAACAAAGGATCTAGTCCTAAATGTCCAAGTACAGAGTAGAGGGGTGAAAGCTAGCTCTTCACCCCTATGGGTGCCTAACCCTTTATGCAAAGAGTGCAAAGAGTTAGCTGTATGCCTTAAGCCTAGCCAGCACATGTGCCCGTGCCTTAAGCCTTGCCAGCACTTGTGCCCCCTGCCTTGATCCTAGCCAGCACTGCACTTGTGCCCATGCCTTAAGCCTAGCCCGCACTTGTGCCCGGGCCTTAAGCCTAGCCTGCACTTTTGCTCAGGCCTTAAGCCTAGCCTGCACTTGTGCCCAGGCCTTAAGCCTAGCTGGCACTTGTGCCCATGCCTTAAGCCTAGCCAGCATTTGTGCCCCCTGCCTTGATCCTAGCCAGCACTGCACTTGTGCCCAGGCCTTAAGCCTAGCCCGCACTTGTGCCCCGGCCTTAAGCCTAGCCCGCACTTGTGCCCCGGCCTTAAGCCTAGCCCGCACTTGTGCCCCGGCCTTAAGCCTAGCCCGCACTTGTGCCCCGGCCTTAAGCCTAGCCCGCACTTGTGCCCCGGCCTTAAGCCAAGCCCGCCCTTGTGCCACTGCCTTAAGCCAAGCCCGCCCTTGTGCCCCTGCCTTAAGCCAAGCCCGCCCGTGTGCCCCTGCCTTAAGCCAAGCCCGCACTTGTGCCCCGGCCTTAAGCCTAGCCCGCACTTGTGCCCAGGCCTTAAGCCTAGCCCGCACTTGTGCCCAGGCCTTAAGCCTAGCCCGCACTTGTGCCCAGGCCTTAAGCCTAGCCCGCACTTGTGCCCAGGCCTTAAGCCTAGCCCGCACTTGTGAACAGGCCTTAAGCCTAGCCCGCATTTGTGCCCAGGCCTTAAGCCTAGCCCGCACTTGTGCCCCGGCCTTAAGCCTAGCCCGCACTTGTGCCCCGGCCTTAAGCCTAGCCCGCACTTGTGCCCTGGCCTTAAGCCTAGCCCGCACTTGTGCCCCGGCCTTAAGCCTAGCCCGCACTTGTGACCCGGCCTTAAGCCTAGCCCGCACTTGTGCCCCGGCCTTAAGCATAGCCCGCACTTGTGACCCGGCCTTAAGCCTAGCCCGCACTTGTGCCCCGGCCTTAAGCCTAGCCCGCACTTGTGCCCCGGCCTTAAGCCTAGCTCGCACTTGTGCCCCGGCCTTAAGCCTAGCCCGCACTTGTGCCCGGCCTTAAGCCTAGCCCGCACTTGTGCCCCGGCCTTAAGCCTAGCCCGCACTTGTGCCCCGGCCTTAAGCCTAGCCCGCACTTGTGCCCCGGCCTTAAGCCTAGCCCGCACTTGTGCCCCGGCCTTAAGCCTAGCCCGCACTTGTGCCCCGGCCTTAAGCCAAGCCCGCAGTTGTGCCCCTGCCTTAAGCCTAGCCCGCACTTGTGCCCCGGTCTTAAGCCAAGCCCGCAATTGTGCCCCTGACCTAAGCATAGTCCGCACTTGTGACCCAGCCTTAAGCCTAGCCCGCACTTGTGCCCCGGCCTTAGGCCTAGCCCGCACTTGTGCCCCGGCCTTAAGCCTAGCCCGCACTTGTGCCCCGGCCTTAAGCCTAGCCCACACTTGTGCCCCGGCCTTAAGCCTAGCCCGCACTTGTGCCCAGGCCTTAAGCCTAGCCCGCACTTTTGAGCCCCTTGAATGCTTGTTTGTTTGTTTTTGTCTTTAGCTTTATGTTGGTTATGTACATAGGGCCAGCTTTACGCTCTTCGCTCTTGTCCCGTCTGAATGCGCATGCACGACTGTAATTGGGGAAGAAGGCATTACCCATTTACGGAGGACAGACAAGAATTGCCTGGTCATTTGGAGCATGGGGTTATGGAGAGGCTCCGCACTGTACAACAAAGGATCAAGTCCTAAATATCCACGTACAGAGTAGAGGGGTGAAAGCTAGCTCTTCACCCCTATGGGTGCCTAACCCTTTATGCAAAGAGTGCAAAGAGTTAGCGGTATGCCTTAAGCCTAGCCAGCACTTGTGCCCATGCCTTAAGCCTAGCCCGCACTTGTGCCCATGCCTTAAGCCTAGCCAGAACTTGTGCCCCCTGCCTTGATCCTAGCTAGCAATGCACTTGTGCCCCAGCATTAAGCCTAGCCCGCACTTGTGCCCCGGCCTTAAGCCTAGCCCACACTTGTGCCCAGGCCTTAAGCCTAGCCCGCACTTGTGCCCAGGCCTTAAGCCTAGCCCGCACTTGTGCCCAGGCCTTAGGCCTAGCCCGCACTTGTGCCCAGGCCTTAAGCCTAGCCCGCACTTGTGCCCTGGCCTTAAGCCAAGCCCGCCCTTGTGCCCCTGCCTTAAGCCAAGCCCGCCCTTGTGCCCCTGCCTTAAGCCAAGCCCGCCCTTGTGCCCCTGCCTTAAGCCAAGCCCACCCTTGTGCCCCTGCCTTAAGTCAAGCCCGCCTTTGTGCCCCTGCCTTAAGCCTAGCCCGCCCTTGTGCCCAGGCCTTAAGCCTAGCCTGCACTTGTGCCCAGGCCTTAAGCCTAACCCGCACTTGAGCCCCGGCCTTAAGCCTAGCCCGCACTTGTGCCCCGGCCTTAAGCCGAACCCGCCCTTGTGCCCCTGCCTTAAGCCAAGCCCGCCCTTGTGCCCCTGCCTTAAGCCAAGCCCGCCCTTGTGCCCCTGCCTTAAGCCTAGCCCGCCCTTGTGCCCCGGCCTTAAGCCAAGCCCACCCTTGTGCCCAGGCCTTAAGCCTAGCCCGCACTTGTGCCCAGGTCTTAAGCCTAGCCCACACTTGTGCCCCGGCCTTAAGCCTAGCCCGCACTTGTGCCCCGGCCTTAAGCCTAGCCCGCACTTTTGAGCCCCTTGAATGCTTGTTTGTTTGTTTTTGTCTTCAGCTTCATGTTGGTTATGCACATTGGGCCAGCTTTACGCTCTTTGCTCTTGTCCCTTCTGAATGCGCATGCACGACTGTAATTGGGGAAGAAGGCATTACCCATTTACGGAGGACAGACAAGAAGTGCCTGGTCGCTTGGAGCATGAGGTTATGGAGAGGCTCCGCACTGTACAACAAAGGATCTAGTCCTAAATGTCCAAGTACAGAGTAGAGGGGTGAAAGCTAGCTCTTCACCCCTATGGGTGCCTAACCCTTTATGCAAAGAGTGCAAAGAGTTAGCTGTATGCCTTAAGCCTAGCCAGCACTTGTGCCCATGCCTTAAGCCTAGCCCGCACTTGTGCCCATGCCTTAAGCCTAGCCAGCACATGTGCCCGTGCCTTAAGCCTAGCCAGCACTTGTTCCCCCTTCCTTGATCCTAGCCAGCACTGCACTTATGCCCATGCCTTAAGCCTAGCCCGCACTTGTGTCCGGGCCTTAAACCTAGCCTGCACTTTTGCTCAGGCCTTAAGCCTAGCCTGCACTTGTTCCCAGGCCTTAAGCCTAGCTGGCACTTGTGCCCATGCCTTAAGCCTAGCCAGCATTTGTGCCCCCTGCCTTGATCCTAGCCAGCACTGCACTTGTGCCCAGGCCTTAAGCCTAGCCCGCACTTGTGCCCCGGCCTTAAGCCTAGCCCGCACTTGTGCCCCGGCCTTAAGCCTAGCCCGCACTTGTGCCCCGGCCTTAAGCCTAGCCCGCACTTGTGCCCCGGCCTTAAGCCTAGCCCGCACTTATGCCCCGGCCTTAAGCCTAGCCCGCACTTGTGCCCCTGCCTTAAGCCAAGCCCGCCCTTGTGCCCCTGCCTTAAGCCAAGCCCGCCCTTGTGCCCCTGCCTTAAGCCAAGCCCGCCCGTGTGCCCCTGCTTTAAGCCAAGCCCGCACTTGTGCCCCGGCCTTAAGCCTAGCCCGCACTTGTGCCCAGGCCTTAAGCCTGGCCCGCACTTGTGCCCAGGCCTTAAGCCTAGCCCGCACTTGTGCCCAGGCCTTAAGCCTAGCCCATACTTGTGCCCAGGCCTTAAGCCTAGCCCGCACTTGTGCCCCGGCCTTAAGCCTAGCCCGCACTTGTGCCCAGGCCTTAAGCCTAGCCCGCATTTGTACCCCGGCCTTAAGCCTAGCCCACACCTGTGCCCCGGCCATAAGCCTAGCCCGCACCTGTGCCCCGGCCTTAAGCCTAGCCCACACTTGTGCCCAGGCCTTAAGCCTAGCCCGCACTTGTGCCCAGGTCTTAAGCCTAGCCCACACTTGTGCCCCGGCCTTAAGCCTAGCCCACACTTGTGCCCAGGCCTTAAGCCTAGCCCACACTTGTGCCCCGGCCTTAAGCCTAGCCCGCACCTGTGCCCCGACCTTAAGCGTAGCCCGCACCTGTGCCCCGGCCTTAAGCCTAGCCCACACCTGTGCCCCGGCCATAAGCCTAGCCCGCACCTGTGCCCCGGCTTTAAGCCTAGGCCACACTTGTGCCCCGGCCTTAAGCCTAGCCCGCACTTGTGCCCCGGCCTTAAGCCAAGCCCGCACTTGTGCCCAGGCCTTAAGCCTAGCCTGCACTTGTACCCCGGCCTTAAGCCTAGCCCGCACTTGTGCCCCGGCCTTAAGCCTAGCCCGCAATTGTGCCCCGGCCTTAAGCCTAGCCCGCACTTGTGCTCCGGCCTTAAGCCTAGCCTGCACTTGTGCCCCGGCCTTAAGCCTAGGCCGCACTTGTGCCCCGGCCTTAAGCCTAGCCCGCACTTGTGCCCCTGCCTTAAGCCAAGCCCGCCCTTGTGCCACTGCCTTAAGCCAAGCCCGCCCTTGTGCCCCAGCCTTAAGCCAAGCCCGCCCGTGTGCCCCTGCCTTAAGCCAAGCCCGCACTTGTGCCCCGGCCTTAAGCCTAGCCCGCACTTGTGCCCAGGCCTTAAGCCTAGCCCGCACTTGTGCCCAGGCCTTAAGCCTAGCCCGCACTTGTGCCCAGACCTTAAGCCTAGCCCGCACTTGTGCCCAGGCCTTAAGCCTAGCCCGCACTTGTGCACAGGCCTTAAGCCTAGCCCGCATTTGTGCCCAGGCCTTAAGCCTAGCCCGCACTTGTGCCCCGGCCTTAAGCCTAGCCCGCACTTGTGCTCCGGCCTTAAGCCTAGCCCGCACTTGTGCCCAAGCCTTAAGCCTAGCCCGCACTTGTGCCCCAGCCTTAAGCCTAGCCCGCACTTGTGACCCGGCCTTAAGCCTAGCCCGCACTTGTGCCCCGGCCTTAAGCCTAGCCCGCACTTGTGCCCCGGCCTTAAGCCTAGCCCGCACTTGTGCCCCGGCCTTAAGCCAAGCCCGCCCTTGTGCCACTGCCTTAAGCCAAGCCCGCCCGTGTGCCCCTGCCTTAAGCCAAGCCCGCACTTGTGCCCAGGCCTTAAGCCTAGCCCGCACTTGTGCCCAGACCTTAAGCCTAGCCCGCACTTGTGCCCAGGCCTTAAGCCTAGCCCGCACTTGTGCCCAGACCTTAAGCCTAGCCCGCACTTGTGCCCAGGCCTTAAGCCTAGCCCGCACTTGTGCACAGGCCTTAAGCCTAGCCCGCATTTGTGCCCAGGCCTTAAGCCTAGCCCGCACTTGTGCCCCGGCCTTAAGCCTAGCCCGCACTTGTGCTCCGGCCTTAAGCCTAGCCCGCACTTGTGCCCAAGCCTTAAGCCTAGCCCGCACTTGTGCCCCAGCCTTAAGCCTAGCCCGCACTTGTGCCCCGGCCTTAAGCCTAGCCCGCACTTGTGCCCCGGCCTTAAGCCTAGCCCGCACTTGTGCCCCGGCCTTAAGCCTAGCCCGCACTTGTGCCCCGGCCTTAAGCCAAGCCCGCCCTTGTGCCACTGCCTTAAGCCAAGCCCGCCCTTGTGCCCCTGCCTTAAGCCAAGCCCGCCCGTGTGCCCCTGCCTTAAGCCAAGCCCGCACTTGTGCCCCGGCCTTAAGCCTAGCCCGCACTTGTGCCCAGGCCTTAAGCCTAGCCCGCACTTGTGCCCAGGCCTTAAGCCTAGCCCGCACTTGTGCCCAGGCCTTAAGCCTAGCCCGCACTTGTGCCCAGGCCTTAAGCCTAGCCCGCACTTGTGAACAGGCCTTAAGCCTAGCCCGCATTTGTGCCCAGGCCTTAAGCCTAGCCCGCACTTGTGCCCCGGCCTTAAGCCTAGCCCGCACTTGTGCCCCGGCCTTAAGCCTAGCCCGCACTTGTGCCCTGGCCTTAAGCCTAGCCCGCACTTGTGCCCCGGCCTTAAGCCTAGCCCGCACTTGTGACCCGGCCTTAAGCCTAGCCCGCACTTGTGCCCCGGCCTTAAGCATAGCCCGCACTTGTGACCCGGCCTTAAGCCTAGCCCGCACTTGTGCCCCGGCCTTAAGCCTAGCCCGCACTTGTGCCCCGGCCTTAAGCCTAGCTCGCACTTGTGCCCCGGCCTTAAGCCTAGCCCGCACTTGTGCCCGGCCTTAAGCCTAGCCCGCACTTGTGCCCCGGCCTTAAGCCTAGCCCGCACTTGTGCCCCGGCCTTAAGCCTAGCCCGCACTTGTGCCCCGGCCTTAAGCCTAGCCCGCACTTGTGCCCCGGCCTTAAGCCTAGCCCGCACTTGTGCCCCGGCCTTAAGCCAAGCCCGCAGTTGTGCCCCTGCCTTAAGCCTAGCCCGCACTTGTGCCCCGGTCTTAAGCCAAGCCCGCAATTGTGCCCCTGACCTAAGCATAGTCCGCACTTGTGACCCAGCCTTAAGCCTAGCCCGCACTTGTGCCCCGGCCTTAGGCCTAGCCCGCACTTGTGCCCCGGCCTTAAGCCTAGCCCGCACTTGTGCCCCGGCCTTAAGCCTAGCCCACACTTGTGCCCCGGCCTTAAGCCTAGCCCGCACTTGTGCCCAGGCCTTAAGCCTAGCCCGCACTTTTGAGCCCCTTGAATGCTTGTTTGTTTGTTTTTGTCTTTAGCTTTATGTTGGTTATGTACATAGGGCCAGCTTTACGCTCTTCGCTCTTGTCCCGTCTGAATGCGCATGCACGACTGTAATTGGGGAAGAAGGCATTACCCATTTACGGAGGACAGACAAGAATTGCCTGGTCATTTGGAGCATGGGGTTATGGAGAGGCTCCGCACTGTACAACAAAGGATCAAGTCCTAAATATCCACGTACAGAGTAGAGGGGTGAAAGCTAGCTCTTCACCCCTATGGGTGCCTAACCCTTTATGCAAAGAGTGCAAAGAGTTAGCGGTATGCCTTAAGCCTAGCCAGCACTTGTGCCCATGCCTTAAGCCTAGCCCGCACTTGTGCCCATGCCTTAAGCCTAGCCAGAACTTGTGCCCCCTGCCTTGATCCTAGCTAGCAATGCACTTGTGCCCCAGCATTAAGCCTAGCCCGCACTTGTGCCCCGGCCTTAAGCCTAGCCCACACTTGTGCCCAGGCCTTAAGCCTAGCCCGCACTTGTGCCCAGGCCTTAAGCCTAGCCCGCACTTGTGCCCAGGCCTTAGGCCTAGCCCGCACTTGTGCCCAGGCCTTAAGCCTAGCCCGCACTTGTGCCCTGGCCTTAAGCCAAGCCCGCCCTTGTGCCCCTGCCTTAAGCCAAGCCCGCCCTTGTGCCCCTGCCTTAAGCCAAGCCCGCCCTTGTGCCCCTGCCTTAAGCCAAGCCCACCCTTGTGCCCCTGCCTTAAGTCAAGCCCGCCTTTGTGCCCCTGCCTTAAGCCTAGCCCGCCCTTGTGCCCAGGCCTTAAGCCTAGCCTGCACTTGTGCCCAGGCCTTAAGCCTAACCCGCACTTGTGCCCCGGCCTTAAGCCTAGCCCGCACTTGTGCCCCGGCCTTAAGCCGAACCCGCCCTTGTGCCCCTGCCTTAAGCCAAGCCCGCCCTTGTGCCCCTGCCTTAAGCCAAGCCCGCCCTTGTGCCCCTGCCTTAAGCCTAGCCCGCCCTTGTGCCCCGGCCTTAAGCCAAGCCCACCCTTGTGCCCAGGCCTTAAGCCTAGCCCGCACTTGTGCCCAGGTCTTAAGCCTAGCCCACACTTGTGCCCCGGCCTTAAGCCTAGCCCGCACTTGTGCCCCGGCCTTAAGCCTAGCCCGCACTTTTGAGCCCCTTGAATGCTTGTTTGTTTGTTTTTGTCTTCAGCTTCATGTTGGTTATGCACATTGGGCCAGCTTTACGCTCTTTGCTCTTGTCCCTTCTGAATGCGCATGCACGACTGTAATTGGGGAAGAAGGCATTACCCATTTACGGAGGACAGACAAGAAGTGCCTGGTCGCTTGGAGCATGAGGTTATGGAGAGGCTCCGCACTGTACAACAAAGGATCTAGTCCTAAATGTCCAAGTACAGAGTAGAGGGGTGAAAGCTAGCTCTTCACCCCTATGGGTGCCTAACCCTTTATGCAAAGAGTGCAAAGAGTTAGCTGTATGCCTTAAGCCTAGCCAGCACTTGTGCCCATGCCTTAAGCCTAGCCCGCACTTGTGCCCATGCCTTAAGCCTAGCCAGCACATGTGCCCGTGCCTTAAGCCTAGCCAGCACTTGTTCCCCCTTCCTTGATCCTAGCCAGCACTGCACTTATGCCCATGCCTTAAGCCTAGCCCGCACTTGTGTCCGGGCCTTAAACCTAGCCTGCACTTTTGCTCAGGCCTTAAGCCTAGCCTGCACTTGTTCCCAGGCCTTAAGCCTAGCTGGCACTTGTGCCCATGCCTTAAGCCTAGCCAGCATTTGTGCCCCCTGCCTTGATCCTAGCCAGCACTGCACTTGTGCCCAGGCCTTAAGCCTAGCCCGCACTTGTGCCCCGGCCTTAAGCCTAGCCCGCACTTGTGCCCCGGCCTTAAGCCTAGCCCGCACTTGTGCCCCGGCCTTAAGCCTAGCCCGCACTTGTGCCCCGGCCTTAAGCCTAGCCCGCACTTATGCCCCGGCCTTAAGCCTAGCCCGCACTTGTGCCCCTGCCTTAAGCCAAGCCCGCCCTTGTGCCCCTGCCTTAAGCCAAGCCCGCCCTTGTGCCCCTGCCTTAAGCCAAGCCCGCCCGTGTGCCCCTGCTTTAAGCCAAGCCCGCACTTGTGCCCCGGCCTTAAGCCTAGCCCGCACTTGTGCCCAGGCCTTAAGCCTGGCCCGCACTTGTGCCCAGGCCTTAAGCCTAGCCCGCACTTGTGCCCAGGCCTTAAGCCTAGCCCATACTTGTGCCCAGGCCTTAAGCCTAGCCCGCACTTGTGCCCCGGCCTTAAGCCTAGCCCGCACTTGTGCCCAGGCCTTAAGCCTAGCCCGCATTTGTACCCCGGCCTTAAGCCTAGCCCACACCTGTGCCCCGGCCATAAGCCTAGCCCGCACCTGTGCCCCGGCCTTAAGCCTAGCCCACACTTGTGCCCAGGCCTTAAGCCTAGCCCGCACTTGTGCCCAGGTCTTAAGCCTAGCCCACACTTGTGCCCCGGCCTTAAGCCTAGCCCACACTTGTGCCCAGGCCTTAAGCCTAGCCCACACTTGTGCCCCGGCCTTAAGCCTAGCCCGCACCTGTGCCCCGACCTTAAGCGTAGCCCGCACCTGTGCCCCGGCCTTAAGCCTAGCCCACACCTGTGCCCCGGCCATAAGCCTAGCCCGCACCTGTGCCCCGGCTTTAAGCCTAGGCCACACTTGTGCCCCGGCCTTAAGCCTAGCCCGCACTTGTGCCCCGGCCTTAAGCCAAGCCCGCACTTGTGCCCAGGCCTTAAGCCTAGCCTGCACTTGTACCCCGGCCTTAAGCCTAGCCCGCACTTGTGCCCCGGCCTTAAGCCTAGCCCGCAATTGTGCCCCGGCCTTAAGCCTAGCCCGCACTTGTGCTCCGGCCTTAAGCCTAGCCTGCACTTGTGCCCCGGCCTTAAGCCTAGGCCGCACTTGTGCCCCGGCCTTAAGCCTAGCCCGCACTTGTGCCCCTGCCTTAAGCCAAGCCCGCCCTTGTGCCACTGCCTTAAGCCAAGCCCGCCCTTGTGCCCCAGCCTTAAGCCAAGCCCGCCCGTGTGCCCCTGCCTTAAGCCAAGCCCGCACTTGTGCCCCGGCCTTAAGCCTAGCCCGCACTTGTGCCCAGGCCTTAAGCCTAGCCCGCACTTGTGCCCAGGCCTTAAGCCTAGCCCGCACTTGTGCCCAGACCTTAAGCCTAGCCCGCACTTGTGCCCAGGCCTTAAGCCTAGCCCGCACTTGTGCACAGGCCTTAAGCCTAGCCCGCATTTGTGCCCAGGCCTTAAGCCTAGCCCGCACTTGTGCCCCGGCCTTAAGCCTAGCCCGCACTTGTGCTCCGGCCTTAAGCCTAGCCCGCACTTGTGCCCAAGCCTTAAGCCTAGCCCGCACTTGTGCCCCAGCCTTAAGCCTAGCCCGCACTTGTGACCCGGCCTTAAGCCTAGCCCGCACTTGTGCCCCGGCCTTAAGCCTAGCCCGCACTTGTGCCCCGGCCTTAAGCCTAGCCCGCACTTGTGCCCCGGCCTTAAGCCTAGCCCGCACTTGTGCCCAGGCCTTAAGCCTAGCCCGCACTTTTGAGCCCCTTGAATGCTTGTTTGTTTGTTTTTGTCTTTAGCTTCATTTTGGTTATGTACATAGGGCCAGCTTTACGCTCTTCGCTCTTGTCCCGTCTGAATGCGCAATCACGACTGTAATTGGGGAAGAAGGCATTACCCATTTACGGAGGACAGACAAGAATTGCCTGGTGGCTTGGAGCATGGGGCTATGGAGAGGCTCCGCACTGTACAACAAAGGATCAAGTCCTAAATGTCCACGTACAGAGTAGAGGGGTGAAAGCTAGCTCTTCACCCCTATGGGTGCCTAACCCTTTATGCAAAGAGTGCAAAGAGTTAGCTGTATGCCTTAAGCCTAGCCAGCACTTGTGCCCATGCCTTAAGCCTAGCCCGCACTTGTGCCCATGCCTTAAGCCTAGCCAGCACATGTGCCCGTGCCTTAAGCCTAGCCCGCACTTGTGCCCAGGCCTTAAGCCTAGCCCGCATTTGTACCCCGGCCTTAAGCCTAGCCCACACCTGTGCCCCGGCCATAAGCCTAGCCCGCACCTGTGCCCCGGCCTTAAGCCTAGCCCACACTTGTGCCCAGGCCTTAAGCCTAGCCCGCACTTGTGCCCAGGTCTTAAGCCTAGCCCACACTTGTGCCCCGGCCTTAAGCCTAGCCCACACTTGTGCCCAGGCCTTAAGCCTAGCCCACACTTGTGCCCCGGCCTTAAGCCTAGCCCGCACCTGTGCCCCGACCTTAAGCCTAGCCCGCACCTGTGCCCCGGCCTTAAGCCTAGCCCACACCTGTGCCCCGGCCATAAGCCTAGCCCGCACCTGTGCCCCGGCTTTAAGCCTAGGCCACACTTGTGCCCCGGCCTTAAGCCTAGCCCGCACTTGTGCCCCGGCCTTAAGCCAAGCCCGCACTTGTGCCCAGGCCTTAAGCCTAGCCTGCACTTGTACCCCGGCCTTAAGCCTAGCCCGCACTTGTGCCCCGGCCTTAAGCCTAGCCCGCAATTGTGCCCCGGCCTTAAGCCTAGCCCGCACTTGTGCTCCGGCCTTAAGCCTAGCCTGCACTTGTGCCCCGGCCTTAAGCCTAGGCCGCACTTGTGCCCCGGCCTTAAGCCTAGCCCGCACTTGTGCCCCTGCCTTAAGCTAAGCCCGCCCTTGTGCCACTGCCTTAAGCCAAGCCCGCCCTTGTGCCCCAGCCTTAAGCCAAGCCCGCCCGTGTGCCCCTGCCTTAAGCCAAGCCCGCACTTGTGCCCTGGCCTTAAGCCTAGCCCGCACTTGTGCCCAGGCCTTAAGCCTAGCCCGCACTTGTGCCCAGGCCTTAAGCCTAGCCCGCACTTGTGCCCAGACCTTAAGCCTAGCCCGCACTTGTGCCCAGGCCTTAAGCCTAGCCCGCACTTGTGCACAGGCCTTAAGCCTAGCCCGCATTTGTGCCCAGGCCTTAAGCCTAGCCCGCACTTGTGCCCCGGCCTTAAGCCTAGCCCGCACTTGTGCTCCGGCCTTAAGCCTAGCCCGCACTTGTGCCCAAGCCTTAAGCCTAGCCCGCACTTGTGCCCCGGCCTTAAGCCTAGCCCGCACTTGTGACCCGGCCTTAAGCCTTGCCCGCACTTGTGCCCCGGCCTTAAGCCTAGCCCGCACTTGTGCCCCGGCCTTAAGCCTAGCCCGCACTTGTGCCCCGGCCTTAAGCCTAGCCCGCACTTGTGCCCAGGCCTTAAGCCTAGCCCGCACTTTTGAGCCCCTTGAATGCTTGTTTGTTTGTTTTTGTCTTTAGCTTCATTTTGGTTATGTACATAGGGCCAGCTTTACGCTCTTCGCTCTTGTCCCGTCTGAATGCGCAATCACGACTGTAATTGGGGAAGAAGGCATTACCCATTTACGGAGGACAGACAAGAATTGCCTGGTGGCTTGGAGCATGGGGCTATGGAGAGGCTCCGCACTGTACAACAAAGGATCAAGTCCTAAATGTCCACGTACAGAGTAGAGGGGTGAAAGCTAGCTCTTCACCCCTATGGGTGCCTAACCCTTTATGCAAAGAGTGCAAAGAGTTAGCTGTATGCCTTAAGCCTAGCCAGCACTTGTGCCCATGCCTTAAGCCTAGCCCGCACTTGTGCCCATGCCTTAAGCCTAGCCAGAACTTGTGCCCCCTGCCTTGATCCTAGCCAGCAATGCACTTGTGCCCCGGCCTTAAGCCTAGCCCGCACTTGTGCCCCGGCCTTAAGCCTAGCCCACACTTGTGCCCAGGCCTTAAGCCTAGCCCGCACTTGTGTCCAGGCCTTAAGCCTAGCCCGCACTTGTGCCAAGGCCTTAGGCCTAGCCCGCACTTGTGCCCAGGCCTTAAGCCTAGCCCGCACTTGTGCCCCAGCCTTAAGCCAAGCCCGCCCTTGTGCCCCTGCCTTAAGCCAAACCCGCCCTTGTGCCCCTGCCTTAAGCCAAGCCCGCTCTTGTGCCCCTGCCTTAAGCCAAGCCCGCCCTTGTGCCCCTGCCTCAAGCCAAGCCCGCCCTTGTGCCCCTGCCTTAAGCCAAGCCCGCCCTTGTGCCCCTGCCTTAAGCCTAGCCCGCCCTTGTGCCCAGGCCTTAAGCCTAGCCCGCACTTGTGCCCAGGCCTTAAGCCTAGCCCGCACTTGTGCCCCGGCCTTAAGCCTAGCCCGCACTTGTGCCCCGGCCTTAAGCCTAGCCCGCACTTGTGCTCAGGCCTTAAGCCTAGCCCGCACTTGTGCCCAGGCCTTATGCCTAGCCCGCACTTGTGCCCCAGCCTTAAGCCTAGCCCGCACTTGTGCCCCGGCCTTAAGCCAAGCCCGCCCTTGTGCCCCTGCCTTAAGCCAAGCCCGCCCTTGTGCCCCTGCCTTAAGCCAAGCCCGCCCTTGTGCCCCTGCCTTAAGCCTAGCCCGCCCTTGTGCCCCGGCCTTAAGCCAAGCCCACCCTTGTGCCCAGGCCTTAAGCCTAGCCCGCACTTGTGCCCAGGTCTTAAGCCTAGCCCACACTTGTGCCCCTGCCTTAAGCCTAGCCCACACTTGTGCCCAGGCCTTAAGCCTAGCCCACACTTGTGCCCAGGCCTTAAGCCTAGCCCACACTTGTGCCCAGGCCTTAAGCCTAGCCCACACTTGTGCCCAGGCCTTAAGCCTAGCCCGCACTTGTGCCCAGGCCTTAAGCCTAGCCCGCACTTGTGCCCAGGCCTTAAGCCTAGCCCGCACTTGTGCCCAGGCCTTAAGCCTAGCCCGCACTTGTGCCCAGGCCTTAAGCCTAGCCCGCACTTTTGAGCCCCTTGAATGCTTGTTTGTTTGTTTTTGTCTTCAGCTTCATGTTGGTTATGCACATAGGGCCAGCTTTACGCTCTTCGCTCTTGTCCCTTCTGAATGCGCATGCACGACTGTAATTGGGGAAGAAGGCATTACCCATTTACGGAGGACAGACAAGAAGTGCCTGGTCGCTTGGAGCATGGGGTTATGGAGAGGCTCCGCACTGTACAACAAAGGATCTAGTCCTAAATGTCCAAGTACAAAGTAGAGGGGTGAAAGCTAGCTCTTCACCCCTATGGGTGCCTAACCCTTTATGCAAAGAGTGCAAAGAGTTAGCTGTATGCCTTAAGCCTAGCCAGCACATGTGCCCGTGCCTTAAGCCTAGCCAGCACTTGTGCCTCCTGCCTTGAATCTAGCCAGCACTGCACTTGTGCCCATGCCTTAAGCCTAGCCCGCACTTGTGCCCAGGCCTTAAGCCTAGCCTGCACTTTTGCTCAGGCCTTAAGCCTAGCCTGCACTTGTGCCCAGGCCTTAAGCCTAGCTGGAACTTGTGCCCATGCCTTAAGCCTAGCCAGCATTTGTGCCCCCTGCCTTGATCCTAGCCCAGCGCTGCACTTGTGCCCAGGCCTTAAGCCTAGCCCGCACTGCACTTGTCCCCAGGCCTTAAGCCTAGCCCGCACTTGTGCCCAGGCCTTAAGCCTAGCCCGCACTTGTGCCCCGGCCTTAAGCCTAGCCCGCACCTGTGCCCCGGCCTTAAGCCTAGCCCGCACCTGTGCCCCGGCCTTAAGCCTAGCCCGCACCTGTGCCCCGACCTTAAGCCTAGCCTGCAGCTGTGCCCCGGCCTTAAGCCTAGCCCACACCTGTGCCCCGGCCTTAAGCCTAGCCCGCACCTGTGCCCCGGCCTTAAGCCTAGCCCACACTTGTGCCCCGGCCTTAAGCCTAGCCCGCTATTGTGCCCCGGCCTTAAGCCAAGCCCGCACTTGTGCCCAGGTCTTAAGCCTAGCCCGCATTTGTACCCCGGCCTTAAGCCTAGCCCGCACTTGTGCCCCGGCCTTAAGCCTAGCCCGCACTTGTGCCCCGGCCTTAAGCCTAGCCCGCACTTGTGCCCAGGCCTTAAGCCTAGCCCGCACTTGTGCTTTGGCCTTAAGCCTAGCCCGCACCTGTGACCCGGCCTTAAGCCTAGCCCGCACCTGTGCCCCGGCCTTAAGCCTAGCCCGTACCTGTGCCCCAGCCTTAAGCCTAGCCCGCACCTGTGCCCCGGCTTTAAGCCTAGCCCGCACCTGTGCCCCGGCCTTAAGCCTAGCCCGCACCTGTGCCCCGGCCTTAAGCCTAGCCCGCACCTGTGCCCCGGCCTTAAGCCTAGCCCGCACCTGTGCCCCGGCCTTAAGCCTAGCCCGCACCTGTGCCCCGGCCTTAAGCCTAGCCCGTACCTGTGCCCAGGCCTTAAGCCTAGCCCGCACTTGTGCCCCGGCCTTAAGCCTAGCCCGCACTTGTGCCCCGGCCTTAAGCCTAGCCCGCACTTGTGCCCCGGCCTTAAGCCTAGCCCGCACTTGTGCCCCGGCCTTAAGCCTAGCCCGCACTTGTGCCCCGGCCTTAAGCCTAGCCCGCACTTGTGCCCCGGCCTTAAGCCTAGCCCGCACTTGTTCCCCGGCCTTGAGCCTAGCCCGCACCTGTGCCCCGGCCTTAAGCCTAGCCCACACCTGTGCCCCGGCCTTAAGCCTAGCCCGCACCTGTGCCCCGGCCTTAAGCCTAGCCCGCACTTGTGCCCAGGCCTTAAGCCTAGCCTGCACTTTTGCTCAGGCCTTAAGCCTAGCCTGCACTTGTGCCCAGCCCTTAAGCCTAGCCCGCACTTGTGTCCAGGCCTTAAGCCTAGCCCGCACTTTTGCTCAGGCCTTAAGCCTAGCCCACACTTGTGCCCAGGCCTTAAGCCTAGCCTGCACTTTTGCTCAGGCCTTAAGCCTAGCCTGCACTTGTGCCCAGGCCTTAAGCCTAGCCCGCACTTGTGCCCAGGCCTTAAGCCTAGCCCGCACTTGTGCCCCGGCCTTAAGCCAAGCCCGCCCTTGTGCCCCTGCCTTAAGCCAAGCCCGCTCTTGTGCCCCTGCCTTAAGCCTAGCCCGCCCTTGTGCCCAGGCCTTAAGCCTAGCCCGCACTTGTGCCCAGGCCTTAAGCCTAGCCTGCACTTTTGGTCAGGCCTTAAGCCTAGCCTGCACTTGTGCCCAGGTCTTAAGCCTAGCCCGCACTTGTGCCCACGCCTTAAGCCTAGCCCGCACTTGTGCCCGGCCTTAAGCCTAGCCCGCACTTGTGCCCAGTCCTTAAGCCTAGCCCGCACTTGTGCCCATGCCTTAAGCCTAGCCCGCACTTGTACCCAGGCCTTAAGCCTAGACCGCACTTGTGCCCAGGCCTTAAAAGCCCACACTTTTGAGCCCCTTGAATGCTTGTTTGTTTGTTTGTTTTTGTCTTCAGCTTCATGTTGGTTATGCACATAGGGCCAGCTTTCCGCTCTTCGCTCTTGTCCCGTCTGAATGCGCATGCACGACTGTAATTGGGGAAGAAGGCATTACCCATTTACGGAGGACAGATAAGAAGTGCCTGGTCGCTTGGAGCATGAGGTTATGGAGAGGCTCCGCACTGTACAACAAAGGATCTAGTCCTAAATGGCCAAGTACAGAGTAGAGGGGTGAAAGCTAGCTCTTCACCCCTATGGGTGCCTAACCCTTTATGCAAAGAGGGCAAAGAGTTAGCTGTATGCCTTAAGCCTATCAAGCACTTGTGCCCATGCCTTAGGCCTAGCCAGCACTGGTTCCCCCTGCCTTGATCCTAGCCAGCACTGCACTTGTGCCCATGCCTTAAGCCTAGCCCGCACTTTTGCTCAGGCCTTAAGCCTAGCCTGCACTTGTGCCCAGGCCTTAAGCCTAGCTGGCACTTGTGCCCATGCCTTAAGCCTAGCCAGCATTTGTGCCCCCTGCCTTGATCCTAGCCAGCACTGCACTTGTGCCCCTGCCTTAAGCCAAGCCCGCACTTGTGCCCCTGCCTTAAGCCAAGCCCGCACTTGTGCCCCTGCCTTACGCCAAGCCCGCACTTGTGCCCAGGCCTTAAGCCTAGCCCGCACTTGTGCCCAGGCCTTAAGCCTAGCCCACACTTGTGCCCCGGCCTTAAGCCTAGCCTGCACTTGTGCCCCGGCCTTAAGCCTAGCCCGCACTTTTGAGCCCCTTGAATGCTTGTTTGTTTGTTTTTGTCTTCAGCTTCATGTTGGTTATGCACATAGGGCCAGCTTTACGCTCTTCGCTCTTGTCCCTTCTGAATGCGCATGCACGACTGTAATTGGGGAAGAAGGCATTACCCATTTACGGAGGACAGACAAGAAGTGCCTGGTCGCTTGGAGCATGGGGTAATGGAGAGGCTCCGCACTGTACAACAAAGGATCTAGTCCTAAATGTCCAAGTACAGAGTAGAGGGGTGAAAGCTAGCTCTTCACCCCTATGGGTGCCTAATCCTTTATGCAAATAGTGCAAAGAGTTAGCTGTATGCCTTAAGCCTAGCCAGCAAATGTGCCCGTGCCTTAAGCCTAGCCAGCACTTGTGCCCCCTGCCTTGATCCTAGCCAGCACTGCACTTGTGCCCATGCCTTAAGCCTAGCCCGCACTTGTGCCCGGGCCTTAAGCCTAGCCTGCACTTTTGCTCAGGCCTTAAGCCTAGCCTGCACTTTTGCCCAGGCCTTAAGCCTAGCTGGCACTTGTGCCCATGCCTTAAGCCTAGCCAGCATTTGTGCCCCCTGCCTTGATCCTAGCCAGCACTGCACTTGTGCCCAGGCCTTAAGCCTAGCCCGCACTTGTGCCCCGGCCTTAAGCCTAGCCCGCACTTGTGCCCCGGCCTTAAGCCTAGCCCGCACTTGTGCCCCGACCTTAAGCCTAGCCCGCACTTGTGCCCCGGCCTTAAGCCAAGCCCGCCCTTGTGCCACTGCCTTAAGCCAAGCCCGCCCTTGTGCCCCTGCCTTAAGCCAAGCCCGCCCGTGTGCCCCTGCCTTAAGCCAAGCCCGCACTTGTGCCCCGGCCTTAAGCCTAGCCCGCACTTGTGCCCAGGCCTTAAGCCTAGCCCTCACTTGTGCCCAGGCCTTAAGCCTAGCCCGCACTTGTGCCCAGGCCTTAAGCCTAGCCCGCACTTGTGCCCAGGCCTTAAGCCTAGCCCGCACTTGTGAACAGGCCTTAAGCCTAGCCCGCATTTGTGCCCAGGCCTTAAGCCTAGCCTGCACTTGTGCCCCGGCCTTAAGCCTAGCCCGCACTTGTGCCCCGGCCTTAAGCCTAGCCCGCACTTGTGCCCTGGCCTTAAGCCTAGCCCGCACTTGTGCCCCGGCCTTAAGCCTAGCCCGCACTTGTGACCCGGCCTTAAACCTAGCCCGCACTTGTGCCCCGGCCTTAAGCATAGCCCGCACTTGTGACCCGGCCTTAAGCCTAGCCCGCACTTGTGCCCCGGCCTTAAGCCTAGCCCGCACTTGTGCCCCGGCCTTAAGCCTAGCTCGCACTTGTGCCCCGGCCTTAAGCCTAGCCCGCACTTGTGCCCCGGCCTTAAGCCTAGCCCGCACTTGTGCCCCGGCCTTAAGCCTAGCCCGCACTTGTGCCCCGGCCTTAAGCCTAGCCCGCACTTGTGCCCCGGCCTTAAGCCTAGCCTGCACTTGTGCCCCGGCCTTAAGCCAAGCCCGCAGTTGTGCCCCTGCCTTAAGCCTAGCCGGCACTTGTGCCCCGGTCTTAAGCCAAGCCCGCAATTGTGCCCCTGCCCTAAGCATAGTCCGCACTTGTGACCCAGCCTTAAGCCTAGCTCGCACTTGTGCCCTGGCCTTAGGCCTAGCCCGCACTTGTGCCCCGGCCTTAAGCCTAGCCCGCACTTGTGACCCGGCCTTAAGCCTAGCCCGCACTTGTGCCCCAGCCTTAAGCATAGCCCACACTTGTGACCCGGCCTTAAGCCTAGCCCGCACTTGTGCCACGGCCTTAAGCCTAGCCCGCACTTGTGCCCCGGCCTTAAGCCTAGCCCGCACTTGTGCCGCGGCCTTAAGCCTAGCCCGCACTTGTGCCCCGGCCTTAAGTCTAGCCCACACTTGTGACCCGGCCTTAAGCCTAGCCCGCACTTGTGCCCCGGCCTTAAGCCAAGCCCGCCCTTGTGCCCCTGCCTTAAGCCAAGCCCGCCCTTGTGCCCCTGCCTTAAGCCAAGCCCGCCCTTGTGCCCCTGCCTTAAGCCTAGCCCGCCCTTGTGCCCCGGCCTTAAGCCAAGCCCACCCTTGTGCCCAGGCCTTAAGCCTAGCCCGCACTTGTGCCCAGGCCTTAAGCCTAGCCCACACTTGTGCCCCGGCCTTAAGCCTAGCCCGCACTTGTGCCCAGGCCTTAAGCCTAGCCCGCACTTGTGCCCCGGCCTTAAGCCTAGCCCGCACTTGTGCCCCGGCCTTAAGCCTAGCCCGCACTTGTGCCCCGGCCTTAAGCCTAGCCCGCACTTGTGCCCAGGCCTTAAGCCTAGCCCGCACTTGTGCCCCGGCCTTAAGCCTAGCCCGCACTTGTGCCCCGGCCTTAAGCCTAGCCCGCACTTGTGCCCCGGCCTTAAGCCTAGCCCGCACTTGTGCCCCGGCCTTAAGCCTAGCCCGCACTTATGCCCCGGCCTTAAGCCTAGCCCGCACTTGTGCCCCTGCCTTAAGCCAAGCCCACCCTTGTGCCACTGCCTTAAGCCAAGCCCGCCCTTGTGCCCCTGCCTTAAGCCAAGCCCGCCCGTGTGCCCCTGCCTTAAGCCAAGAACGCACTTGTGCCCCGGCCTTAAGCCTAGCCCGCACTTGTGCCCACGCCTTAAGCCTAGCCCGCACTTGTGCCCAGGCCTTAAGCCTAGCCCGCACTTGTGCCCAGGCCTTAAGCCTAGCCCGAACTTGTGCCCCGGCCTTAAGCATAGCCCGCACTTGTGACCCGACCTTAAGCCTAGCCCGCACCTGTGCCCCGGCCTTAAGCCTAGCCCGCACTTGTGCCCAGGCCTTAAGCCTAGCCTGCACTTTTGCTCAGGCCTTAAGCCTAGCCTGCACTTGTGCCCAGCCCTTAAGCCTAGCCCGCACTTGTGTCCAGGCCTTAAGCCTAGCCCGCACTTTTGCTCAGGCCTTAAGCCTAGCCCACACTTGTGCCCAGGCCTTAAGCCTAGCCTGCACTTTTGCTCAGGCCTTAAGCCTAGCCTGCACTTGTGCCCAGGCCTTAAGCCTAGCCCGCACTTGTGCCCAGGCCTTAAGCCTAGCCCGCACTTGTGCCCCGGCCTTAAGCCAAGCCCGCCCTTGTGCCCCTGCCTTAAGCCAAGCCCGCTCTTGTGCCCCTGCCTTAAGCCTAGCCCGCCCTTGTGCCCAGGCCTTAAGCCTAGCCCGCACTTGTGCCCAGGCCTTAAGCCTAGCCTGCACTTTTGGTCAGGCCTTAAGCCTAGCCTGCACTTGTGCCCAGGTCTTAAGCCTAGCCCGCACTTGTGCCCACGCCTTAAGCCTAGCCCGCACTTGTGCCCGGCCTTAAGCCTAGCCCGCACTTGTGCCCAGTCCTTAAGCCTAGCCCGCACTTGTGCCCATGCCTTAAGCCTAGCCCGCACTTGTACCCAGGCCTTAAGCCTAGACCGCACTTGTGCCCAGGCCTTAAAAGCCCACACTTTTGAGCCCCTTGAATGCTTGTTTGTTTGTTTGTTTTTGTCTTCAGCTTCATGTTGGTTATGCACATAGGGCCAGCTTTACGCTCTTCGCTCTTGTCCCGTCTGAATGCGCATGCACGACTGTAATTGGGGAAGAAGGCATTACCCATTTACGGAGGACAGATAAGAAGTGCCTGGTCGCTTGGAGCATGAGGTTATGGAGAGGCTCCGCACTGTACAACAAAGGATCTAGTCCTAAATGGCCAAGTACAGAGTGGAGGGGTGAAAGCTAGCTCTTCACCCCTATGGGTGCCTAACCCTTTATGCAAAGAGGGCAAAGAGTTAGCTGTATGCCTTAAGCCTATCAAGCACTTGTGCCCATGCCTTAGGCCTAGCCAGCACTGGTTCCCCCTGCCTTGATCCTAGCCAGCACTGCACTTGTGCCCATGCCTTAAGCCTAGCCCGCACTTTTGCTCAGGCCTTAAGCCTAGCCTGCACTTGTGCCCAGGCCTTAAGCCTAGCTGGCACTTGTGCCCATGCCTTAAGCCTAGCCAGCATTTGTGCCCCCTGCCTTGATCCTAGCCAGCACTGCACTTGTGCCCCTGCCTTAAGCCAAGCCCGCACTTGTGCCCCTGCCTTAAGCCAAGCCCGCACTTGTGCCCCTGCCTTACGCCAAGCCCGCACTTGTGCCCAGGCCTTAAGCCTAGCCCGCACTTGTGCCCAGGCCTTAAGCCTAGCCCACACTTGTGCCCCGGCCTTAAGCCTAGCCTGCACTTGTGCCCCGGCCTTAAGCCTAGCCCGCACTTTTGAGCCCCTTGAATGCTTGTTTGTTTGTTTTTGTCTTCAGCTTCATGTTGGTTATGCACATAGGGCCAGCTTTACGCTCTTCGCTCTTGTCCCTTCTGAATGCGCATGCACGACTGTAATTGGGGAAGAAGGCATTACCCATTTACGGAGGACAGACAAGAAGTGCCTGGTCGCTTGGAGCATGGGGTAATGGAGAGGCTCCGCACTGTACAACAAAGGATCTAGTCCTAAATGTCCAAGTACAGAGTAGAGGGGTGAAAGCTAGCTCTTCACCCCTATGGGTGCCTAACCCTTTATGCAAATAGTGCAAAGAGTTAGCTGTATGCCTTAAGCCTAGCCAGCACATGTGCCCGTGCCTTAAGCCTAGCCAGCACTTGTGCCCCCTGCCTTGATCCTAGCCAGCACTGCACTTGTGCCCATGCCTTAAGCCTAGCCCGCACTTGTGCCCGGGCCTTAAGCCTAGCCTGCACTTTTGCTCAGGCCTTAAGCCTAGCCTGCACTTTTGCCCAGGCCTTAAGCCTAGCTGGCACTTGTGCCCATGCCTTAAGCCTAGCCAGCATTTGTGCCCCCTGCCTTGATCCTAGCCAGCACTGCACTTGTGCCCAGGCCTTAAGCCTAGCCCGCACTTGTGCCCCGGCCTTAAGCCTAGCCCGCACTTGTGCCCCGGCCTTAAGCCTAGCCCGCACTTGTGCCCCGACCTTAAGCCTAGCCCGCACTTGTGCCCCGGCCTTAAGCCAAGCCCGCCCTTGTGCCACTGCCTTAAGCCAAGCCCGCCCTTGTGCCCCTGCCTTAAGCCAAGCCCGCCCGTGTGCCCCTGCCTTAAGCCAAGCCCGCACTTGTGCCCCGGCCTTAAGCCTAGCCCGCACTTGTGCCCAGGCCTTAAGCCTAGCCCTCACTTGTGCCCAGGCCTTAAGCCTAGCCCGCACTTGTGCCCAGGCCTTAAGCCTAGCCCGCACTTGTGCCCAGGCCTTAAGCCTAGCCCGCACTTGTGAACAGGCCTTAAGCCTAGCCCGCATTTGTGCCCAGGCCTTAAGCCTAGCCTGCACTTGTGCCCCGGCCTTAAGCCTAGCCCGCACTTGTGCCCCGGCCTTAAGCCTAGCCCGCACTTGTGCCCTGGCCTTAAGCCTAGCCCGCACTTGTGCCCCGGCCTTAAGCCTAGCCCGCACTTGTGACCCGGCCTTAAACCTAGCCCGCACTTGTGCCCCGGCCTTAAGCATAGCCCGCACTTGTGACCCGGCCTTAAGCCTAGCCCGCACTTGTGCCCCGGCCTTAAGCCTAGCCCGCACTTGTGCCCCGGCCTTAAGCCTAGCTCGCACTTGTGCCCCGGCCTTAAGCCTAGCCCGCACTTGTGCCCCGGCCTTAAGCCTAGCCCGCACTTGTGCCCCGGCCTTAAGCCTAGCCCGCACTTGTGCCCCGGCCTTAAGCCTAGCCCGCACTTGTGCCCCGGCCTTAAGCCTAGCCCGCACTTGTGCCCCGGCCTTAAGCCAAGCCCGCAGTTGTGCCCCTGCCTTAAGCCTAGCCGGCACTTGTGCCCCGGTCTTAAGCCAAGCCCGCAATTGTGCCCCTGCCCCAAGCATAGTCCGCACTTGTGACCCAGCCTTAAGCCTAGCTCGCACTTGTGCCCCGGCCTTAGGCCTAGCCCGCACTTGTGCCCCGGCCTTAAGCCTAGCCCGCACTTGTGACCCGGCCTTAAGCCTAGCCCGCACTTGTGCCCCAGCCTTAAGCATAGCCCACACTTGTGACCCGGCCTTAAGCCTAGCCCGCACTTGTGCCACGGCCTTAAGCCTAGCCCGCACTTGTGCCCCGGCCTTAAGCCTAGCCCGCACTTGTGCCGCGGCCTTAAGCCTAGCCCGCACTTGTGCCCCGGCCTTAAGTCTAGCCCACACTTGTGACCCGGCCTTAAGCCTAGCCCGCACTTGTGCCCCGGCCTTAAGCCAAGCCCGCCCTTGTGCCCCTGCCTTAAGCCAAGCCCGCCCTTGTGCCCCTGCCTTAAGCCAAGCCCGCCCTTGTGCCCCTGCCTTAAGCCTAGCCCGCCCTTGTGCCCCGGCCTTAAGCCAAGCCCACCCTTGTGCCCAGGCCTTAAGCCTAGCCCGCACTTGTGCCCAGGCCTTAAGCCTAGCCCACACTTGTGCCCCGGCCTTAAGCCTAGCCCGCACTTGTGCCCAGGCCTTAAGCCTAGCCCGCACTTGTGCCCCGGCCTTAAGCCTAGCCCGCACTTGTGCCCCGGCCTTAAGCCTAGCCCGCACTTGTGCCCCGGCCTTAAGCCTAGCCCGCACTTGTGCCCAGGCCTTAAGCCTAGCCCGCACTTGTGCCCGGCCTTAAGCCTAGCCCGCACTTGTGCCCCGGCCTTAAGCCTAGCCCGCACTTGTGCCCCGGCCTTAAGCCTAGCCCGCACTTGTGCCCCGGCCTTAAGCCTAGCCCGCACTTATGCCCTGGCCTTAAGCCTAGCCCGCACTTGTGCCCCTGCCTTAAGCCAAGCCCACCCTTGTGCCACTGCCTTAAGCCAAGCCCGCCCTTGTGCCCCTGCCTTAAGCCAAGCCCGCCCGTGTGCCCCTGCCTTAAGCCAAGAACGCACTTGTGCCCCGGCCTTAAGCCTAGCCCGCACTTGTGCCCCCTGCCTTGATCCTAGCCAGCACTGCACTTGTGCCCAGGCCTTAAGCCTAGCCCGCACTTGTGCCCCGGCCTTAAGCCTAGCCCGCACTTGTGCCCCGGCCTTAAGCCTAGCCCGCACTTGTGCCCCGACCTTAAGCCTAGCCCGCACTTGTGCCCCGGCCTTAAGCCAAGCCCGCCCTTGTGCCACTGCCTTAAGCCAAGCCCGCCCTTGTGCCCCTGCCTTAAGCCAAGCCCGCCCGTGTGCCCCTGCCTTAAGCCAAGCCCGCACTTGTGCCCCGGCCTTAAGCCTAGCCCGCACTTGTGCCCAGGCCTTAAGCCTAGCCCTCACTTGTGCCCAGGCCTTAAGCCTAGCCCGCACTTGTGCCCAGGCCTTAAGCCTAGCCCGCACTTGTGCCCAGGCCTTAAGCCTAGCCCGCACTTGTGAACAGGCCTTAAGCCTAGCCCGCATTTGTGCCCAGGCCTTAAGCCTAGCCTGCACTTGTGCCCCGGCCTTAAGCCTAGCCCGCACTTGTGCCCCGGCCTTAAGCCTAGCCCGCACTTGTGCCCTGGCCTTAAGCCTAGCCCGCACTTGTGCCCCGGCCTTAAGCCTAGCCCGCACTTGTGACCCGGCCTTAAACCTAGCCCGCACTTGTGCCCCGGCCTTAAGCATAGCCCGCACTTGTGACCCGGCCTTAAGCCTAGCCCGCACTTGTGCCCCGGCCTTAAGCCTAGCCCGCACTTGTGCCCCGGCCTTAAGCCTAGCTCGCACTTGTGCCCCGGCCTTAAGCCTAGCCCGCACTTGTGCCCCGGCCTTAAGCCTAGCCCGCACTTGTGCCCCGGCCTTAAGCCTAGCCCGCACTTGTGCCCCGGCCTTAAGCCTAGCCCGCACTTGTGCCCCGGCCTTAAGCCTAGCCCGCACTTGTGCCCCGGCCTTAAGCCAAGCCCGCAGTTGTGCCCCTGCCTTAAGCCTAGCCGGCACTTGTGCCCCGGTCTTAAGCCAAGCCCGCAATTGTGCCCCTGCCCCAAGCATAGTCCGCACTTGTGACCCAGCCTTAAGCCTAGCTCGCACTTGTGCCCCGGCCTTAGGCCTAGCCCGCACTTGTGCCCCGGCCTTAAGCCTAGCCCGCACTTGTGACCCGGCCTTAAGCCTAGCCCGCACTTGTGCCCCGGCCTTAAGCCTAGCCCGCACTTGTGCCCCGGCCTTAAGCCTAGCCCGCACTTGTGCCCCGGCCTTAAGCCTAGCCCGCACTTGTGCCCCGGCCTTAAGCCAAGCCCGCCCTTGTGCCCCTGCCTTAAGCCAAGCCCGCCTGTGTGCCCCTGCCTTAAGCCAAGCCCGCACTTGTGCCCCGGCCTTAAGCCTAGCCCGCACTTGTGCCCAGGCCTTAAGCCTAGCCCGCACTTGTGCCCAGGCCTTAAGCCTAGCCCGCACTTGTGCCCAGGCCTTAAGCCTAGCCCGCACTTGTGCCCAGGCCTTAAGCCTAGCCCGCATTTGTGAACAGGCCTTAAGCCTAGCCCGCATTTGTGCCCAGGCCTTAAGCCTAGCCCGCACTTGTGCCCCGGCCTTAAGCCTAGCCCGCACTTGTGCCCCGGCCTTAAGCCTAGCCCGCACTTGTGCCCTGGCCTTAAGCCTAGCCCGCACTTGTGCCCCGGCCTTAAGCCTAGCCCGCACTTGTGACCCGGCCTTAAGCATAGCCCGCACTTGTGACCCGGCCTTAAGCATAGCCCGCACTTGTGCCCCGGCCTTAAGCATAGCCCGCACTTGTGACCCGGCCTTAAGCCTAGCCCGCACTTGTGCCCCGGCCTTAAGCCTAGCCCGCACTTGTGCCCCGGCCTTAAGCCTAGCCCGCACTTGTGCCCCGGCCTTAAGCCTAGCCCGCACTTGTGCCCCGGCCTTAAGCCTAGCCCGCACTTGTGCCCCGGCCTTAAGCCTAGCCCGCACTTGTGCCCCGGCCTTAAGCCTAGCCCGCACTTGTGCCCCGGCCTTAAGCCTAGCCCGCACTTGTGCCCCGGCCTTAAGCCTAGCCCGCACTTGTGCCCCGGCCTTAAGCCAAGCCCGCAGTTGTGCCCCTGCCTTAAGCATAGCCCGCACTTGTGCCCCGGTCTTAAGCCAAGCCCGCAATTGTGCCCCTGCCCTAAGCATAGTCCGCACTTGTGACCCAGCCTTAAGCCTAGCCCGCACTTGTGCCCCGGCCTTAGGCCTAGCCCGCACTTGTGCCCCGGCCTTAAGCCTAGCCCGCACTTGTGCCCCGGCCTTAAGCCTAGCCCGCACTTGTGCCCCGGCCTTAAGCCTAGCCCGCACTTGTGCCCAGGCCTTAAGCCTAGCCCGCACTTTTGAGCCCCTTGAATGCTTGTTTGTTTGTTTTTGTCTTTAGCTTCATGTTGGTTATGTACATAGGGCCAGCTTTACGCTCTTCGCTCTTGTCCCGTCTGAATGCGCATGCACGACTGTAATTGGGGAAGAAGGCATTACCCATTTACGGAGGACAGACAAGAATTGCCTGGTCATTTGGAGCATGGGGTTATGGAGAGGCTCCGCACTGTACAACAAAGGATCAAGTCCTAAATATCCACGTACAGAGTAGAGGGGTGAAAGCTAGCTCTTCACCCCTATGGGTGCCTAACCCTTTATGCAAAGAGTGCAAAGAGTTAGCTGTATGCCTTAAGCCTAGCCAGCACTTGTGCCCATGCCTTAAGCCTAGCCCGCACTTGTGCCCATGCCTTAAGCCTAGCCAGCACATGTGCCCGTGCCTTAAGCCTAGCCAGCACTTGTTCCCCCTGCCTTGATCCTAGCCAGCACTGCACTTGTGCCCATGCCTTAAGCCTAGCCCGCACTTGTGCCCGGGCCTTAAGCCTAGCCTGCACTTTTGCTCAGGCCTTAAGCCTAGCCTGCACTTGTGCCCAGGCCTTAAGCCTAGCTGGCACTTGTGCCCATGCCTTAAGCCTAGCCAGCATTTGTGCCCCCTGCCTTGATCCTAGCCAGCACTGCACTTGTGTCCAGGCCTTAAGCCTAGCCCGCACTTGTGCCCCGGCCTTAAGCCTAGCCCGCACTTGTGCCCCGGCCTTAAGCCTAGCCCGCACTTGTGCCCCGGCCTTAAGCCTAGCCCGCACTTGTGCCCCGGCCTTAAGCCTAGCCCGCACTTATGCCCCGGCCTTAAGCCTAGCCCGCACTTGTGCCCCTGCCTTAAGCCAAACCCGCCCTTGTGCCACTGCCTTAAGCCAAGCCCGCCCTTGTGCCCCTGCCTTAAGCCAAGCCCGCCCGTGTGCCCCTGCCTTAAGCCAAGCCCGCACTTGTGCCCCGGCCTTAAGCCTAGCCTGCACTTGTGCCCAGGCCTTAAGCCTGGCCCGCACTTGTGCCCAGGCCTTAAGCCTAGCCCGCACTTGTGCCCAGGCCTTAAGCCTAGCCCATACTTGTGCCCAGGCCTTAAGCCTAGCCCGCACTTGTGCCCCGGCCTTAAGCCTAGCCCACACTTGTGCCCAGGCCTTAAGCCTAGCCCGCATTTGTACCCCGGCCTTAAGCCTAGCCCACACCTGTGCCCCGGCCATAAGCCTAGCCCGCACCTGTGCCCCGGCCTTAAGCCTAGCCCACACTTGTACCCAGGCCTTAAGCCTAGCCCGCACTTGTGCCCAGGTCTTAAGCCTAGCCCACACTTGTGCCCCGGCCTTAAGTCTAGCCCACACTTGTGCCCAGGCCTTAAGCCTAGCCCACACTTGTGCCCCGGCCTTAAGCCTAGCCCGCATCTGTGCCCCGACCTTAAGCCTAGCCCGCACCTGTGCCCCGGCCTTAAGCCTAGCCCACACCTGTGCCCCGGCCATAAGCCTAGCCCGCACCTGTGCCCCGGCCTTAAGCCTAGGCCACACTTGTGCCCCGGCCTTAAGCCTAGCCCGCACTTGTGCCCCGGCCTTAAGCCAAGCCCGCACTTGTGTCCAGGCCTTAAGCCTAGCCTGCACTTGTACCCCGGCCTTAAGCCTAGCCCGCACTTGTGCCCCGGCCTTAAGCCTAGCCCGCAATTGTGCCCCGGCCTTAAGCCTAGCCCGCACTTGTGCTCCGGCCTTAAGCCTAGCCTGCACTTGTGCCCCGGCCTTAAGCCTAGGCCGCACTTGTGCCCCGGCCTTAAGCCTAGCCCGCACTTGTGCCCCTGCCTTAAGCCAAGCCCGCCCTTGTGCCACTGCCTTAAGCCAAGCCCGCCCTTGTGCCCCAGCCTTAAGCCAAGCCCACCCGTGTGCCCCTGCCTTAAGCCAAGCCCGCACTTGTGCCCCGGCCTTAAGCCTAGCCCGCACTTGTGCCCAGGCCTTAAGCCTAGCCCGCACTTGTGCCCAGGCCTTAAGCCTAGCCCGCACTTGTGCCCAGCCCTTAAGCCTAGCCCGCACTTGTGCCCAGGCCTTAAGCCTAGCCCGCACTTGTGCACAGGCCTTAAGCCTAGCCCGCATTTGTGCCCAGGCCTTAAGCCTAGCCCGCACTTGTGCCTCGGCCTTAAGCCTAGCCCGCACTTGTGCCCAGGCCTTAAGCCTAGCCCGCACTTTTGAGCCCATTGAATGCTTGTTTGTTTGTTTTTGTCTTTAGCTTCATTTTGGTTATGTACATAGGGCCAGCTTTACGCTCTTCGCTCTTGTCCCGTCTGAATGCGCATGCACGACTGTAATTGGGGAAGAAGGCATTACCCATTTACGGAGGACAGACAAGAATTGCCTGGTGGCTTGGAGCATGGGGCTATGGAGAGGCTCCGCACTGTACAACAAAGGATCAAGTCCTAAATGTCCACGTACAGAGTAGAGGGGTGAAAGCTCGCTCTTCACCCCTATGGGTGCCTAACCCTTTATGCAAAGAGTGCAAAGAGTAAGCTGTATGCCTTAAGCCTAGCCAGCACTTGTGCCCATGCCTTAAGCCTAGCCCGCACTTGTGCTCATGCCTTAAGCCTAGCCAGAACTTGTGCCCCCTGCCTTGATCCTAGCCAGCAATGCACTTGTGCCCCGGCCTTAAGCCTAGCCCGCACTTGTGCCCCGGCCTTAAGCCTAGCCCACACTTGTGCCCAGGCCTTAAGCCTAGCCCGCACTTGTGTCCAGGCCTTAAGCCTAGCCCGCACTTGTGCCAAGGCCTTAGGCCTAGCCCGCACTTGTGCCCAGGTCTTAAGCCTAGCCCGCACTTGTGCCCCAGCCTTAAGCCAAGCCCGCCCTTGTGCCCCTGCCTTAAGCCAAACCCGCCCTTGTGCCCCTGCCTTAAGCCAAGCCCGCTCTTGTGCCCCTGCCTTAAGCCAAGCCCGCCCTTGTGCCCCTGCCTCAAGCCAAGCCCGCCCTTGTGCCCCTGCCTTAAGCCAAGCCCGCCCTTGTGCCCCTGCCTTAAGCCTAGCCCGCCCTTGTGCCCAGGCCTTAAGCCTAGCCCGCACTTGTGCCCAGGCCTTAAGCCTAGCCCGCACTTGTGCCCCGGCCCTAAGCCTAGCCCGCACTTGTGCCCTGGCCTTAAGCCTAGCCCGCACTTGTGCTCAGGCCTTAAGCCTAGCCCGCACTTGTGCCCAGGCCTTAAGCCTAGCCCACACTTGTGCCCCAGCCTTAAGCCTAGCCCGCACTTGTGCCCCGGCCTTAAGCCAAGCCCGCCCTTGTGCCCCTGCCTTAAGCCAAGCCCGCCCTTGTGCCCCTGCCTTAAGCCAAGCCCGCCCTTGTGCCCCTGCCTTAAGCCTAGCCCGCACTTGTGCCCCGGCCTTAAGCCAAGCCCGCCCTTGTGCCCCTGCCTTAAGCCAAGCCCGCCCTTGTGCCCCTGCCTTAAGCCAAGCCCGCCCTTGTGCCCCTGCCTTAAGCCAAGCCCACCCTTGTGCCCAGGCCTTAAGCCTAGCCCGTACTTGTGCCCAGGTCTTAAGCCTAGCCCACACTTGTGCCCCTGCCTTAAGCCTAGCCCACACTTGTGCCCAGGCCTTAAGCCTAGCCCACACTTGTGCACAGGCCTTAAGCCTAGCCCGCACTTGTGCCCAGGCCTTAAGCCTAGCCCGCACTTGTGCCCAGGCCTTAAGCCTAGCCCGCACTTGTGCCAAGGCCTTAAGCCTAGCCCGCACTTGTGCCCAGGCCTTAAGCCTAGCCCGCACTTTTGAGCCCCTTGAATGCTTGTTTGTTTGTTTTTGTCTTCAGCTTCATGTTGGTTATGCACATAGGGCCAGCTTTACGCTCTTCGCTCTTGTCCCTTCTGAATGCGCATGCACGACTGTAATTGGGGAAGAAGGCATTACCCATTTACGGAGGACAGACAAGAAGTGCCTGGTCGCTTGGAGCATGGGGTTATGGAGAGGCTCCGCACTGTACAACAAAGGATCTAGTCCTAAATGTCCAAGTACAGAGTAGAGGGGTGAAAGCTAGCTCTTCACCCCTATGGGTGCCTAACCCTTTATGCAAAGAGTGCAAAGAGTTAGCTGTATGCCTTAAGCCTAGCCAGCACATGTGCCCGTGCCTTAAGCCTAGCCAGCACTTGTGCCTCCTGCCTTGAATCTAGCCAGCACTGCACTTGTGCCCATGCCTTAAGCCTAGCCCGCACTTGTGCCCAGGCCTTAAGCCTAGCCTGCACTTTTGCTCAGGCCTTAAGCCTAGCCTGCACTTGTGCCCAGGCCTTAAGCCTAGCTGGAACTTGTGCCCATGCCTTAAGCCTAGCCAGCATTTGTGCCCCCTGCCTTGATCCTAGCCCAGCGCTGCACTTGTGCCCAGGCCTTAAGCCTAGCCCGCACTGCACTTGTCCCCAGGCCTTAAGCCTAGCCCGCACTTGTGCCCAGGCCTTAAGCCTAGCCCGCACTTGTGCCCCGGCCTTAAGCCTAGCCCGCACCTGTGCCCCGGCCTTAAGCCTAGCCCGCACCTGTGCCCCGACCTTAAGCCTAGCCCGCACCTGTGCCCCGGCCTTAAGCCAAGCCCACACCTGTGCCCCGGCCTTAAGCCTAGCCCGCACCTGTGCCCCGGCCTTAAGCCTAGCCCACACCTGTGCCCCGGCCTTAAGCCTAGCCCGGTATTGTGCCCCGGCCTTAAGCCAAGCCCGCACTTGTGCCCAGGTCTTAAGCTTAGCCCGCACTTGTACCCCGGCCTTAAGCCTAGCCAGCACTTGTGCCCCGGCCTTAAGCTTAGCCCGCACTTGTGCCCCGGCCTTAAGCCTAGCCCGCACTTGTGCCCAGGCCTTAAGCCTAGCCCGCACTTGTGCTTTGGCCTTAAGCCTAGCCCGCACCTGTGACCCGGCCTTAAGCCTAGCCCGCACCTGTGCCCCGGCCTTAAGCCTAGCCCGTACCTGTGCCCCAGCCTTAAGCCTAGCCCGCACCTGTGCCCCGGCCTTAAGCCTTGCCCGCACCTGTGCCCCGGCCTTAAGCCTAGCCCGCACCTGTGCCCCGGCCTTAAGCCTAGCCCGCACCTGTGCCCCGGCCTTAAGCCTAGCCCGCACCTGTGCCCCGGCCTTAAGCCTAGCCCGCACCTGTGCCCCGGCCTTAAGCCTAGCCCGTACCTGTGCCCAGGCCTTAAGCCTAGCCCGCACTTGTGCCCCGGCCTTAAGCCTAGCCCGCACTTGTGCCCCGGCCTTAAGCCTAGCCCGCACTTGTGCCCCGGCCTTAAGCCTAGCCCGCACTTGTGCCCCGGCCTTAAGCCTAGCCCGCACTTGTGCCCCGGCCTTAAGCCTAGCCCGCACTTGTGCCCCGGCCTTAAGCCTAGCCCGCACTTGTGCCCCGGCCTTAAGCCTAGCCCGCACTTGTTCCCCGGCCTTAAGCCTAGCCCGCACCTGTGCCCCGGCCTTAAGCCTAGCCCACACCTGTGCCCCGGCCTTAAGCCTAGCCCGCACCTGTGCTCCGGCCTTAAGCCTAGCCCGCACTTGTGCCCAGGCCTTAAGCCTAGCCTGCACTTTTGCTCAGGCCATAAGCCTAGCCTGCACTTGTGCCCCGACCTTAAGCCTAGCCCGCACTTGTGTCCAGGCCTTAAGCCTAGTCCGCACTTTTGCTGAGGCCTTAAGCCTAGCCCACACTTGTGCCCAGGCCTTAAGTCTAGCCTGCACTTTTGCTCAGGCCTTATGCCTAGCCTGCACTTGTGCCCAGGCCTTAAGCCTAGCCCGCACTTGTGCCCAGGCCTTAAGCCTAGCCCGCACTTGTGCCCCGGCCTTAAGCCAAGCCCGCCCTTGTGCCCCTGCCTTAAGCCAAGCCCGCTCTTGTGCCCCTGCCTTAAGCCTAGCCCGCCCTTGTGCCCAGGCCTTAAGCCTAGCCCGCACTTGTGCCCAGGCCTTAAGCCTAGCCTGCACTTTTGCTCAGGCCTTAAGCCTAGCCTGCACTTGTGCCCAGGTCTTAAGCCTAGCCCGCACTTGTGCCCACGCCTTAAGCCTAGCCCGCACTTGTGCCCGGCCTTAAGCCTAGCCCGCACTTGTGCCCAGTCCTTAAGCCTAGCCCGCACTTGTGCCCAGGCCTTAAGCCTAGCCCGCACTTGTGCCCAGGCCTTAAGCCTAGCCCGCACTTGTACCCAGGCCTTAAGCCTAGCCCGCACTTGTGCCCAGGCCTTAAAAGCCCACACTTTTGAGCCCCTTGAATGCTTGTTTGTTTGTTTGTTTTTGTCTTCAGCTTCATGTTCGTTATGCACATAGGGCCAGCTTTACGCTCTTCGCTCTTGTCCCGTCTGAATGCGCATGCACGACTGTAATTGGGGAAGAAGGCATTACCCATTTACGGAGGACAGATAAGAAGTGCCTGGTCGCTTGGAGCATGAGGTTATGGAGAGGCTCCGCACTGTACAACAAAGGATCTAGTCCTAAATGTCCAAGTACAGAGTAGAGGGGTGAAAGCTAGCTCTTCACCCCTATGGGTGCCTAACCCTTTATGCAAAGAGGGCAAAGAGTTAGCTGTATGCCTTAAGCCTATCAAGCACTTGTGCCCATGCCTTAGGCCTAGCCAGCACTTGTTCCCCCTGCCTTGATCCTAGCCAGCACTGCACTTGTGCCCATGCCTTAAGCCTAGCCCGCACTTTTGCTCAGGCCTTAAGCCTAGCCTGCACTTGTGCCCAGGCCTTAAGCCTAGCTGGCACTTGTGCCCATGCCTTAAGCCTAGCCAGCATTTGTGCCCCCTGCCTTGATCCTAGCCAGCACTGCACTTGTGCCCCTGCCTTAAGCCAAGCCCGCACTTGTGCCCCTGCCTTACGCCAAGCCCGCACTTGTGCCCCTGCCTTAAGCTAAGCCCGCTCTTGTTCCCCGGCCTTAAGCCAAGCCTGCATTTGTGCCCCGGCCTTAAGCCTAGCCCACTCTTGTGCCCGGGCCTTAAGCCTAGCCCGCACTTGTGCCCAGGCCTTAAGCCTAGCCCGCACTTGCGCCCGGGTCTTAAGCCTAGCCCGCACTTGCGCCCCGGCCTTAAGCCTAGCCCGCACTTGTGCCCAGGCCTTAAGCCTAGCCCGCACTTGTGCCCCGGCCTTAAGCCTAGCCCGCTCTTGTGCCCCGGCCTTAAGCCTAACCCGCACTTGTGCCCCGCCCTTAAGCCTAGCCCGCACTTGTGCCCCGGCCTTAAGCCTAGCCCGCACTTGTGCCCTGGCCTTAAGCCTAGCCCGCACTTTTGAGCCCCTTGAATGCTTGTTTGTTTGTTTTTGTCTTCAGCTTCATGTTGGTTATGCACATAGGGCCAGCTTTACGCTCTTCGCTCTTGTCCCTTCTGAATGCGCATGCACGACTGTAATTGGGGAAGAAGGCATTACCCATTTACGGAGGACAGACAAGAAGTGCCTGGTCGCTTGGAGCATGGGGTTATGGAGAGGCTCCGCACTGTACAACAAAGGATCTAGTCCTAAATGTCCAAGTACAGAGTAGAGGGGTGAAAGCTAGCTCTTCACCCCTATGGGTGCCTAACCCTTTATGCAAAGAGTGCAAAGAGTTAGCTGTATGCCTTAAGCCTAGCCAGCACATGTGCCCATGCCTTAAGCCTAGCCAGCACTTGTGCCCCCTGCCTTGAATCTAGCCAGCACTGCACTTGTGCCCATGCCTTAAGCCTAGCCCGCACTTGTGCCCAGGCCTTAAGCCTACCCTGCACTTTTGCTCAGGCCTTAAGCCTAGCCTGCACTTGTGCCCAGGCCTTAAGCCTAGATGGCACTTGTGCCCATGCCTTAAGCCTAGCCAGCATTTGTGCCCCCTGCCTTGATCCTAGCCAGCACTGCACTTGTGCCCAGGCCTTAAGCCTAGCCCGCACTGCACTTGTCCCCAGGCCTTAAGCCTAGCCCGCACTTGTGCCCAGGCCTTAAGCCTAGCCCGCACTTGTGCTCCGGCCTTAAGCCTAGCCCGCACCTGTGCCCCGGCCTTAAGCCTAGCCCGCACCTGTGCCCCGGCCTTAAGCCTAGCCCGCACCTGTGCCCCGACCTTACGCCTAGCCCGCACCTGTGCCCCGGCCTTAAGCCTAGCCCACACCTGTGCCCCGGCCTTAAGCCTAGCCCGCACCTGTGCCCCGGCCTTAAGCCTAGCCCAAACTTGTGCCCCGGCCTTAAGCCTAGCCCGCACTTGTGCCCCGGCCTGAAGCCAAGCCCGCACTTGTGCCCAGGCCTTAAGCCTAGCCCGCACTTGTACCCCGGCCTTAAGCCTAGCCTGCACTTGTGCCCCGGCCTTAAGCCTAGCCCGCACTTGTGCCCCGGCCTTAAGCCTAGCCCGCACTTGTGCCCAGGCCTTAAGCCTAGCCCGCACTTGTGCTTTGGCCTTAAGCCTAGCCCGCACCTGTGCCCCGGCCTTAAGCCTAGCCCGCACCTGTGCCCCGGCCTTAAGTCTAGCCCGCACCTGTGCCCTGGCCTTAAGCCTAGCCCGCACCTGTGCCCCGGCCTTAAGCCTAGCATGTACCTGTGCCCCAGCCTTAAGCCTAGCCCGCACCTGTGCCCCGGCCTTAAGCCTAGCCCGCACCTGTGCCCCGGCCTTAAGCCTAGCCCACACCTGTGCCCCGGCCTTAAGCCTAACCCGCACCTGTGCCCCGGCCTTAAGCCTAGCCCGCACCTGTGCCCCGGCCTTAAGCCTAGCCCGCACCTGTGCCCCGGCCTTAAGCCTAGCCCGCACTTGTGCCCCGGCCTTACGCCTAGCCCGCACTTGTGCCCCGGCCTTAAGCCTAGCCTGCACTTGTGCCCCGGCCTTAAGCCTAGCCCGCACTTGTGCCCCGGCCTTAAGCCTAGCCCGCACTTGTGCCCCGGCCTTAAGCCTAGCCTGCACTTGTGCCCCGGCCTTAAGCCTAGCCCGCACTTGTGCCCCGGCCTTAAGCCTAGCCCGCACTTGTGCCCCGGCCTTAAGCCTAGCCCGCACCTGTGCCCCGGCCTTAAGCCTAGCCCGCACCTGTGCCCCGGCCTTAAGCCTAGCCCGCACCTGTGCCCCGGCCTTAAGCCTAGCCCGCACTTGTGCCCAGGCCTTAAGCCTAGCCTGCACTTTTGCTCAGGCCTTAAGCCTAGCCTGCACTTGTGCCCAGTCCTCAAGCTTAGCCCGGACTTGTGCCCAGGCCTTAAGCCTAGCCCGCACTTTTGCTCAGGCCTTAACCCTAGCCCACACTTGTGCCCAGGCCTTAAGCCTAGCCTGCACTTTTGCTCAGGCCTTAAGCCTAGCCTGCACTTGTGCCTAGGCCTTAAGCCTAGCCCGCACTTGTGCCCAGGCCTTAAGCCTAGCCCGCACCTGTGCCCCGGCCTTAAGCCAAGCCCGCCCTTGTGCCCCTGCCTTAAGCCAAGCCCGCTCTTGTGCCCCTGCCTTAAGCCTAGCCCGCTCTTGTGCCCAGGCCTTAAGCCTAGCCCGCACTTGTACCCAGGCCTTAAGCCTAGCCTGCACTTTTGCTCAGGCCTTAAGCCTAGCCTGCACTTGTGCCCAGGCCTTAAGCCTAGCCCGCACTTGTGCCCACGCCTTAAGCCTAGCCCGCACTTGTGCCCGGCCTTAAGCCTAGCCCGCACTTGTGCCCAGTCCTTAAGCCTAGCCCGCACTTGTGCCCAGGCCTTAAGCCTAGCCCGCACTTGTGCCCAGGCCTTAAGCCTAGCCCGCACTTGTACCCAGGCCTTAAGCCTAGCCCGCACTTGTGCCCAGGCCTTAAAAGCCCACACTTTTGAGCCCCTTGAATGCTTGTTTGTTTGTTTGTTTTTGTCTTCAGCTTCATGTTGGTTATGCACATAGGGCCAGCTTTACGCTCTTCGCTCTTGTCCCGTCTGAATGCGCATGCACGACTGTAATTGGGGAAGAAGGCATTACCCATTTACGGAGGACAGATAAGAAGTGCCTGGTCGCTTGGAGCATGAGGTTATGGAGAGGCTCCGCACTGTACAACAAAGGATCTAGTCCTAAATGTCCAAGTACAGAGTAGAGGGGTGAAAGCTAGCTCTTCACCCCTATGGGTGCCTAACCCTTTATGCAAAGAGGGCAAAGAGTTAGCTGTATGCCTTAAGCCTATCCAGCACTTGTGCCCATGCCTTAAGCCTAGCCAGCACTTGTTCCCCCTACCTTGATCCTAGCCAGCACTGCACTTGTGCCCATGCCTTAAGCCTAGCCCGCACTTTTGCTCAGGCCTTAAGCCTAGCCTGCACTTGTGCCCAGGCCTTAAGCCTAGCTGGCACTTGTGCCCATGCCTTAAGCCTAGCCAGCATTTGTGCCCCCTGCCTTGATCCTAGCCAGCACTGCACTTGTGCCAAGGCCTTAAGCCTAGCCCGCACTGCACTTGTGCCAGGCCTTAAGCCTAGCCCGCACTTGTGCCCAGGCCTTAAGCCTAGCCCGCACTTGTGTCCCTGCCTTAAGCCAAGCCCGCACTTGTGCCCCTGCCTTAAGCCAAGCCCACACTTGTGCCCCTGCCTTACGCCAAGCCCGCACTTGTGCCCCTGCCTTAAGCTAAGCCCGCTCTTGTTCCCCGGCCTTAAGCCAAGCCTGCATTTGTGCCCCGGCCTTAAGCCTAGCCCACTCTTGTGCCCGGGCCTTAAGCCTAGCCCGCACTTGTGCCCGGGCCTTAAGCCTAGCCCGCACTTGCGCCCGGGCGTTAAGCCTAGCCCGCACTTGCGCCCGGGCCTTAAGCCTAGCCCGCACTTGCGCCCCGGCCTTAAGCCTAGCCCGCACTTGTGCCCAGGCCTTAAGCCTAGCCCGCACTTGTGCCCCACCCTTAAGCCTAGCCCGCACTTGTGCCCCGGCCTTAAGCCTAGCCCGCACTTGTGCCCTGGCCTTAAGCCTAGCCCGCACTTGTGCCCCGGTCTTAAGTTTAGCCAGCACTTGTTCCCCCTGCCTTGATCCTAGCCAGCACTGCACTTGTGCCCATGCCTTAAGCCTAGCCCGCACTTGTGCCCAGGCCTTAAGCCTAGCCTGCACTTTTGCTCAGGCCTTAAGCCTAGCCTGCACTTGTGCCCAGGCCTTAAGCCTAGCTGGCACTTGTGCCCATGCCTTAAGCCTAGCCAACATTTGTGCCCCCTGCCTTGATCCTAGCCAGCACTGCACTTGTGCCCAGGCCTTAAGCCTAGCGCGCACTTGTGCCCAGGCCTTAAGCCTAGCCCGCACTTGTGCCCAGGCCTTAAGCCTAGCCCGCAGTTGTGCCCAGGCCTTAAGCCTAGCCAACACTTGTGCCCCGGCCTTAAGCCTAGCCCGCACTTGTGCCCCGGCCTTAAGCCTAGCCAGCACTTGTGCCCCGGCCTTAAGCTTAGCCCGCACTTGTACCCCCGCCTTAAGCCTAGCCAGCACTTGTGCCCCGGCCTTAAGCTTAGCCCGCACTTGTGCCCCGGCCTTAAGCCTAGCCCGCACTTGTGCCCCGGCCTTAAGCCTAGCCCGCACTTGTGCCCCGGTCTTAAGCCTAGCCCGCATTTGTGCCCCGGCTTTAAGCCTAGCCCGCACTTGTGCCCCGGCCTTAAGCCTAGCCCGCACTTGTGCCCCGGCCTTAAGCCTAGCCCGCACTTGTGCCCCGGCCTTAAGCCTAGCCCGCACTTGTGCCCCGGCCTTAAGCCTAGCCCACACTTGTGCCCAGGCCTTAAGCCTAGCCCGCACTTGTGTCCAGGCCTTAAGCCTAGCCCGCACTTGTGCCAAGGCCTTAGGCCTAGCCCGCACTTGTGCCCAGGCCTTAAGCCTAGCCCGCACTTGTGCCCCAGCCTTAAGCCAAGCCCGCCCTTGTGCCCCTGCCTTAAGCCAAACCCGCCCTTGTGCCCCTGCCTTAAGCCAAGCCCGCTCTTGTGCCCCTGCCTTAAGCCAAGCCCGCCCTTGTGCCCCTGCCTCAAGCCAAGCCCGCCCTTGTGCCCCTGCCTTAAGCCAAGCCCGCCCTTGTGCCCCTGCCTTAAGCCTAGCCCGCCCTTGTGCCCAGGCCTTAAGCCTAGCCCGCACTTGTACCCAGGCCTTAAGCCTAGCCTGCACTTTTGCTCAGGCCTTAAGCCTAGCCTGCACTTGTGCCCAGGCCTTAAGCCTAGCCCGCACTTGTGCCCACGCCTTAAGCCTAGCCCGCACTTGTGCCCGGCCTTAAGCCTAGCCCGCACTTGTGCCCAGTCCTTAAGCCTAGCCCGCACTTGTGCCCAGGCCTTAAGCCTAGCCCGCACTTGTGCCCAGGCCTTAAGCCTAGCCCGCACTTGTACCCAGGCCTTAAGCCTAGCCCGCACTTGTGCCCAGGCCTTAAAAGCCCACACTTTTGAGCCCCTTGAATGCTTGTTTGTTTGTTTGTTTTTGTCTTCAGCTTCATGTTGGTTATGCACATAGGGCCAGCTTTACGCTCTTCGCTCTTGTCCCGTCTGAATGCGCATGCACGACTGTAATTGGGGAAGAAGGCATTACCCATTTACGGAGGACAGATAAGAAGTGCCTGGTCGCTTGGAGCATGAGGTTATGGAGAGGCTCCGCACTGTACAACAAAGGATCTAGTCCTAAATGTCCAAGTACAGAGTAGAGGGGTGAAAGCTAGCTCTTCACCCCTATGGGTGCCTAACCCTTTATGCAAAGAGGGCAAAGAGTTAGCTGTATGCCTTAAGCCTATCCAGCACTTGTGCCCATGCCTTAAGCCTAGCCAGCACTTGTTCCCCCTACCTTGATCCTAGCCAGCACTGCACTTGTGCCCATGCCTTAAGCCTAGCCCGCACTTTTGCTCAGGCCTTAAGCCTAGCCTGCACTTGTGCCCAGGCCTTAAGCCTAGCTGGCACTTGTGCCCATGCCTTAAGCCTAGCCAGCATTTGTGCCCCCTGCCTTGATCCTAGCCAGCACTGCACTTGTGCCAAGGCCTTAAGCCTAGCCCGCACTGCACTTGTGCCAGGCCTTAAGCCTAGCCCGCACTTGTGCCCAGGCCTTAAGCCTAGCCCGCACTTGTGTCCCTGCCTTAAGCCAAGCCCGCACTTGTGCCCCTGCCTTAAGCCAAGCCCGCACTTGTGCCCCTGCCTTACGCCAAGCCCGCACTTGTGCCCCTGCCTTAAGCTAAGCCCGCTCTTGTTCCCCGGCCTTAAGCCAAGCCTGCATTTGTGCCCCGGCCTTAAGCCTAGCCCACTCTTGTGCCCGGGCCTTAAGCCTAGCCCGCACTTGTGCCCGGGCCTTAAGCCTAGCCCGCACTTGCGCCCGGGCGTTAAGCCTAGCCCGCACTTGCGCCCGGGCCTTAAGCCTAGCCCGCACTTGCGCCCCGGCCTTAAGCCTAGCCCGCACTTGTGCCCAGGCCTTAAGCCTAGCCCGCACTTGTGCCCCACCCTTAAGCCTAGCCCGCACTTGTGCCCCAGCCTTAAGCCTAGCCCGCACTTGTGCCCCGGTCTTAAGCCTAGCCAGCACTTGTTCCCCCTGCCTTGATCCTAGCCAGCACTGCACTTGTGCCCATGCCTTAAGCCTAGCCCGCACTTGTGCCCAGGCCTTAAGCCTAGCCTGCACTTTTGCTCAGGCCTTAAGCCTAGCCCGCACTTGTTCCCCGGCCTTAAGCCTAGCCCGCACCTGTGCCCCGGCCTTAAGCCTAGCCCACACCTGTGCCCCGGCCTTAAGCCTAGCCCGCACCTGTGCCCCGGCCTTAAGCCTAGCCCGCACTTGTGCCCAGGCCTTAAGCCTAGCCTGCACTTTTGCTCAGGCCATAAGCCTAGCCTGCACTTGTGCCCCGACCTTAAGCCTAGCCCGCACTTGTGTCCAGGCCTTAAGCCTAGCCCGCACTTTTGCTGAGGCCTTAAGCCTAGCCCACACTTGTGCCCAGGCCTTAAGTCTAGCCTGCACTTTTGCTCAGGCCTTATGCCTAGCCTGCACTTGTGCCCAGGCCTTAAGCCTAGCCCGCACTTGTGCCCAGGCCTTAAGCCTAGCCCGCACTTGTGCCCCGGCCTTAAGCCAAGCCCGCCCTTGTGCCCCTGCCTTAAGCCAAGCCCGCTCTTGTGCCCCTGCCTTAAGCCTAGCCCGCCCTTGTGCCCAGGCCTTAAGCCTAGCCCGCACTTGTGCCCAGGCCTTAAGCCTAGCCTGCACTTTTGCTCAGGCCTTAAGCCTAGCCTGCACTTGTGCCCAGGTCTTAAGCCTAGCCCGCACTTGTGCCCACGCCTTAAGCCTAGCCCGCACTTGTGCCCGGCCTTAAGCCTAGCCCGCACTTGTGCCCAGTCCTTAAGCCTAGCCCGCACTTGTGCCCAGGCCTTAAGCCTAGCCCGCACTTGTGCCCAGGCCTTAAGCCTAGCCCGCACTTGTACCCAGGCCTTAAGCCTAGCCCGCACTTGTGCCCAGGCCTTAAAAGCCCACACTTTTGAGCCCCTTGAATGCTTGTTTGTTTGTTTGTTTTTGTCTTCAGCTTCATGTTCGTTATGCACATAGGGCCAGCTTTACGCTCTTCGCTCTTGTCCCGTCTGAATGCGCATGCACGACTGTAATTGGGGAAGAAGGCATTACCCATTTACGGAGGACAGATAAGAAGTGCCTGGTCGCTTGGAGCATGAGGTTATGGAGAGGCTCCGCACTGTACAACAAAGGATCTAGTCCTAAATGTCCAAGTACAGAGTAGAGGGGTGAAAGCTAGCTCTTCACCCCTATGGGTGCCTAACCCTTTATGCAAAGAGGGCAAAGAGTTAGCTGTATGCCTTAAGCCTATCAAGCACTTGTGCCCATGCCTTAGGCCTAGCCAGCACTTGTTCCCCCTGCCTTGATCCTAGCCAGCACTGCACTTGTGCCCATGCCTTAAGCCTAGCCCGCACTTTTGCTCAGGCCTTAAGCCTAGCCTGCACTTGTGCCCAGGCCTTAAGCCTAGCTGGCACTTGTGCCCATGCCTTAAGCCTAGCCAGCATTTGTGCCCCCTGCCTTGATCCTAGCCAGCACTGCACTTGTGCCCCTGCCTTAAGCCAAGCCCGCACTTGTGCCCCTGCCTTACGCCAAGCCCGCACTTGTGCCCCTGCCTTAAGCTAAGCCCGCTCTTGTTCCCCGGCCTTAAGCCAAGCCTGCATTTGTGCCCCGGCCTTAAGCCTAGCCCACTCTTGTGCCCGGGCCTTAAGCCTAGCCCGCACTTGTGCCCAGGCCTTAAGCCTAGCCCGCACTTGCGCCCGGGTCTTAAGCCTAGCCCGCACTTGCGCCCCGGCCTTAAGCCTAGCCCGCACTTGTGCCCAGGCCTTAAGCCTAGCCCGCACTTGTGCCCCGGCCTTAAGCCTAGCCCGCTCTTGTGCCCCGGCCTTAAGCCTAACCCGCACTTGTGCCCCGCCCTTAAGCCTAGCCCGCACTTGTGCCCCGGCCTTAAGCCTAGCCCGCACTTGTGCCCTGGCCTTAAGCCTAGCCCGCACTTTTGAGCCCCTTGAATGCTTGTTTGTTTGTTTTTGTCTTCAGCTTCATGTTGGTTATGCACATAGGGCCAGCTTTACGCTCTTCGCTCTTGTCCCTTCTGAATGCGCATGCACGACTGTAATTGGGGAAGAAGGCATTACCCATTTACGGAGGACAGACAAGAAGTGCCTGGTCGCTTGGAGCATGGGGTTATGGAGAGGCTCCGCACTGTACAACAAAGGATCTAGTCCTAAATGTCCAAGTACAGAGTAGAGGGGTGAAAGCTAGCTCTTCACCCCTATGGGTGCCTAACCCTTTATGCAAAGAGTGCAAAGAGTTAGCTGTATGCCTTAAGCCTAGCCAGCACATGTGCCCATGCCTTAAGCCTAGCCAGCACTTGTGCCCCCTGCCTTGAATCTAGCCAGCACTGCACTTGTGCCCATGCCTTAAGCCTAGCCCGCACTTGTGCCCAGGCCTTAAGCCTACCCTGCACTTTTGCTCAGGCCTTAAGCCTAGCCTGCACTTGTGCCCAGGCCTTAAGCCTAGATGGCACTTGTGCCCATGCCTTAAGCCTAGCCAGCATTTGTGCCCCCTGCCTTGATCCTAGCCAGCACTGCACTTGTGCCCAGGCCTTAAGCCTAGCCCGCACTGCACTTGTCCCCAGGCCTTAAGCCTAGCCCGCACTTGTGCCCAGGCCTTAAGCCTAGCCCGCACTTGTGCTCCGGCCTTAAGCCTAGCCCGCACCTGTGCCCCGGCCTTAAGCCTAGCCCGCACCTGTGCCCCGGCCTTAAGCCTAGCCCGCACCTGTGCCCCGACCTTACGCCTAGCCCGCACCTGTGCCCCGGCCTTAAGCCTAGCCCACACCTGTGCCCCGGCCTTAAGCCTAGCCCGCACCTGTGCCCCGGCCTTAAGCCTAGCCCAAACTTGTGCCCCGGCCTTAAGCCTAGCCCGCACTTGTGCCCCGGCCTGAAGCCAAGCCCGCACTTGTGCCCAGGCCTTAAGCCTAGCCCGCACTTGTACCCCGGCCTTAAGCCTAGCCTGCACTTGTGCCCCGGCCTTAAGCCTAGCCCGCACTTGTGCCCCGGCCTTAAGCCTAGCCCGCACTTGTGCCCAGGCCTTAAGCCTAGCCCGCACTTGTGCTTTGGCCTTAAGCCTAGCCCGCACCTGTGCCCCGGCCTTAAGCCTAGCCCGCACCTGTGCCCCGGCCTTAAGTCTAGCCCGCGCCTGTGCCCTGGCCTTAAGCCTAGCCCGCACCTGTGCCCCGGCCTTAAGCCTAGCATGTACCTGTGCCCCAGCCTTAAGCCTAGCCCGCACCTGTGCCCCGGCCTTAAGCCTAGCCCGCACCTGTGCCCCGGCCTTAAGCCTAGCCCACACCTGTGCCCCGGCCTTAAGCCTAACCCGCACCTGTGCCCCGGCCTTAAGCCTAGCCCGCACCTGTGCCCCGGCCTTAAGCCTAGCCCGCACCTGTGCCCCGGCCTTAAGCCTAGCCCGCACTTGTGCCCCGGCCTTACGCCTAGCCCGCACTTGTGCCCCGGCCTTAAGCCTAGCCTGCACTTGTGCCCCGGCCTTAAGCCTAGCCCGCACTTGTGCCCCGGCCTTAAGCCTAGCCCGCACTTGTGCCCCGGCCTTAAGCCTAGCCTGCACTTGTGCCCCGGCCTTAAGCCTAGCCCGCACTTGTGCCCCGGCCTTAAGCCTAGCCCGCACTTGTGCCCCGGCCTTAAGCCTAGCCCGCACCTGTGCCCCGGCCTTAAGCCTAGCCCGCACCTGTGCCCCGGCCTTAAGCCTAGCCCGCACCTGTGCCCCGGCCTTAAGCCTAGCCCGCACTTGTGCCCAGGCCTTAAGCCTAGCCTGCACTTTTGCTCAGGCCTTAAGCCTAGCCTGCACTTGTGCCCAGGCCTCAAGCTTAGCCCGCACTTGTGCCCAGGCCTTAAGCCTAGCCCGCACTTTTGCTCAGGCCTTAACCCTAGCCCACACTTGTGCCCAGGCCTTAAGCCTAGCCTGCACTTTTGCTCAGGCCTTAAGCCTAGCCTGCACTTGTGCCCAGGCCTCAAGCCTAGCCCGCACTTGTGCCTAGGCCTTAAGCCTAGCCCGCACTTGTGCCCAGGCCTTAAGCCTAGCCCGCACCTGTGCCCCGGCCTTAAGCCAAGCCCGCCCTTGTGCCCCTGCCTTAAGCCAAGCCCGCTCTTGTGCCCCTGCCTTAAGCCTAGCCCGCTCTTGTGCCCAGGCCTTAAGCCTAGCCCGCACTTGTACCCAGGCCTTAAGCCTAGCCTGCACTTTTGCTCAGGCCTTAAGCCTAGCCTGCACTTGTGCCCAGGCCTTAAGCCTAGCCCGCACTTGTGCCCACGCCTTAAGCCTAGCCCGCACTTGTGCCCGGCCTTAAGCCTAGCCCGCACTTGTGCCCAGTCCTTAAGCCTAGCCCGCACTTGTGCCCAGGCCTTAAGCCTAGCCCGCACTTGTGCCCAGGCCTTAAGCCTAGCCCGCACTTGTACCCAGGCCTTAAGCCTAGCCCGCACTTGTGCCCAGGCCTTAAAAGCCCACACTTTTGAGCCCCTTGAATGCTTGTTTGTTTGTTTGTTTTTGTCTTCAGCTTCATGTTGGTTATGCACATAGGGCCAGCTTTACGCTCTTCGCTCTTGTCCCGTCTGAATGCGCATGCACGACTGTAATTGGGGAAGAAGGCATTACCCATTTACGGAGGACAGATAAGAAGTGCCTGGTCGCTTGGAGCATGAGGTTATGGAGAGGCTCCGCACTGTACAACAAAGGATCTAGTCCTAAATGTCCAAGTACAGAGTAGAGGGGTGAAAGCTAGCTCTTCACCCCTATGGGTGCCTAACCCTTTATGCAAAGAGGGCAAAGAGTTAGCTGTATGCCTTAAGCCTATCCAGCACTTGTGCCCATGCCTTAAGCCTAGCCAGCACTTGTTCCCCCTACCTTGATCCTAGCCAGCACTGCACTTGTGCCCATGCCTTAAGCCTAGCCCGCACTTTTGCTCAGGCCTTAAGCCTAGCCTGCACTTGTGCCCAGGCCTTAAGCCTAGCTGGCACTTGTGCCCATGCCTTAAGCCTAGCCAGCATTTGTGCCCCCTGCCTTGATCCTAGCCAGCACTGCACTTGTGCCAAGGCCTTAAGCCTAGCCCGCACTGCACTTGTGCCAGGCCTTAAGCCTAGCCCGCACTTGTGCCCAGGCCTTAAGCCTAGCCCGCACTTGTGTCCCTGCCTTAAGCCAAGCCCGCACTTGTGCCCCTGCCTTAAGCCAAGCCCACACTTGTGCCCCTGCCTTACGCCAAGCCCGCACTTGTGCCCCTGCCTTAAGCTAAGCCCGCTCTTGTTCCCCGGCCTTAAGCCAAGCCTGCATTTGTGCCCCGGCCTTAAGCCTAGCCCACTCTTGTGCCCGGGCCTTAAGCCTAGCCCGCACTTGTGCCCGGGCCTTAAGCCTAGCCCGCACTTGCGCCCGGGCGTTAAGCCTAGCCCGCACTTGCGCCCGGGCCTTAAGCCTAGCCCGCACTTGCGCCCCGGCCTTAAGCCTAGCCCGCACTTGTGCCCAGGCCTTAAGCCTAGCCCGCACTTGTGCCCCACCCTTAAGCCTAGCCCGCACTTGTGCCCCGGCCTTAAGCCTAGCCCGCACTTGTGCACTGGCCTTAAGCCTAGCCCGCACTTGTGCCCCGGTCTTAAGTTTAGCCAGCACTTGTTCCCCCTGCCTTGATCCTAGCCAGCACTGCACTTGTGCCCATGCCTTAAGCCTAGCCCGCACTTGTGCCCAGGCCTTAAGCCTAGCCTGCACTTTTGCTCAGGCCTTAAGCCTAGCCTGCACTTGTGCCCAGGCCTTAAGCCTAGCTGGCACTTGTGCCCATGCCTTAAGCCTAGCCAACATTTGTGCCCCCTGCCTTGATCCTAGCCAGCACTGCACTTGTGCCCAGGCCTTAAGCCTAGCGCGCACTTGTGCCCAGGCCTTAAGCCTAGCCCGCACTTGTGCCCAGGCCTTAAGCCTAGCCCGCAGTTGTGCCCAGGCCTTAAGCCTAGCCAACACTTGTGCCCCGGCCTTAAGCCTAGCCCGCACTTGTGCCCCGGCCTTAAGCCTAGCCAGCACTTGTGCCCCGGCCTTAAGCTTAGCCCGCACTTGTACCCCCGCCTTAAGCCTAGCCAGCACTTGTGCCCCGGCCTTAAGCTTAGCCCGCACTTGTGCCCCGGCCTTAAGCCTAGCCCGCACTTGTGCCCCGGCCTTAAGCCTAGCCCGCACTTGTGCCCCGGTCTTAAGCCTAGCCCGCACTTGTGCCCCGGCTTTAAGCCTAGCCCGCACTTGTGCCCCGGCCTTAAGCCTAGCCCGCACTTGTGCCCCGGCCTTAAGCCTAGCCCGCACTTGTGCCCCGGCCTTAAGCCTAGCCCGCACTTGTGCCCCGGCCTTAAGCCTAGCCCACACTTGTGACCAGGCCTTAAGCCTAGCCCGCACTTGTGTCCAGGCCTTAAGCCTAGCCCGCACTTGTGCCAAGGCCTTAGGCCTAGCCCGCACTTGTGCCCAGGCCTTAAGCCTAGCCCGCACTTGTGCCCCAGCCTTAAGCCAAGCCCGCCCTTGTGCCCCTGCCTTAAGCCAAACCCGCCCTTGTGCCCCTGCCTTAAGCCAAGCCCGCTCTTGTGCCCCTGCCTTAAGCCAAGCCCGCCCTTGTGCCCCTGCCTCAAGCCAAGCCCGCCCTTGTGCCCCTGCCTTAAGCCAAGCCCGCCCTTGTGCCCCTGCCTTAAGCCTAGCCCGCCCTTGTGCCCAGGCCTTAAGCCTAGCCCGCACTTGTACCCAGGCCTTAAGCCTAGCCTGCACTTTTGCTCAGGCCTTAAGCCTAGCCTGCACTTGTGCCCAGGCCTTAAGCCTAGCCCGCACTTGTGCCCACGCCTTAAGCCTAGCCCGCACTTGTGCCCGGCCTTAAGCCTAGCCCGCACTTGTGCCCAGTCCTTAAGCCTAGCCCGCACTTGTGCCCAGGCCTTAAGCCTAGCCCGCACTTGTGCCCAGGCCTTAAGCCTAGCCCGCACTTGTACCCAGGCCTTAAGCCTAGCCCGCACTTGTGCCCAGGCCTTAAAAGCCCACACTTTTGAGCCCCTTGAATGCTTGTTTGTTTGTTTGTTTTTGTCTTCAGCTTCATGTTGGTTATGCACATAGGGCCAGCTTTACGCTCTTCGCTCTTGTCCCGTCTGAATGCGCATGCACGACTGTAATTGGGGAAGAAGGCATTACCCATTTACGGAGGACAGATAAGAAGTGCCTGGTCGCTTGGAGCATGAGGTTATGGAGAGGCTCCGCACTGTACAACAAAGGATCTAGTCCTAAATGTCCAAGTACAGAGTAGAGGGGTGAAAGCTAGCTCTTCACCCCTATGGGTGCCTAACCCTTTATGCAAAGAGGGCAAAGAGTTAGCTGTATGCCTTAAGCCTATCCAGCACTTGTGCCCATGCCTTAAGCCTAGCCAGCACTTGTTCCCCCTACCTTGATCCTAGCCAGCACTGCACTTGTGCCCATGCCTTAAGCCTAGCCCGCACTTTTGCTCAGGCCTTAAGCCTAGCCTGCACTTGTGCCCAGGCCTTAAGCCTAGCTGGCACTTGTGCCCATGCCTTAAGCCTAGCCAGCATTTGTGCCCCCTGCCTTGATCCTAGCCAGCACTGCACTTGTGCCAAGGCCTTAAGCCTAGCCCGCACTGCACTTGTGCCAGGCCTTAAGCCTAGCCCGCACTTGTGCCCAGGCCTTAAGCCTAGCCCGCACTTGTGTCCCTGCCTTAAGCCAAGCCCGCACTTGTGCCCCTGCCTTAAGCCAAGCCCGCACTTGTGCCCCTGCCTTACGCCAAGCCCGCACTTGTGCCCCTGCCTTAAGCTAAGCCCGCTCTTGTTCCCCGGCCTTAAGCCAAGCCTGCATTTGTGCCCCGGCCTTAAGCCTAGCCCACTCTTGTGCCCGGGCCTTAAGCCTAGCCCGCACTTGTGCCCGGGCCTTAAGCCTAGCCCGCACTTGCGCCCGGGCGTTAAGCCTAGCCCGCACTTGCGCCCGGGCCTTAAGCCTAGCCCGCACTTGCGCCCCGGCCTTAAGCCTAGCCCGCACTTGTGCCCAGGCCTTAAGCCTAGCCCGCACTTGTGCCCCACCCTTAAGCCTAGCCCGCACTTGTGCCCCGGCCTTAAGCCTAGCCCGCACTTGTGCCCCGGTCTTAAGCCTAGCCAGCACTTGTTCCCCCTGCCTTGATCCTAGCCAGCACTGCACTTGTGCCCATGCCTTAAGCCTAGCCCGCACTTGTGCCCAGGCCTTAAGCCTAGCCTGCACTTTTGCTCAGGCCTTAAGCCTAGCCCGCACTTGTTCCCCGGCCTTAAGCCTAGCCCGCACCTGTGCCCCGGCCTTAAGCCTAGCCCACACCTGTGCCCCGGCCTTAAGCCTAGCCCGCACCTGTGCCCCGGCCTTAAGCCTAGCCCGCACTTGTGCCCAGGCCTTAAGCCTAGCCTGCACTTTTGCTCAGGCCATAAGCCTAGCCTGCACTTGTGCCCCGACCTTAAGCCTAGCCCGCACTTGTGTCCAGGCCTTAAGCCTAGCCCGCACTTTTGCTGAGGCCTTAAGCCTAGCCCACACTTGTGCCCAGGCCTTAAGTCTAGCCTGCACTTTTGCTCAGGCCTTATGCCTAGCCTGCACTTGTGCCCAGGCCTTAAGCCTAGCCCGCACTTGTGCCCAGGCCTTAAGCCTAGCCCGCACTTGTGCCCCGGCCTTAAGCCAAGCCCGCCCTTGTGCCCCTGCCTTAAGCCAAGCCCGCTCTTGTGCCCCTGCCTTAAGCCTAGCCCGCCCTTGTGCCCAGGCCTTAAGCCTAGCCCGCACTTGTGCCCAGGCCTTAAGCCTAGCCTGCACTTTTGCTCAGGCCTTAAGCCTAGCCTGCACTTGTGCCCAGGTCTTAAGCCTAGCCCGCACTTGTGCCCACGCCTTAAGCCTAGCCCGCACTTGTGCCCGGCCTTAAGCCTAGCCCGCACTTGTGCCCAGTCCTTAAGCCTAGCCCGCACTTGTGCCCAGGCCTTAAGCCTAGCCCGCACTTGTGCCCAGGCCTTAAGCCTAGCCCGCACTTGTACCCAGGCCTTAAGCCTAGCCCGCACTTGTGCCCAGGCCTTAAAAGCCCACACTTTTGAGCCCCTTGAATGCTTGTTTGTTTGTTTGTTTTTGTCTTCAGCTTCATGTTCGTTATGCACATAGGGCCAGCTTTACGCTCTTCGCTCTTGTCCCGTCTGAATGCGCATGCACGACTGTAATTGGGGAAGAAGGCATTACCCATTTACGGAGGACAGATAAGAAGTGCCTGGTCGCTTGGAGCATGAGGTTATGGAGAGGCTCCGCACTGTACAACAAAGGATCTAGTCCTAAATGTCCAAGTACAGAGTAGAGGGGTGAAAGCTAGCTCTTCACCCCTATGGGTGCCTAACCCTTTATGCAAAGAGGGCAAAGAGTTAGCTGTATGCCTTAAGCCTATCAAGCACTTGTGCCCATGCCTTAGGCCTAGCCAGCACTTGTTCCCCCTGCCTTGATCCTAGCCAGCACTGCACTTGTGCCCATGCCTTAAGCCTAGCCCGCACTTTTGCTCAGGCCTTAAGCCTAGCCTGCACTTGTGCCCAGGCCTTAAGCCTAGCTGGCACTTGTGCCCATGCCTTAAGCCTAGCCAGCATTTGTGCCCCCTGCCTTGATCCTAGCCAGCACTGCACTTGTGCCCCTGCCTTAAGCCAAGCCCGCACTTGTGCCCCTGCCTTACGCCAAGCCCGCACTTGTGCCCCTGCCTTAAGCTAAGCCCGCTCTTGTTCCCCGGCCTTAAGCCAAGCCTGCATTTGTGCCCCGGCCTTAAGCCTAGCCCACTCTTGTGCCCGGGCCTTAAGCCTAGCCCGCACTTGTGCCCAGGCCTTAAGCCTAGCCCGCACTTGCGCCCGGGTCTTAAGCCTAGCCCGCACTTGCGCCCCGGCCTTAAGCCTAGCCCGCACTTGTGCCCAGGCCTTAAGCCTAGCCCGCACTTGTGCCCCGGCCTTAAGCCTAGCCCGCTCTTGTGCCCCGGCCTTAAGCCTAACCCGCACTTGTGCCCCGCCCTTAAGCCTAGCCCGCACTTGTGCCCCGGCCTTAAGCCTAGCCCGCACTTGTGCCCTGGCCTTAAGCCTAGCCCGCACTTTTGAGCCCCTTGAATGCTTGTTTGTTTGTTTTTGTCTTCAGCTTCATGTTGGTTATGCACATAGGGCCAGCTTTACGCTCTTCGCTCTTGTCCCTTCTGAATGCGCATGCACGACTGTAATTGGGGAAGAAGGCATTACCCATTTACGGAGGACAGACAAGAAGTGCCTGGTCGCTTGGAGCATGGGGTTATGGAGAGGCTCCGCACTGTACAACAAAGGATCTAGTCCTAAATGTCCAAGTACAGAGTAGAGGGGTGAAAGCTAGCTCTTCACCCCTATGGGTGCCTAACCCTTTATGCAAAGAGTGCAAAGAGTTAGCTGTATGCCTTAAGCCTAGCCAGCACATGTGCCCATGCCTTAAGCCTAGCCAGCACTTGTGCCCCCTGCCTTGAATCTAGCCAGCACTGCACTTGTGCCCATGCCTTAAGCCTAGCCCGCACTTGTGCCCAGGCCTTAAGCCTACCCTGCACTTTTGCTCAGGCCTTAAGCCTAGCCTGCACTTGTGCCCAGGCCTTAAGCCTAGATGGCACTTGTGCCCATGCCTTAAGCCTAGCCAGCATTTGTGCCCCCTGCCTTGATCCTAGCCAGCACTGCACTTGTGCCCAGGCCTTAAGCCTAGCCCGCACTGCACTTGTCCCCAGGCCTTAAGCCTAGCCCGCACTTGTGCCCAGGCCTTAAGCCTAGCCCGCACTTGTGCTCCGGCCTTAAGCCTAGCCCGCACCTGTGCCCCGGCCTTAAGCCTAGCCCGCACCTGTGCCCCGGCCTTAAGCCTAGCCCGCACCTGTGCCCCGACCTTACGCCTAGCCCGCACCTGTGCCCCGGCCTTAAGCCTAGCCCACACCTGTGCCCCGGCCTTAAGCCTAGCCCGCACCTGTGCCCCGGCCTTAAGCCTAGCCCAAACTTGTGCCCCGGCCTTAAGCCTAGCCCGCACTTGTGCCCCGGCCTGAAGCCAAGCCCGCACTTGTGCCCAGGCCTTAAGCCTAGCCCGCACTTGTACCCCGGCCTTAAGCCTAGCCTGCACTTGTGCCCCGGCCTTAAGCCTAGCCCGCACTTGTGCCCCGGCCTTAAGCCTAGCCCGCACTTGTGCCCAGGCCTTAAGCCTAGCCCGCACTTGTGCTTTGGCCTTAAGCCTAGCCCGCACCTGTGCCCCGGCCTTAAGCCTAGCCCGCACCTGTGCCCCGGCCTTAAGTCTAGCCCGCACCTGTGCCCTGGCCTTAAGCCTAGCCCGCACCTGTGCCCCGGCCTTAAGCCTAGCATGTACCTGTGCCCCAGCCTTAAGCCTAGCCCGCACCTGTGCCCCGGCCTTAAGCCTAGCCCGCACCTGTGCCCCGGCCTTAAGCCTAGCCCACACCTGTGCCCCGGCCTTAAGCCTAACCCGCACCTGTGCCCCGGCCTTAAGCCTAGCCCGCACCTGTGCCCCGGCCTTAAGCCTAGCCCGCACCTGTGCCCCGGCCTTAAGCCTAGCCCGCACTTGTGCCCCGGCCTTACGCCTAGCCCGCACTTGTGCCCCGGCCTTAAGCCTAGCCTGCACTTGTGCCCCGGCCTTAAGCCTAGCCCGCACTTGTGCCCCGGCCTTAAGCCTAGCCCGCACTTGTGCCCCGGCCTTAAGCCTAGCCTGCACTTGTGCCCCGGCCTTAAGCCTAGCCCGCACTTGTGCCCCGGCCTTAAGCCTAGCCCGCACTTGTGCCCCGGCCTTAAGCCTAGCCCGCACCTGTGCCCCGGCCTTAAGCCTAGCCCGCACCTGTGCCCCGGCCTTAAGCCTAGCCCGCACCTGTGCCCCGGCCTTAAGCCTAGCCCGCACTTGTGCCCAGGCCTTAAGCCTAGCCTGCACTTTTGCTCAGGCCTTAAGCCTAGCCTGCACTTGTGCCCAGGCCTCAAGCTTAGCCCGCACTTGTGCCCAGGCCTTAAGCCTAGCCCGCACTTTTGCTCAGGCCTTAACCCTAGCCCACACTTGTGCCCAGGCCTTAAGCCTAGCCTGCACTTTTGCTCAGGCCTTAAGCCTAGCCTGCACTTGTGCCCAGGCCTCAAGCCTAGCCCGCACTTGTGCCTAGGCCTTAAGCCTAGCCCGCACTTGTGCCCAGGCCTTAAGCCTAGCCCGCACCTGTGCCCCGGCCTTAAGCCAAGCCCGCCCTTGTGCCCCTGCCTTAAGCCAAGCCCGCTCTTGTGCCCCTGCCTTAAGCCTAGCCCGCTCTTGTGCCCAGGCCTTAAGCCTAGCCCGCACTTGTACCCAGGCCTTAAGCCTAGCCTGCACTTTTGCTCAGGCCTTAAGCCTAGCCTGCACTTGTGCCCAGGCCTTAAGCCTAGCCCGCACTTGTGCCCACGCCTTAAGCCTAGCCCGCACTTGTGCCCGGCCTTAAGCCTAGCCCGCACTTGTGCCCAGTCCTTAAGCCTAGCCCGCACTTGTGCCCAGGCCTTAAGCCTAGCCCGCACTTGTGCCCAGGCCTTAAGCCTAGCCCGCACTTGTACCCAGGCCTTAAGCCTAGCCCGCACTTGTGCCCAGGCCTTAAAAGCCCACACTTTTGAGCCCCTTGAATGCTTGTTTGTTTGTTTGTTTTTGTCTTCAGCTTCATGTTGGTTATGCACATAGGGCCAGCTTTACGCTCTTCGCTCTTGTCCCGTCTGAATGCGCATGCACGACTGTAATTGGGGAAGAAGGCATTACCCATTTACGGAGGACAGACAAGAAGTGCCTGGTCGCTTGGAGCATGGGGTTATGGAGAGGCTCCGCACTGTACAACAAAGGATCTAGTCCTAAATGTCCAAGTACAGAGTAGAGGGGTGAAAGCTAGCTCTTCACCCCTATGGGTGCCTAACCCTTTATGCAAAGAGGGCAAAGAGTTAGCTGTATGCCTTAAGCCTATCCAGCACTTGTGCCCATGCCTTAAGCCTAGCCAGCACTTGTTCCCCCTACCTTGATCCTAGCCAGCACTGCACTTGTGCCCATGCCTTAAGCCTAGCCCGCACTTTTGCTCAGGCCTTAAGCCTAGCCTGCACTTGTGCCCAGGCCTTAAGCCTAGCTGGCACTTGTGCCCATGCCTTAAGCCTAGCCAGCATTTGTGCCCCCTGCCTTGATCCTAGCCAGCACTGCACTTGTGCCCAGGCCTTAAGCCTAGCCCGCACTGCACTTGTCCCCAGGCCTTAAGCCTAGCCCGCACTTGTGCCCAGGCCTTAAGCCTAGCCCGCACTTGTGCTCCGGCCTTAAGCCTAGCCCGCACCTGTGCCCCGGCCTTAAGCCTAGCCCGCACCTGTGCCCCGGCCTTAAGCCTAGCCCGCACCTGTGCCCCGACCTTACGCCTAGCCCGCACCTGTGCCCCGGCCTTAAGCCTAGCCCACACCTGTGCCCCGGCCTTAAGCCTAGCCCGCACCTGTGCCCCGGCCTTAAGCCTAGCCCAAACTTGTGCCCCGGCCTTAAGCCTAGCCCGCACTTGTGCCCCGGCCTGAAGCCAAGCCCGCACTTGTGCCCAGGCCTTAAGCCTAGCCCGCACTTGTACCCCGGCCTTAAGCCTAGCCTGCACTTGTGCCCCGGCCTTAAGCCTAGCCCGCACTTGTGCCCCGGCCTTAAGCCTAGCCCGCACTTGTGCCCAGGCCTTAAGCCTAGCCCGCACTTGTGCTTTGGCCTTAAGCCTAGCCCGCACCTGTGCCCCGGCCTTAAGCCTAGCCCGCACCTGTGCCCCGGCCTTAAGTCTAGCCCGCACCTGTGCCCTGGCCTTAAGCCTAGCCCGCACCTGTGCCCCGGCCTTAAGCCTAGCATGTACCTGTGCCCCAGCCTTAAGCCTAGCCCGCACCTGTGCCCCGGCCTTAAGCCTAGCCCGCACCTGTGCCCCGGCCTTAAGCCTAGCCCACACCTGTGCCCCGGCCTTAAGCCTAACCCGCACCTGTGCCCCGGCCTTAAGCCTAGCCCGCACCTGTGCCCCGGCCTTAAGCCTAGCCCGCACCTGTGCCCCGGCCTTAAGCCTAGCCCGCACTTGTGCCCCGGCCTTACGCCTAGCCCGCACTTGTGCCCCGGCCTTAAGCCTAGCCTGCACTTGTGCCCCGGCCTTAAGCCTAGCCCGCACTTGTGCCCCGGCCTTAAGCCTAGCCCGCACTTGTGCCCCGGCCTTAAGCCTAGCCTGCACTTGTGCCCCGGCCTTAAGCCTAGCCCGCACTTGTGCCCCGGCCTTAAGCCTAGCCCGCACTTGTGCCCCGGCCTTAAGCCTAGCCCGCACCTGTGCCCCGGCCTTAAGCCTAGCCCGCACCTGTGCCCCGGCCTTAAGCCTAGCCCGCACCTGTGCCCCGGCCTTAAGCCTAGCCCGCACTTGTGCCCAGGCCTTAAGCCTAGCCTGCACTTTTGCTCAGGCCTTAAGCCTAGCCTGCACTTGTGCCCAGGCCTCAAGCTTAGCCCGCACTTGTGCCCAGGCCTTAAGCCTAGCCCGCACTTTTGCTCAGGCCTTAACCCTAGCCCACACTTGTGCCCAGGCCTTAAGCCTAGCCTGCACTTTTGCTCAGGCCTTAAGCCTAGCCTGCACTTGTGCCCAGGCCTCAAGCCTAGCCCGCACTTGTGCCTAGGCCTTAAGCCTAGCCCGCACTTGTGCCCAGGCCTTAAGCCTAGCCCGCACCTGTGCCCCGGCCTTAAGCCAAGCCCGCCCTTGTGCCCCTGCCTTAAGCCAAGCCCGCTCTTGTGCCCCTGCCTTAAGCCTAGCCCGCTCTTGTGCCCAGGCCTTAAGCCTAGCCCGCACTTGTACCCAGGCCTTAAGCCTAGCCTGCACTTTTGCTCAGGCCTTAAGCCTAGCCTGCACTTGTGCCCAGGCCTTAAGCCTAGCCCGCACTTGTGCCCACGCCTTAAGCCTAGCCCGCACTTGTGCCCGGCCTTAAGCCTAGCCCGCACTTGTGCCCAGTCCTTAAGCCTAGCCCGCACTTGTGCCCAGGCCTTAAGCCTAGCCCGCACTTGTGCCCAGGCCTTAAGCCTAGCCCGCACTTGTACCCAGGCCTTAAGCCTAGCCCGCACTTGTGCCCAGGCCTTAAAAGCCCACACTTTTGAGCCCCTTGAATGCTTGTTTGTTTGTTTGTTTTTGTCTTCAGCTTCATGTTGGTTATGCACATAGGGCCAGCTTTACGCTCTTCGCTCTTGTCCCGTCTGAATGCGCATGCACGACTGTAATTGGGGAAGAAGGCATTACCCATTTACGGAGGACAGATAAGAAGTGCCTGGTCGCTTGGAGCATGAGGTTATGGAGAGGCTCCGCACTGTACAACAAAGGATCTAGTCCTAAATGTCCAAGTACAGAGTAGAGGGGTGAAAGCTAGCTCTTCACCCCTATGGGTGCCTAACCCTTTATGCAAAGAGGGCAAAGAGTTAGCTGTATGCCTTAAGCCTATCCAGCACTTGTGCCCATGCCTTAAGCCTAGCCAGCACTTGTTCCCCCTACCTTGATCCTAGCCAGCACTGCACTTGTGCCCATGCCTTAAGCCTAGCCCGCACTTTTGCTCAGGCCTTAAGCCTAGCCTGCACTTGTGCCCAGGCCTTAAGCCTAGCTGGCACTTGTGCCCATGCCTTAAGCCTAGCCAGCATTTGTGCCCCCTGCCTTGATCCTAGCCAGCACTGCACTTGTGCCAAGGCCTTAAGCCTAGCCCGCACTGCACTTGTGCCAGGCCTTAAGCCTAGCCCGCACTTGTGCCCAGGCCTTAAGCCTAGCCCGCACTTGTGTCCCTGCCTTAAGCCAAGCCCGCACTTGTGCCCCTGCCTTAAGCCAAGCCCACACTTGTGCCCCTGCCTTACGCCAAGCCCGCACTTGTGCCCCTGCCTTAAGCTAAGCCCGCTCTTGTTCCCCGGCCTTAAGCCAAGCCTGCATTTGTGCCCCGGCCTTAAGCCTAGCCCACTCTTGTGCCCGGGCCTTAAGCCTAGCCCGCACTTGTGCCCGGGCCTTAAGCCTAGCCCGCACTTGCGCCCGGGCGTTAAGCCTAGCCCGCACTTGCGCCCGGGCCTTAAGCCTAGCCCGCACTTGCGCCCCGGCCTTAAGCCTAGCCCGCACTTGTGCCCAGGCCTTAAGCCTAGCCCGCACTTGTGCCCCACCCTTAAGCCTAGCCCGCACTTGTGCCCCGGCCTTAAGCCTAGCCCGCACTTGTGCCCTGGCCTTAAGCCTAGCCCGCACTTGTGCCCCGGTCTTAAGTTTAGCCAGCACTTGTTCCCCCTGCCTTGATCCTAGCCAGCACTGCACTTGTGCCCATGCCTTAAGCCTAGCCCGCACTTGTGCCCAGGCCTTAAGCCTAGCCTGCACTTTTGCTCAGGCCTTAAGCCTAGCCTGCACTTGTGCCCAGGCCTTAAGCCTAGCTGGCACTTGTGCCCATGCCTTAAGCCTAGCCAACATTTGTGCCCCCTGCCTTGATCCTAGCCAGCACTGCACTTGTGCCCAGGCCTTAAGCCTAGCGCGCACTTGTGCCCAGGCCTTAAGCCTAGCCCGCACTTGTGCCCAGGCCTTAAGCCTAGCCCGCAGTTGTGCCCAGGCCTTAAGCCTAGCCAACACTTGTGCCCCGGCCTTAAGCCTAGCCCGCACTTGTGCCCCGGCCTTAAGCCTAGCCAGCACTTGTGCCCCGGCCTTAAGCTTAGCCCGCACTTGTACCCCCGCCTTAAGCCTAGCCAGCACTTGTGCCCCGGCCTTAAGCTTAGCCCGCACTTGTGCCCCGGCCTTAAGCCTAGCCCGCACTTGTGCCCCGGCCTTAAGCCTAGCCCGCACTTGTGCCCCGGCCTTAAGCCTAGCCCGCACTTGTGCCCCGGCTTTAAGCCTAGCCCGCACTTGTGCCCCGGCCTTAAGCCTAGCCCGCACTTGTGCCCCGGCCTTAAGCCTAGCCCGCACTTGTGCCCCGGCCTTAAGCCTAGCCTGCACTTGTGCCCCGGCCTTAAGCCTAGCCCACACTTGTGCCCAGGCCTTAAGCCTAGCCCGCACTTGTGTCCAGGCCTTAAGCCTAGCCCGCACTTGTGCCAAGGCCTTAGGCCTAGCCCGCACTTGTGCCCAGGCCTTAAGCCTAGCCCGCACTTGTGCCCCAGCCTTAAGCCAAGCCCGCCCTTGTGCCCCTGCCTTAAGCCAAACCCGCCCTTGTGCCCCTGCCTTAAGCCAAGCCCGCTCTTGTGCCCCTGCCTTAAGCCAAGCCCGCCCTTGTGCCCCTGCCTCAAGCCAAGCCCGCCCTTGTGCCCCTGCCTTAAGCCAAGCCCGCCCTTGTGCCCCTGCCTTAAGCCTAGCCCGCCCTTGTGCCCAGGCCTTAAGCCTAGCCCGCACTTGTACCCAGGCCTTAAGCCTAGCCTGCACTTTTGCTCAGGCCTTAAGCCTAGCCTGCACTTGTGCCCAGGCCTTAAGCCTAGCCCGCACTTGTGCCCACGCCTTAAGCCTAGCCCGCACTTGTGCCCGGCCTTAAGCCTAGCCCGCACTTGTGCCCAGTCCTTAAGCCTAGCCCGCACTTGTGCCCAGGCCTTAAGCCTAGCCCGCACTTGTGCCCAGGCCTTAAGCCTAGCCCGCACTTGTACCCAGGCCTTAAGCCTAGCCCGCACTTGTGCCCAGGCCTTAAAAGCCCACACTTTTGAGCCCCTTGAATGCTTGTTTGTTTGTTTGTTTTTGTCTTCAGCTTCATGTTGGTTATGCACATAGGGCCAGCTTTACGCTCTTCGCTCTTGTCCCGTCTGAATGCGCATGCACGACTGTAATTGGGGAAGAAGGCATTACCCATTTACGGAGGACAGATAAGAAGTGCCTGGTCGCTTGGAGCATGAGGTTATGGAGAGGCTCCGCACTGTACAACAAAGGATCTAGTCCTAAATGTCCAAGTACAGAGTAGAGGGGTGAAAGCTAGCTCTTCACCCCTATGGGTGCCTAACCCTTTATGCAAAGAGGGCAAAGAGTTAGCTGTATGCCTTAAGCCTATCCAGCACTTGTGCCCATGCCTTAAGCCTAGCCAGCACTTGTTCCCCCTACCTTGATCCTAGCCAGCACTGCACTTGTGCCCATGCCTTAAGCCTAGCCCGCACTTTTGCTCAGGCCTTAAGCCTAGCCTGCACTTGTGCCCAGGCCTTAAGCCTAGCTGGCACTTGTGCCCATGCCTTAAGCCTAGCCAGCATTTGTGCCCCCTGCCTTGATCCTAGCCAGCACTGCACTTGTGCCAAGGCCTTAAGCCTAGCCCGCACTGCACTTGTGCCAGGCCTTAAGCCTAGCCCGCACTTGTGCCCAGGCCTTAAGCCTAGCCCGCACTTGTGTCCCTGCCTTAAGCCAAGCCCGCACTTGTGCTCCTGCCTTAAGCCAAGCCCGCACTTGTGCCCCTGCCTTACGCCAAGCCCGCACTTGTGCCCCTGCCTTAAGCTAAGCCCGCTCTTGTTCCCCGGCCTTAAGCCTAGCCCACTCTTGTGCCCGGGCCTTAAGCCTAGCCCGCACTTGTGCCCGGGCCTTAAGCCTAGCCCGCACTTGCGCCCGGGCGTTAAGCCTAGCCCGCACTTGCGCCCGGGCCTTAAGCCTAGCCCGCACTTGCGCCCCGGCCTTAAGCCTAGCCCGCACTTGTGCCCAGGCCTTAAGCCTAGCCCGCACTTGTGCCCCACCCTTAAGCCTAGCCCGCACTTGTGCCCCGGCCTTAAGCCTAGCCCGCACTTGTGCCCCGGTCTTAAGCCTAGCCAGCACTTGTTCCCCCTGCCTTGATCCTAGCCAGCACTGCACTTGTGCCCATGCCTTAAGCCTAGCCCGCACTTGTGCCCAGGCCTTAAGCCTAGCCTGCACTTTTGCTCAGGCCTTAAGCCTAGCCTGCACTTGTGCCCAGGCCTTAAGCCTAGCTGGCACTTGTGCCCATGCCTTAAGCCTAGCCAACATTTGTGCCCCCTGCCTTGATCCTAGCCAGCACTGCACTTGTGCCCAGGCCTTAAGCCTAGCGCGCACTTGTGCCCAGGCCTTAAGCCTAGCCCGCACTTGTGCCCAGGCCTTAAGCCTAGCCCGCAGTTGTGCCCAGGCCTTAAGCCTAGCCAACACTTGTGCCCCGGCCTTAAGCCTAGCCCGCACTTGTGCCCCGGCCTTAAGCCTAGCCAGCACTTGTGCCCCGGCCTTAAGCTTAGCCCGCACTTGTACCCCGGCCTTAAGCCTAGCCAGCACTTGTGCCCCGGCCTTAAGCTTAGCCCGCACTTGTGCCCCGGCCTTAAGCCTAGCCCGCACTTGTGCCCCGGCCTTAAGCCTAGCCCGCACTTGTGCCCCGGCTTTAAGCCTAGCCCGCACTTGTGCCCCGGCCTTAAGCCTAGCCCGCACTTGTGCCCCGGCCTTAAGCCTAGCCCGCACTTGTGCCCCGGCCTTAAGCCTAGCCCGCACTTGTGCCCCGGCCTTAAGCCTAGCCCACACTTGTGCCCAGGCCTTAAGCCTAGCCCGCACTTGTGTCCAGGCCTTAAGCCTAGCCCGCACTTGTGCCAAGGCCTTAGGCCTAGCCCGCACTTGTGCCCAGGCCTTAAGCCTAGCCCGCACTTGTGCCCCAGCCTTAAGCCAAGCCCGCCCTTGTGCCCCTGCCTTAAGCCAAACCCGCCCTTGTGCCCCTGCCTTAAGCCAAGCCCGCTCTTGTGCCCCTGCCTTAAGCCAAGCCCGCCCTTGTGCCCCTGCCTCAAGCCAAGCCCGCCCTTGTGCCCCTGCCTTAAGCCAAGCCCGCCCTTGTGCCCCTGCCTTAAGCCTAGCCCGCCCTTGTGCCCAGGCCTTAAGCCTAGCCCGCACTTGTGCCCAGGCCTTAAGCCTAGCCCGCACTTGTGCCCCGGCCCTAAGCCTAGCCCGCACTTGTGCCCTGGCCTTAAGCCTAGCCCGCACTTGTGCTCAGGCCTTAAGCCTAGCCCGCACTTGTGCCCAGGCCTTAAGCCTAGCCCACACTTGTGCCCCAGCCTTAAGCCTAGCCCGCACTTGTGCCCCGGCCTTAAGCCAAGCCCGCCCTTGTGCCCCTGCCTTAAGCCAAGCCCGCCCTTGTGCCCCTGCCTTAAGCCAAGCCCGCCCTTGTGCCCCTGCCTTAAGCCTAGCCCGCCCTTGTGCCCCGGCCTTAAGCCAAGCCCACCCTTGTGCCCAGGCCTTAAGCCTAGCCCGTACTTGTGCCCAGGGCTTAAGCCTAGCCCACACTTGTGCCCCTGCCTTAAGCCTAGCCCACACTTGTGCCCAGGCCTTAAGCCTAGCCCACACTTGTGCCCAGGCCTTAAGCCTAGCCCGCACTTGTGCCCAGGCCTTAAGCCTAGCCCGCACTTGTGCCCAGGCCTTAAGCCTAGCCCGCACTTGTGCCCAGGCCTTAAGCCTAGCCCGCACTTGTGCCCAGGCCTTAAGACTAGCCCGCGCTTTTGAGCCCCTTGAATGCTTGTTTGTTTGTTTTTGTCTTCAGCTTCATGTTGGTTATGCACATAGGGCCAGCTTTACGCTCTTCGCTCTTGTCCCTTCTGAATGCGCATGCACGACTGTAATTGGGGAAGAAGGCATTACCCATTTACGGAGGACAGACAAGAAGTGCCTGGTCGCTTGGAGCATGGGGTTATGGAGAGGCTCCGCACTGTACAACAAAGGATCTAGTCCTAAATGTCCAAGTACAGAGTAGAGGGGTGAAAGCTAGCTCTTCACCCCTATGGGTGCCTAACCCTTTATGCAAAGAGTGCAAAGAGTTAGCTGTATGCCTTAAGCCTAGCCAGCACATGTGCCCGTGCCTTAAGCCTAGCCAGCACTTGTGCCTCCTGCCTTGAATCTAGCCAGCACTGCACTTGTGCCCATGCCTTAAGCCTAGCCCGCACTTGTGCCCAGGCCTTAAGCCTAGCCTGCACTTGTGCCCAGGCCTTAAGCCTAGCTGGAACTTGTGCCCATGCCTTAAGCCTAGCCAGCATTTGTGCCCCCTGCCTTGATCCTAGCCCAGCGCTGCACTTGTGCCCAGGCCTTAAGCCTAGCCCGCACTGCACTTGTCCCCAGGCCTTAAGCCTAGCCCGCACTTGTGCCCAGGCCTTAAGCCTAGCCCGCACTTGTGCCCCGGCCTTAAGCCTAGCCCGCACCTGTGCCCCGGCCTTAAGCCTAGCCCGCACCTGTGCCCCGACCTTAAGCCTAGCCCGCACCTGTGCCCCGGCCTTAAGCCTAGCCCACACCTGTGCCCCGGCCTTAAGCCTAGCCCGCACCTGTGCCCCGGCCTTAAGCCTAGCCCACACTTGTGCCCCGGCCTTAAGCCTAGCCCGGTATTGTGCCCCGGCCTTAAGCCAAGCCCGCACTTGTGCCCAGGTCTTAAGCTTAGCCCGCACTTGTACCCCGGCCTTAAGCCTAGCCAGCACTTGTGCCCCGGCCTTAAGCTTGGCCCGCACTTGTGCCCCGGCCTTAAGCCTAGCCCGCACTTGTGCCCAGGCCTTAAGCCTAGCCCGCACTTGTGCTTTGGCCTTAAGCCTAGCCCGCACCTGTGACCCGGCCTTAAGCCTAGCCCGCACCTGTGCCCCGGCCTTAAGCCTAGCCCGTACCTGTGCCCCAGCCTTAAGCCTAGCCCGCACCTGTGCCCCGGCCTTAAGCCTAGCCCGCACCTGTGCCCCGGCCTTAAGCCTAGCCCGCACCTGTGCCCCGGCCTTAAGCCTAGCCCGCACCTGTGCCCCGGCCTTAAGCCTAGCCCGCACCTGTGCCCCGGCCTTAAGCCTAGCCCGCACCTGTGCCCCGGCCTTAAGCCTAGCCCGTACCTGTGCCCAGGCCTTAAGCCTAGCCCGCACTTGTGCCCCGGCCTTAAGCCTAGCCCGCACTTGTGCCCCGGCCTTAAGCCTAGCCCGCACTTGTGCCCCGGCCTTAAGCCTAGCCCGCACTTGTGCCCCGGCATTAAGCCTAGCCCGCACTTGTGCCCCGGCCTTAAGCCTAGCCCGCTCTTGTGCCCCGGCCTTAAGCCTAACCCGCACTTGTGCCCCGCCCTTAAGCCTAGCCCGCACTTGTGCCCCGGCCTTAAGCCTAGCCCGCACTTGTGCCCTGGCCTTAAGCCTAGCCCGCACTTTTGAGCCCCTTGAATGCTTGTTTGTTTGTTTTTGTCTTCAGCTTCATGTTGGTTATGCACATAGGGCCAGCTTTACGCTCTTCGCTCTTGTCCCTTCTGAATGCGCATGCACGACTGTAATTGGGGAAGAAGGCATTACCCATTTACGGAGGACAGACAAGAAGTGCCTGGTCGCTTGGAGCATGGGGTTATGGAGAGGCTCCGCACTGTACAACAAAGGATCTAGTCCTAAATGTCCAAGTACAGAGTAGAGGGGTGAAAGCTAGCTCTTCACCCCTATGGGTGCCTAACCCTTTATGCAAAGAGTGCAAAGAGTTAGCTGTATGCCTTAAGCCTAGCCAGCACATGTGCCCATGCCTTAAGCCTAGCCAGCACTTGTGCCCCCTGCCTTGAATCTAGCCAGCACTGCACTTGTGCCCATGCCTTAAGCCTAGCCCGCACTTGTGCCCAGGCCTTAAGCCTACCCTGCACTTTTGCTCAGGCCTTAAGCCTAGCCTGCACTTGTGCCCAGGCCTTAAGCCTAGCTGGCACTTGTGCCCATGCCTTAAGCCTAGCCAGCATTTGTGCCCCCTGCCTTGATCCTAGCCAGCACTGCACTTGTGCCCAGGCCTTAAGCCTAGCCCGCACTGCACTTGTCCCCAGGCCCTAAGCCTAGCCCGCACTTGTGCCCAGGCCTTAAGCCTAGCCCGCACTTGTGCTTCGGCCTTAAGCCTAGCCCGCACCTGTGCCCCGGCCTTAAGCCTAGCCCGCACCTGTGCCCCGGCCTTAAGCCTAGCCCGCACCTGTGCCCCGACCTTACGCCTAGCCCGCACCTGTCCCCGGCCTTAAGCCTAGCCCACACCTGTGCCCCGGCCTTAAGCCTAGCCCGCACCTGTGCCCCGGCCTTAAGCCTAGCCCAAACTTGTGCCCCGGCCTTAAGCCTAGCCCGCACTTGTGCCCCGGCCTGAAGCCAAGCCCGCACTTGTGCCCAGGCCTTAAGCCTAGCCCGCACTTGTACCCCGGCCTTAAGCCTAGCCTGCACTTGTGCCCCGGCCTTAAGCCTAGCCCGCACTTGTGCCCCGGCCTTAAGCCTAGCCCGCACTTGTGCCCAGGCCTTAAGCCTAGCCCGCACTTGTGCTTTGGCCTTAAGCCTAGCCCGCACCTGTGCCCCGGCCTTAAGCCTAGCCCGCACCTGTGCCCCGGCCTTAAGTCTAGCCCGCACCTGTGCCCTGGCCTTAAGCCTAGCCCGCACCTGTGCCCCGGCCTTAAGCCTAGCATGTACCTGTGCCCCAGCCTTAAGCCTAGCCCGCACCTGTGCCCCGGCCTTAAGCCTAGCCCGCACCTGTGCCCCGGCCTTAAGCCTAGCCCACACCTGTGCCCCGGCCTTAAGCCTAACCCGCACCTGTGCCCCGGCCTTAAGCCTAGCCCGCACCTGTGCCCCGGCCTTAAGCCTAGCCCGCACCTGTGCCCCGGCCTTAAGCCTAGCCCGCACTTGTGCCCCGGCCTTACGCCTAGCCCGCACTTGTGCCCCGGCCTTAAGCCTAGCCTGCACTTGTGCCCCGGCCTTAAGCCTAGCCCGCACTTGTGCCCCGGCCTTAAGCCTAGCCCGCACTTGTGCCCCGGCCTTAAACCTAGCCTGCACTTGTGCCCCGGCCTTAAGCCTAGCCCGCACTTGTGCCCCGGCCTTAAGCCTAGCCCGCACTTGTGCCCCGGCCTTAAGCCTAGCCCACAATTGTGCCCCGGCCTTAAGCCTAGCCCGAACCTGTGCCCGGCCTTAAGCCTAGCCCGCACCTGTGCCCCGGCCTTAAGCCTAGCCCGCACTTGTGCCAAGGCCTTAAGCCTAGCCTGCACTTTTGCTCAGGCCTTAAGCCTAGCCTGCACTTGTGCCCAGGCCTCAAGCCTAGCCCGCACTTGTGCCCAGGCCTTAAGCCTAGCCCGCACTTTTGCTCAGGCCTTAACCCTAGCCCACACTTGTGCCCAGGCCTTAAGCCTAGCCTGCACTTTTGCTCAGGCCTTAAGCCTAGCCTGCACTTGTGCCCAGGCCTCAAGCCTAGCCCGCACTTGTGCCTAGGCCTTAAGCCTAGCCCGCACTTGTGCCCAGGCCTTAAGCCTAGCCCGCACTTGTGCCCCGGCCTTAAGCCAAGCCCGCCCTTGTGCCCCTGCCTTAAGCCAAGCCCGCTCTTGTGCCCCTGCCTTAAGCCTAGCCCGCTCTTGTGCCCAGGCCTTAAGCCTAGCCCGCACTTGTACCCAGGCCTTAAGCCTAGCCTGCACTTTTGCTCAGGCCTTAAGCCTAGCCTGCACTTGTGCCCAGGCCTTAAGCCTAGCCCGCACTTGTGCCCACGCCTTAAGCCTAGCCCGCACTTGTGCCCGGCCTTAAGCCTAGCCCGCACTTGTGCCCAGTCCTTAAGCCTAGCCCGCACTTGTGCCCAGGCCTTAAGCCTAGCCCGCACTTGTGCCCAGGCCTTAAGCCTAGCCCGCACTTGTACCCAGGCCTTAAGCCTAGCCCGCACTTGTGCCCAGGCCTTAAAAGCCCACACTTTTGAGCCCCTTGAATGCTTGTTTGTTTGTTTGTCTTTGTCTTCAGCTTCATGTTGGTTATGCACATAGGGCCAGCTTTACGCTCTTCGCTCTTGTCCCGTCTGAATGCGCATGCACGACTGTAATTGGGGAAGAAGGCATTACCCATTTACGGAGGACAGATAAGAAGTGCCTGGTCGCTTGGAGCATGAGGTTATGGAGAGGCTCCGCACTGTACAACAAAGGATCTAGTCCTAAATGTCCAAGTACAGAGTAGAGGGGTGAAAGCTAGCTCTTCACCCCTATGGGTGCCTAACCCTTTATGCAAAGAGGGCAAAGAGTTAGCTGTATGCCTTAAGCCTATCCAGCACTTGTGCCCATGCCTTAAGCCTAGCCAGCACTTGTTCCCCCTACCTTGATCCTAGCCAGCACTGCACTTGTGCCCATGCCTTAAGCCTAGCCCGCACTTTTGCTCAGGCCTTAAGCCTAGCCTGCACTTGTGCCCAGGCCTTAAGCCTAGCTGGCACTTGTGCCCATGCCTTAAGCCTAGCCAGCATTTGTGCCCCCTGCCTTGATCCTAGCCAGCACTGCACTTGTGCCCAGGCCTTAAGCCTAGCCCGCACTGCACTTGTGCCCAGGCCTTAAGCCTAGCCCGCACTTGTGCCCAGGCCTTAAGCCTAGCCCGCACTTGTGTCCCTGCCTTAAGCCAAGCCCGCACTTGTGCCCCTGCCTTAAGCCAAGCCCGCACTTGTGCCCCTGCCTTACGCCAAGCCCGCACTTGTGCCCCTGCCTTAAGCTAAGCCCGCTCTTGTTCCCCGGCCTTAAGCCAAGCCTGCATTTGTGCCCCGGCCTTAAGCCTAGCCCACTCTTGTGCCCGGGCCTTAAGCCTAGCCCGCACTTGTGCCCGGGCCTTAAGCCTAGCCCGCACTTGCGCCCGGGCCTTAAGCCTAGCCCGCACTTGCGCCCGGGCCTTAAGCCTAGCCCGCACTTGCGCCCCGGCCTTAAGCCTAGCCCGCACTTGTGCCCAGGCCTTAAGCCTAGCCCGCACTTGTGCCCCACCCTTAAGCCTAGCCCGCACTTGTGCCCCGGCCTTAAGCCTAGCCCGCACTTGTGCCCTGGCCTTAAGCCTAGCCCGCACTTGTGCCCCGGTCTTAAGTTTAGCCAGCACTTGTTCCCCCTGCCTTGATCCTAGCCAGCACTGCACTTGTGCCCATGCCTTAAGCCTAGCCCGAACTTGTGCCCAGGCCTTAAGCCTAGCCTGCACTTTTGCTCAGGCCTTAAGCCTAGCCTGCACTTGTGCCCAGGCCTTAAGCCTAGCTGGCACTTGTGCCCATGCCTTAAGCCTAGCCAACATTTGTGCCCCCTGCCTTGATCCTAGCCAGCACTGCACTTGTGCCCAGGCCTTAAGCCTAGCCCGCACTTGTGCCCAGGCCTTAAGCCTAGCCCGCACTTGTGCCCAGGCCTTAAGCCTAGCCCGCAGTTGTGCCCAGGCCTTAAGCCTAGTCAACACTTGTGCCCCGGCCTTAAGCCTAGCCCGCACTTGTGCCCCGGCCTTAAGCCTAGCCAGCACTTGTGCCCCGGCCTTAAGCTTAGCCCGCACTTGTACCCCGGCCTTAAGCCTAGCCAGCACTTGTGCCCCGGCCTTAAGCTTAGCCCGCACTTGTGCCCCGGCCTTAAGCCTAGCCCGCACTTGTGCCCCGGCCTTAAGCCTAGCCCGCACTTGTGCCCCGGCCTTAAGCCTAGCCCGCACTTGTGCCCCGGCTTTAAGCCTAGCCCGCACTTGTGCCCCGGCCTTAAGCCTAGCCCGCACTTGTGCCCCGGCCTTAAGCCTAGCCCGCACTTGTGCCCCGGCCTTAAGCCTAGCCCGCACTTGTGCCCCGGCCTTATGCCTAGCCCGCACTTGTGCCCTGGCCTTAAGCCTAGCCCGCACATGTGCCCCGGCCTTAAGCCTAGCCCGCACTTGTGCCTGCCCAAGCCTTAAGCCTAGCCCGCACTTGTGCCCCGGCCTTAAGCCTAGCCCGCACTTGTGCCCCGGCCTTAAGCCAAGCCCGCACTTGTGCCCAGGCCTTAAGCCTAGCCCGCACTTGTGCCCAGGCCTTAAGCCTAGCCCGCACCTGTGCCCCGGCCTTAAGCCTAGCCCGCACCTGTGCCCCGGCCTTAAGTCTAGCCCGCACCTGTGCCCCGGCCTTAAGCCTAGCCCGCACCTGTGCCCCGGCCTTAAGCCTAGCCCGTACCTGTGTGCCAGCATTAAGCCTAGCCCGCACCTGTCCCCCGGCCTTAAGCCTAGCCCGCACCTGTGCCCCGGCCTTAAGCCTAGCCCACACCTGTGCCCCGGCCTTAAGCCTAGCCCGCACCTGTTCCCCGACCTTAAGCCTAGCCCGCACCTGTGCCCCGGCCTTAAGCCTAGCCCGCACCTGTGCCCCGGCCTTAAGCCTAGCCCGTACCTGTGCCCACGCCTTAAGCCTAGCCCGCACTTGTGCCCCGGCCTTAAGCCTAGCCCACACTTGTGCCCCGGCCTTAAGCCTAGCCCGCACTTGTGCCCCGGCCATAAGCCTAGCCCGCACTTGTGCCCCGGCCTTAAGCCTAGCCTGCACTTGTGCCCCGGCCTTAAGCCTAGCCCGCACTTGTGCCCCGGCCTTAAGCCTAGCCCGCACTTGTGCCCCGGCCTTAAGCCTAGCCCGCACTCGTGCCCCGGCCTTAAGCCTAGCCCGCACTCCTGCCCCGGCCTTAAGCCTAGCCCACACCTGTGCCCCGGCCATAAGCCTAGCCCACACCTGTGCCCCGGCCTTAAGCCTAGCCCGCACCTGTGCCCCGGCCTTAAGCCTAGCCCGCACTTGTGCCCAGGCCTTAAGCCTAGCCTGCAGTTTTGCTCAGGCCTTAAGCCTAGCCTGCACTTGTGCCCAGGCCTTAAGCCTAGCCCGCACTTGTGCCCAGGCCTTAAGCCTAGCCCGCACTTTTGCTCAGGCCTTAAGCCTAGCCCACACTTGTGCCCAGGCCTTAAGCCTAGCCTGCACTTTTGCTCAGGCCTTAAGCCTAGCCTGCACTTGTGCCCAGGCCTTAAGCCTAGCCCGCACTTGTGCCCAGGCCTTAAGCCTAGCCCGCACTTGTGCCCCGGCCTTAAGCCAAGCCCGCCCTTGTGCCCCTGCCTTAAGCCAAGCCCGCACTTGTGCCCCTGCCTTACGCCAAGCCCGCACTTGTGCCCCTGCCTTAAGCTAAGCCCGCTCTTGTTCCCCGGCCTTAAGCCAAGCCTGCATTTGTGCCCCGGCCTTAAGCCTAGCCCACTCTTGTGCCCGGGCCTTAAGCCTAGCCCGCAATTGTGCCCGGGCCTTAAGCCTAGCCCGCACTTGCGCCTGGGCCTTAAGCCTAGCCCGCACTTGCGCCCGGGCCTTAAGCCTAGCCCGCACTTGCGCCCCGGCCTTAAGCCTAGCCCGCACTTGTGCCCAGGCCTTAAGCCTAGCCCGCACTTGTGCCCCACCCTTAAGCCTAGCCCGCACTTGTGCCCCGGCCTTAAGCCTAGCCCGCACTTGTGCCCTGGCCTTAAGCCTAGCCCGCACTTGTGCCCCGGTCTTAAGTTTAGCCAGCACTTGTTCCCCCTGCCTTGATCCTAGCCAGCACTGCACTTGTGCCCATGCCTTAAGCCTAGCCCGCACTTGTGCCCAGGCCTTAAGCCTAGCCTGCACTTTTGCTCAGGCCTTAAGCCTAGCCTGCACTTGTGCCCAGGCCTTAAGCCTAGCTGGCACTTGTGCCCATGCCTTAAGCCTAGCCAACATTTGTGCCCCCTGCCTTGATCCTAGCCAGCACTGCACTTGTGCCCAGGCCTTAAGCCTAGCCCGCACTTGTGCCCAGGCCTTAAGCCTAGCCCGCACTTGTGCCCAGGCCTTAAGCCTAGCCCGCAGTTGTGCCCAGGCCTTAAGCCTAGCCAACACTTGTGCCCCGGCCTTAAGCCTAGCCCGCACTTGTGCCCCGGCCTTAAGCCTAGCCAGCACTTGTGCCCCGGCCTTAAGCTTAGCCCGCACTTGTACCCCGGCCTTAAGCCTAGCCAGCACTTGTGCCCCGGCCTTAAGCTTAGCCCGCACTTGTGCCCCGGCCTTAAGCCTAGCCCGCACTTGTGCCCCGGCCTTAAGCCTAGCCCGCACTTGTGCCCCGGCCTTAAGCCTAGCCCGCACTTGTGCCCCGGCTTTAAGCCTAGCCCGCACTTGTGCCCCGGCCTTAAGCCTAGCCCGCACTTGTGCCCCGGCCTTAAGCCTAGCCCGCACTTGTGCCCCGGCCTTAAGCCTAGCCCGCACTTGTGCCCCGGCCTTATGCCTAGCCCGCACTTGTGCCCTGGCCTTAAGCCTAGCCCGCACTTGTGCCCCGGCCTTAAGCCTAGCCCGCACTTGTGCCTGCCCCAGCCTTAAGCCTAGCCCGCACTTGTGCCCCGGCCTTAAGCCTAGCCTGCACTTGTGCCCCGGCCTTAAGCCTAGCCCGCACTTGTGCCCAGGCCTTAAGCCTAGCCCGCACTTGTGCCCAGGCCTTAAGCCTAGCCCGCACCTGTGCCCCGGCCTTAAGCCTAGCCCGCACCTGTGCCCCGGCCTTAAGTCTAGCCCGCACCTGTGCCCCGGCCTTAAGCCTAGCCCGCACCTGTGCCCCGGCCTTAAGCCTAGCCCGTACCTGTGCCCCAGCATTAAGCCTAGCCCGCACATGTCCCCCGGCCTTAAGCCTAGCCCGCACCTGTGCCCCGGCCTTAAGCCTAGCCCACACCTGTGCCCCGGCCTTAAGCCTAGCCCGCACCTGTTCCTTGACCTTAAGCCTAGCCCGCACCTGTGCCCCGGCCTTAAGCCTAGCCCACACCTGTGCCCCGGCCTTAAGCCTAGCCCGTACCTGTGCCCACGCCTTAAGCCTAGCCCGCACTTGTGCCCCGGCCTTAAGCCTAGCCCACACTTGTGCCCCGGCCTTAAGCCTAGCCCGCACTTGTGCCCCGGCCATAAGCCTAGCCCGCACTTGTGCCCCGGCCTTAAGCCTAGCCTGCACTTGTGCCCCGGCCTTAAGCCTAGCCCGCACTTGTGCCCCGGCCTTAAGCCTAGCCCGCACTTGTGCCCCGGCCTTAAGCCTAGCCCGCACTCGTGCCCCGGCCTTAAGCCTAGCCCGCACTCCTGCCCCGGCCTTAAGCCTAGCCCACACCTGTGCCCCGGCCTTAAGCCTAGCCCACACCTGTGCCCCGGCCTTAAGCCTAGCCCGCACCTGTGCCCCGGCCTTAAGCCTAGCCCGCACTTGTGCCCAGGCCTTAAGCCTAGCCTGCACTTTTGCTCAGGCCTTAAGCCTAGCCTGCACTTGTGCCCAGGCCTTAAGCCTAGCCCGCACTTGTGCCCAGGCCTTAGGCCTAGCCCGCACTTTTGCTCAGGCCTTAAGCCTAGCCCACACTTGTGCCCAGGCCTTAAGCCTAGCCTGCACTTTTGCTCAGGCCTTAAGCCTAGCCTGCACTTGTGCCCAGGCCTTAAGCCTAGCCCGCACTTGTGCCCAGGCCTTAAGCCTAGCCCGCACTTGTGCCCCGGCCTTAAGCCAAGCCCGCCCTTGTGCCCCTGCCTTAAGCCAAGCTCGCTCTTGTGCCCCTGCCTTAAGCCTAGCCCGCCCTTGTGCCCAGGCCTTAAGCCGAGCCCGCACTTGTGCCCAGGCCTTAAGCCTAGCCTGCACTTTTGCTCAGGCCTTAAGCCTAGCCTGCACTTGTGCCCCGGCCTTAAGCCTAGCCCGCACTTGTGCCCACGCCTTAAGCCTAGCCCGCACTTGTGCCCGGCCTTAAGCCTAGCCCGCACTTTTGCTCAGGCCTTAAGCCTAGCCGGCACTTGTGCCCAGGCCTTAAGCCTAGCTGGCACTTGTGCCCATGCCTTAAGCCTAGCCAGCATTTGTGCCCCCTGCCTTGATCCTAGCCAGCACTGCACTTGTGCCCAGGCCTTAAGCCTAGCCCGCACTGCACTTGTGCCCAGGCCTTAAGCCTAGCCCGCACTTGTGCCCAGGCCTAAAGCCTAGCCCGCACTTGTGTCCCTGCCTTAAGCCAAGCCCGCACTTGTGCCCCTGCCTTAAGCCAAGCCTGCACTTGTGCCCCTGCCTTACGCCAAGCCCGCACTTGTGCCCCTGCCTTAAGCTAAGCCTGCTCTTGTTCCCCGGCCTTAAGCCAAGCCTGCATTTGTGCCCCGGCCTTAAGCCTAGCCCACTCTTGTGCCCGGGCCTTAAGCCTAGCCCGCACTTGCGCCCGGGCCTTAAGCCTAGCCCGCACTTGCGCCCCGGCCTTAAGCATAGCCCGCACTTGTGCCCAGGCCTTAAGCCTAGCCCGCACTTGTGCCCCGGCCTTAAGCCTAGCCCGCACTTGTGCCCCGCCCTTAAACCTAGCCCGCACTTGTGCCCCGGCCTTAAGCCTAGCCCGCACTTGTGCCTCGGCCTTAAGCCCAGCCCGCACTTGTGCCCTGGCCTTAAGCCCAGCCCACACTTGTGCCCCGGCCTTAAGCCTAGCCCGCAATTGTGCCCCGGCCTTAAGCCTAGCCCACATTTGTGCCCCGGCCTTAAGCCTAGCCCACATTTGTGCCCCAGCCTTAAGCCTAGCCCGCACTTGTGCCCCGGCCTTAAGCCTAGCCCACACTTGTGCCCCGGCTGTAAGCCTAGCCCGCACTTGTGCCCCGGCCTTAAGCCTAGCCCGCACTTGTGCCCCGGCCTTAAGCCTAGTCCGCACTTGCGCCCCGGCCTTAAGCCTAGCCCGCACTTGTGCCTCGGCCTTAAGCCTAGCCCGCACTTGTGCCCCGGCCTTAAGCCTAGCCCGCACTTGTGCCCCGGCCTTAAGCCTAGCCCGCACTTGTGCCCCGGCCTTAAGCCTAGCCCGCACTTGTGCCCCGGCCTTAAGCCTAGCCCGCACTTGTGCCCCGGCCTTAAGCCTAGCCCGCACTTGTGCCCCGGCCTTAAGCCTAGTCCGCACTTGCGCCCCGGCCTTAAGCCTAGCCCGCACTTGTGCCTCGGCCTTAATCCTAGCCCGCACTTGTGCCCCGGCCTTAAGACTAGCCCGCACTTGTGCCCCGGCCTTAAGCCTAGCCCGCACTTGTGCCCCGGCCTTAAGCCTAGCCCGCACTTGTGCCCCGGCCTTAAGCCTAGCCCGCACTTGTGCCCCGGCCTTAAGCCTAGCCCGCACTTGTGCCCCGGCCTTAAGCCTAGCCCACTCTTGTGCCTGGGCCTTAAGCCTAGCCCGCACTTGTGCCCGGGCCTTAAGCCTAGCCCGCACTTGCGCCCGGGCCTTAAGCCTAGCCCGCACTTGCGCCGCGGCCTTAAGCCTAGCCCGCACTTGTGCCCAGGCCTTAAGCCTAGCCCGCACTTGTGCTCCGGCCTTAAGCCTAGCCCGCACTTGTGCCCCGCCCTTAAACCTTGCCCGCACTTGTGCCCCGGCCTTAAGCCTAGCCCGCACTTGTGCCCCGGCCTTAAGCCTAGCCCGCACTTGTGCCTCGGCCTTAAGCCCAGCCCGCACTTGTGCCCCGGCCTTAAGCCCAGCCCACACTTGTGCCCCGGCCTTAAGCCTAGCCCGCACTTGTGCCCCGGCCTTAAGCCTAGCCCGAACTTGTTCCTCGGCCTTAAGCCTAGCCCGCAATTGTGCCCCGGCCTTAAGCCTAGCCCGCACTTGTGCCCCGGCCTTAAGCCTAGCCCGCATTTGTGCCCCAGCCTTAAGCCTAGCCCGCACTTGTGCCCCGGCCTTAAGCCTAGCCCACACTTGTGCCCCGGCCTTAAGCCTAGCCCGCACTTGTGCCCCGGCCTCAATCCTAGCCCGCACTTGTGCCCCGGCCTTAAGCCTAGCCCACACTTGTGCCCCGGCCTTAAGCCTAGCCCGCACTTGTGCCCCGGCCTTAAGCCTAGCCCGCACTTGTGCCCCGGCCTTAAGCCTAGCCCGCACTTGTGCCCCGGCCTTAAGCCTAGCCCGCACTTGTGCCCCGGCCTTAAGCCTAGCCCGCACTTGTGCCCCGGCCTTAAGCCTAGTCCGCACTTGTGCCCCGGCCTTAAGCCTAGCCCGCACTTGTGCCTCGGCCTTAATCCTAGCCCGCACTTGTGCCCCGGCCTTAAGACTAGCCCGCACTTGTGCCCCGGCCTTAAGCCTAGCCCGCACTTGTGCCCCGGCCTTAAGCCTAGCCCGCACTTGTGCCCCGGCCTTAAGCCTAGCCCGCACTTGTGCCCCGGCCTTAAGCCTAGCCCGCACTTGTGCCTCGGCCTTAAGCCTAGCCCGCAATTGTGCCCCGGCCTTAAGCCTAGCCCGCAATTGTGCCCCGGCCTTAAGCCTAGCCCGCATTTGTGCCCCAGCCTTAAGCCTAGCCCGCACTTGTGCCCCGGCCTTAAGCCTAGTCCGCACTTGCGCCCCGGCCTTAAGCCTAGCCCGCACTTGTGCCTCGGCCTTAATCCTAGCCCGCACTTGTGCCCCGGCCTTAAGACTAGCCCGCACTTGTGCCCCGGCCTTAAGCCTAGCCCGCACTTGTGCCCCGGCCTTAAGCCTAGCCCGCACTTGTGCCCCGGCCTTAAGCCTAGCCCGCACTTGTGCCCCGGCCTTAAGCCTAGCCCGCACTTGTGCCCCGGCCTTAAGCCTAGACCACTCTTGTGCCCGGGCCTTAAGCCTAGCCCGCACTTGTGCCCGGGCCTTAAGCCTAGCCCGCACTTGCGCCCGGGCCTTAAGCCTAGCCCGCACTTGCGCCCCGGCCTTAAGCCTAGCCCGCACTTGTGCCCAGGCCTTAAGCCTAGCCCGCACTTGTGCCCCGGCCTTAAGCCTAGCCCGCACTTGTGCCCCGCCCTTAAACCTTGCCCGCACTTGTGCCCCGGCCTTAAGCCTAGCCCGAACTTGTGCCCTGGCCTTAAGCCTAGCCCGCACTTGTGCCTCGGCCTTAAGCCCAGCCCGCACTTGTGCCCCGGCCTTAAGCCCAGCCCACACTTGTGCCCCGGCCTTAAGCCTAGCCCGCACTTGTGCCCCGGCCTTAAGCCTAGCCCGAACTTGTTCCTCGGCCTTAAGCCTAGCCCGCAATTGTGCCCCGGCCTTAAGCCTAGCCCGCACTTGTGCCCCGGCCTTAAGCCTAGCCCGCATTTGTGCCCCAGCCTTAAGCCTAGCCCGCACTTGTGCCCCGGCCTTAAGCCTAGCCCACACTTGTGCCCCGGCCTTAAGCCTAGCCCGCACTTGTGCCCCGGCCTTAAGCCTAGCCCGCACTTGTGCCCCGGCCTTAAGCCTAGCCCACACTTGTGCCCCGGCCTTAAGCCTAGCCCGCACTTGTGCCCCGGCCTTAAGCCTAGCCCGCACTTGTGCCCCGGCCTTAAGCCTAGCCCGCACTTGTGCCCCGGCCTTAAGCCTAGCCCGCACTTGTGCCCCGGCCTTAAGCCTAGCCCGCACTTGTGCCCCGGCCTTAAGCCTAGTCCGCACTTGTGCCCCGGCCTTAAGCCTAGCCCGCACTTGTGCCTCGGCCTTAATCCTAGCCCGCACTTGTGCCCCGGCCTTAAGACTAGCCCGCACTTGTGCCCCGGCCTTAAGCCTAGCCCGCACTTGTGCCCCGGCCTTAAGCCTAGCCCGCACTTGTGCCCCGGCCTTAAGCCTAGCCCGCACTTGTGCCCCGGCCTTAAGCCTAGCCCGCACTTGTGCCTCGGCCTTAAGCCTAGCCCGCAATTGTGCCCCGGCCTTAAGCCTAGCCCGCAATTGTGCCCCGGCCTTAAGCCTAGCCCGCATTTGTGCCCCAGCCTTAAGCCTAGCCCGCACTTGTGCCCGGCCTTAAGCCTAGCCCACACTTGTGCCCCGGCCTTAAGCCTAGCCCGCACTTGTGCCCCGGCCTTAAGCCTAGCCCGCACTTGTGCCCCGGCCTTAAGCCTAGCCCACACTTGTGCCCCGGCCTTAAGCCTAGCCCGCACTTGTACCCAGGCCTTAAGCCTAGCCTGCACTTTTGCTCAGGCCTTAAGCCTAGCCTGCACTTGTGCCCAGGCCTCAAGCCTAGCCCGCACTTGTGCCTAGGCCTTAAGCCTAGCCCGCACTTGTGCCCAGGCCTTAAGCCTAGCCCGCACTTGTGCCCCGGCCTTAAGCCAAGCCCGCCCTTGTGCCCCTGCCTTAAGCCAAGCCCGCTCTTGTGCCCCTGCCTTAAGCCTAGCCCGCTCTTGTGCCCAGGCCTTAAGCCTAGCCCGCACTTGTACCCAGGCCTTAAGCCTAGCCTGCACTTTTGCTCAGGCCTTAAGCCTAGCCTGCACTTGTGCCCAGGCCTTAAGCCTAGCCCGCACTTGTGCCCACGCCTTAAGCCTAGCCCGCACTTGTGCCCGGCCTTAAGCCTAGCCCGCACTTGTGCCCAGTCCTTAAGCCTAGCCCGCACTTGTGCCCAGGCCTTAAGCCTAGCCCGCACTTGTGCCCAGGCCTTAAGCCTAGCCCGCACTTGTGCCTCGGCCTTAATCCTAGCCCGCACTTGTGCCCCGGCCTTAAGACTAGCCCGCACGTGTGCCCCGGCCTTAAGCCTAGCCCGCACTTGTGCCCCGGCCTTAAGCCTAGCCCGCACTTGTGCCTCGGCCTTAAGCCTAGCCCGCAATTGTGCCCCGGCCTTAAGCCTAGCCCGCAATTGTGCCCCGGCCTTAAGCCTAGCCCGCATTTGTGCCCCAGCCTTAAGCCTAGCCCGCACTTGTGCCCCGGCCTTAAGCCTAGCCCGCACTTGTGCCCCGGCCTTAAGCCTAGCCAGCACTTGTGCCCCGGCCTTAAGCTTAGCCCGCACTTGTGCCCCGGCCTTAAGCCTAGCCCGCACTTGTGCCCCGGCCTTAAGCCTAGCCCGCACTTGTGCCCCGGCCTTAAGCCTAGCCCGCACTTGTGCCCCGGCTTTAAGCCTAGCCCGCACTTGTGCCCCGGCCTTAAGCCTAGCCCGCACTTGTGCCCCGGCCTTAAGCCTAGCCCGCACTTGTGCCCCGGCCTTAAGCCTAGCCCGCACTTGTGCCCCGGCCTTATGCCTAGCCCGCACTTGTGCCCTGGCCTTAAGCCTAGCCCGCACATGTGCCCCGGCCTTAAGCCTAGCCCGCACTTGTGCCTGCCCAAGCCTTAAGCCTAGCCCGCACTTGTGCCCCGGCCTTAAGCCTAGCCCGCACTTGTGCCCCGGCCTTAAGCCAAGCCCGCACTTGTGCCCAGGCCTTAAGCCTAGCCCGCACTTGTGCCCAGGCCTTAAGCCTAGCCCGCACCTGTGCCCCGGCCTTAAGCCTAGCCCGCACCTGTGCCCCGGCCTTAAGTCTAGCCCGCACCTGTGCCCCGGCCTTAAGCCTAGCCCGCACCTGTGCCCCGGCCTTAAGCCTAGCCCGTACCTGTGTGCCAGCATTAAGCCTAGCCCGCACCTGTCCCCCGGCCTTAAGCCTAGCCCGCACCTGTGCCCCGGCCTTAAGCCTAGCCCACACCTGTGCCCCGGCCTTAAGCCTAGCCCGCACCTGTTCCCCGACCTTAAGCCTAGCCCGCACCTGTGCCCCGGCCTTAAGCCTAGCCCGCACCTGTGCCCCGGCCTTAAGCCTAGCCCGTACCTGTGCCCACGCCTTAAGCCTAGCCCGCACTTGTGCCCCGGCCTTAAGCCTAGCCCACACTTGTGCCCCGGCCTTAAGCCTAGCCCGCACTTGTGCCCCGGCCATAAGCCTAGCCCGCACTTGTGCCCCGGCCTTAAGCCTAGCCTGCACTTGTGCCCCGGCCTTAAGCCTAGCCCGCACTTGTGCCCCGGCCTTAAGCCTAGCCCGCACTTGTGCCCCGGCCTTAAGCCTAGCCCGCACTCGTGCCCCGGCCTTAAGCCTAGCCCGCACTCCTGCCCCGGCCTTAAGCCTAGCCCACACCTGTGCCCCGGCCATAAGCCTAGCCCACACCTGTGCCCCGGCCTTAAGCCTAGCCCGCACCTGTGCCCCGGCCTTAAGCCTAGCCCGCACTTGTGCCCAGGCCTTAAGCCTAGCCCGCACTTTTGCTCAGGCCTTAAGCCTAGCCCACACTTGTGCCCAGGCCTTAAGCCTAGCCTGCACTTTTGCTCAGGCCTTAAGCCTAGCCTGCACTTGTGCCCAGGCCTTAAGCCTAGCCCGCACTTGTGCCCCGGCCTTAAGCCTAGCCCGCACTTGTGCCCCGGCCTTAAGCCTAGTCCGCACTTGTGCCCCGGCCTTAAGCCTAGCCCGCACTTGTGCCTCGGCCTTAATCCTAGCCCGCACTTGTGCCCCGGCCTTAAGACTAGCCCGCACTTGTGCCCCGGCCTTAAGCCTAGCCCGCACTTGTGCCCCGGCCTTAAGCCTAGCCCGCACTTGTGCCCCGGCCTTAAGCCTAGCCCGCACTTGTGCCCCGGCCTTAAGCCTAGCCCGCACTTGTGCCTCGGCCTTAAGCCTAGCCCGCAATTGTGCCCCGGCCTTAAGCCTAGCCCGCAATTGTGCCCCGGCCTTAAGCCTAGCCCGCATTTGTGCCCCAGCCTTAAGCCTAGCCCGCACTTGTGCCCGGCCTTAAGCCTAGCCCACACTTGTGCCCCGGCCTTAAGCCTAGCCCGCACTTGTGCCCCGGCCTTAAGCCTAGCCCGCACTTGTGCCCCGGCCTTAAGCCTAGCCCACACTTGTGCCCCGGCCTTAAGCCTAGCCCGCACTTGTACCCAGGCCTTAAGCCTAGCCTGCACTTTTGCTCAGGCCTTAAGCCTAGCCTGCACTTGTGCCCAGGCCTCAAGCCTAGCCCGCACTTGTGCCTAGGCCTTAAGCCTAGCCCGCACTTGTGCCCAGGCCTTAAGCCTAGCCCGCACTTGTGCCCCGGCCTTAAGCCAAGCCCGCCCTTGTGCCCCTGCCTTAAGCCAAGCCCGCTCTTGTGCCCCTGCCTTAAGCCTAGCCCGCTCTTGTGCCCAGGCCTTAAGCCTAGCCCGCACTTGTACCCAGGCCTTAAGCCTAGCCTGCACTTTTGCTCAGGCCTTAAGCCTAGCCTGCACTTGTGCCCAGGCCTTAAGCCTAGCCCGCACTTGTGCCCACGCCTTAAGCCTAGCCCGCACTTGTGCCCGGCCTTAAGCCTAGCCCGCACTTGTGCCCAGTCCTTAAGCCTAGCCCGCACTTGTGCCCAGGCCTTAAGCCTAGCCCGCACTTGTGCCCAGGCCTTAAGCCTAGCCCGCACTTGTGCCTCGGCCTTAATCCTAGCCCGCACTTGTGCCCCGGCCTTAAGACTAGCCCGCACGTGTGCCCCGGCCTTAAGCCTAGCCCGCACTTGTGCCCCGGCCTTAAGCCTAGCCCGCACTTGTGCCTCGGCCTTAAGCCTAGCCCGCAATTGTGCCCCGGCCTTAAGCCTAGCCCGCAATTGTGCCCCGGCCTTAAGCCTAGCCCGCATTTGTGCCCCAGCCTTAAGCCTAGCCCGCACTTGTGCCCCGGCCTTAAGCCTAGCCCGCACTTGTGCCCCGGCCTTAAGCCTAGCCAGCACTTGTGCCCCGGCCTTAAGCTTAGCCCGCACTTGTGCCCCGGCCTTAAGCCTAGCCCGCACTTGTGCCCCGGCCTTAAGCCTAGCCCGCACTTGTGCCCCGGCCTTAAGCCTAGCCCGCACTTGTGCCCCGGCTTTAAGCCTAGCCCGCACTTGTGCCCCGGCCTTAAGCCTAGCCCGCACTTGTGCCCCGGCCTTAAGCCTAGCCCGCACTTGTGCCCCGGCCTTAAGCCTAGCCCGCACTTGTGCCCCGGCCTTATGCCTAGCCCGCACTTGTGCCCTGGCCTTAAGCCTAGCCCGCACATGTGCCCCGGCCTTAAGCCTAGCCCGCACTTGTGCCTGCCCAAGCCTTAAGCCTAGCCCGCACTTGTGCCCCGGCCTTAAGCCTAGCCCGCACTTGTGCCCCGGCCTTAAGCCAAGCCCGCACTTGTGCCCAGGCCTTAAGCCTAGCCCGCACTTGTGCCCAGGCCTTAAGCCTAGCCCGCACCTGTGCCCCGGCCTTAAGCCTAGCCCGCACCTGTGCCCCGGCCTTAAGTCTAGCCCGCACCTGTGCCCCGGCCTTAAGCCTAGCCCGCACCTGTGCCCCGGCCTTAAGCCTAGCCCGTACCTGTGTGCCAGCATTAAGCCTAGCCCGCACCTGTCCCCCGGCCTTAAGCCTAGCCCGCACCTGTGCCCCGGCCTTAAGCCTAGCCCACACCTGTGCCCCGGCCTTAAGCCTAGCCCGCACCTGTTCCCCGACCTTAAGCCTAGCCCGCACCTGTGCCCCGGCCTTAAGCCTAGCCCGCACCTGTGCCCCGGCCTTAAGCCTAGCCCGTACCTGTGCCCACGCCTTAAGCCTAGCCCGCACTTGTGCCCCGGCCTTAAGCCTAGCCCACACTTGTGCCCCGGCCTTAAGCCTAGCCCGCACTTGTGCCCCGGCCATAAGCCTAGCCCGCACTTGTGCCCCGGCCTTAAGCCTAGCCTGCACTTGTGCCCCGGCCTTAAGCCTAGCCCGCACTTGTGCCCCGGCCTTAAGCCTAGCCCGCACTTGTGCCCCGGCCTTAAGCCTAGCCCGCACTCGTGCCCCGGCCTTAAGCCTAGCCCGCACTCCTGCCCCGGCCTTAAGCCTAGCCCACACCTGTGCCCCGGCCATAAGCCTAGCCCACACCTGTGCCCCGGCCTTAAGCCTAGCCCGCACCTGTGCCCCGGCCTTAAGCCTAGCCCGCACTTGTGCCCAGGCCTTAAGCCTAGCCTGCAGTTTTGCTCAGGCCTTAAGCCTAGCCTGCACTTGTGCCCAGGCCTTAAGCCTAGCCCGCACTTGTGCCCAGGCCTTAAGCCTAGCCCGCACTTTTGCTCAGGCCTTAAGCCTAGCCCACACTTGTGCCCAGGCCTTAAGCCTAGCCTGCACTTTTGCTCAGGCCTTAAGCCTAGCCTGCACTTGTGCCCAGGCCTTAAGCCTAGCCCGCACTTGTGCCCAGGCCTTAAGCCTAGCCCGCACTTGTGCCCCGGCCTTAAGCCAAGCCCGCCCTTGTGCCCCTGCCTTAAGCCAAGCCCGCACTTGTGCCCCTGCCTTACGCCAAGCCCGCACTTGTGCCCCTGCCTTAAGCTAAGCCCGCTCTTGTTCCCCGGCCTTAAGCCAAGCCTGCATTTGTGCCCCGGCCTTAAGCCTAGCCCACTCTTGTGCCCGGGCCTTAAGCCTAGCCCGCAATTGTGCCCGGGCCTTAAGCCTAGCCCGCACTTGCGCCTGGGCCTTAAGCCTAGCCCGCACTTGCGCCCGGGCCTTAAGCCTAGCCCGCACTTGCGCCCCGGCCTTAAGCCTAGCCCGCACTTGTGCCCAGGCCTTAAGCCTAGCCCGCACTTGTGCCCCACCCTTAAGCCTAGCCCGCACTTGTGCCCCGGCCTTAAGCCTAGCCCGCACTTGTGCCCTGGCCTTAAGCCTAGCCCGCACTTGTGCCCCGGTCTTAAGTTTAGCCAGCACTTGTTCCCCCTGCCTTGATCCTAGCCAGCACTGCACTTGTGCCCATGCCTTAAGCCTAGCCCGCACTTGTGCCCAGGCCTTAAGCCTAGCCTGCACTTTTGCTCAGGCCTTAAGCCTAGCCTGCACTTGTGCCCAGGCCTTAAGCCTAGCTGGCACTTGTGCCCATGCCTTAAGCCTAGCCAACATTTGTGCCCCCTGCCTTGATCCTAGCCAGCACTGCACTTGTGCCCAGGCCTTAAGCCTAGCCCGCACTTGTGCCCAGGCCTTAAGCCTAGCCCGCACTTGTGCCCAGGCCTTAAGCCTAGCCCGCAGTTGTGCCCAGGCCTTAAGCCTAGCCAACACTTGTGCCCCGGCCTTAAGCCTAGCCCGCACTTGTGCCCCGGCCTTAAGCCTAGCCAGCACTTGTGCCCCGGCCTTAAGCTTAGCCCGCACTTGTACCCCGGCCTTAAGCCTAGCCAGCACTTGTGCCCCGGCCTTAAGCTTAGCCCGCACTTGTGCCCCGGCCTTAAGCCTAGCCCGCACTTGTGCCCCGGCCTTAAGCCTAGCCCGCACTTGTGCCCCGGCCTTAAGCCTAGCCCGCACTTGTGCCCCGGCTTTAAGCCTAGCCCGCACTTGTGCCCCGGCCTTAAGCCTAGCCCGCACTTGTGCCCCGGCCTTAAGCCTAGCCCGCACTTGTGCCCCGGCCTTAAGCCTAGCCCGCACTTGTGCCCCGGCCTTATGCCTAGCCCGCACTTGTGCCCTGGCCTTAAGCCTAGCCCGCACTTGTGCCCCGGCCTTAAGCCTAGCCCGCACTTGTGCCTGCCCCAGCCTTAAGCCTAGCCCGCACTTGTGCCCCGGCCTTAAGCCTAGCCTGCACTTGTGCCCCGGCCTTAAGCCTAGCCCGCACTTGTGCCCAGGCCTTAAGCCTAGCCCGCACTTGTGCCCAGGCCTTAAGCCTAGCCCGCACCTGTGCCCCGGCCTTAAGCCTAGCCCGCACCTGTGCCCCGGCCTTAAGTCTAGCCCGCACCTGTGCCCCGGCCTTAAGCCTAGCCCGCACCTGTGCCCCGGCCTTAAGCCTAGCCCGTACCTGTGCCCCAGCATTAAGCCTAGCCCGCACATGTCCCCCGGCCTTAAGCCTAGCCCGCACCTGTGCCCCGGCCTTAAGCCTAGCCCACACCTGTGCCCCGGCCTTAAGCCTAGCCCGCACCTGTTCCTTGACCTTAAGCCTAGCCCGCACCTGTGCCCCGGCCTTAAGCCTAGCCCACACCTGTGCCCCGGCCTTAAGCCTAGCCCGTACCTGTGCCCACGCCTTAAGCCTAGCCCGCACTTGTGCCCCGGCCTTAAGCCTAGCCCACACTTGTGCCCCGGCCTTAAGCCTAGCCCGCACTTGTGCCCCGGCCATAAGCCTAGCCCGCACTTGTGCCCCGGCCTTAAGCCTAGCCTGCACTTGTGCCCCGGCCTTAAGCCTAGCCCGCACTTGTGCCCCGGCCTTAAGCCTAGCCCGCACTTGTGCCCCGGCCTTAAGCCTAGCCCGCACTCGTGCCCCGGCCTTAAGCCTAGCCCGCACTCCTGCCCCGGCCTTAAGCCTAGCCCACACCTGTGCCCCGGCCTTAAGCCTAGCCCACACCTGTGCCCCGGCCTTAAGCCTAGCCCGCACCTGTGCCCCGGCCTTAAGCCTAGCCCGCACTTGTGCCCAGGCCTTAAGCCTAGCCTGCACTTTTGCTCAGGCCTTAAGCCTAGCCTGCACTTGTGCCCAGGCCTTAAGCCTAGCCCGCACTTGTGCCCAGGCCTTAGGCCTAGCCCGCACTTTTGCTCAGGCCTTAAGCCTAGCCCACACTTGTGCCCAGGCCTTAAGCCTAGCCTGCACTTTTGCTCAGGCCTTAAGCCTAGCCTGCACTTGTGCCCAGGCCTTAAGCCTAGCCCGCACTTGTGCCCAGGCCTTAAGCCTAGCCCGCACTTGTGCCCCGGCCTTAAGCCAAGCCCGCCCTTGTGCCCCTGCCTTAAGCCAAGCTCGCTCTTGTGCCCCTGCCTTAAGCCTAGCCCGCCCTTGTGCCCAGGCCTTAAGCCGAGCCCGCACTTGTGCCCAGGCCTTAAGCCTAGCCTGCACTTTTGCTCAGGCCTTAAGCCTAGCCTGCACTTGTGCCCCGGCCTTAAGCCTAGCCCGCACTTGTGCCCACGCCTTAAGCCTAGCCCGCACTTGTGCCCGGCCTTAAGCCTAGCCCGCACTTTTGCTCAGGCCTTAAGCCTAGCCGGCACTTGTGCCCAGGCCTTAAGCCTAGCTGGCACTTGTGCCCATGCCTTAAGCCTAGCCAGCATTTGTGCCCCCTGCCTTGATCCTAGCCAGCACTGCACTTGTGCCCAGGCCTTAAGCCTAGCCCGCACTGCACTTGTGCCCAGGCCTTAAGCCTAGCCCGCACTTGTGCCCAGGCCTAAAGCCTAGCCCGCACTTGTGTCCCTGCCTTAAGCCAAGCCCGCACTTGTGCCCCTGCCTTAAGCCAAGCCTGCACTTGTGCCCCTGCCTTACGCCAAGCCCGCACTTGTGCCCCTGCCTTAAGCTAAGCCTGCTCTTGTTCCCCGGCCTTAAGCCAAGCCTGCATTTGTGCCCCGGCCTTAAGCCTAGCCCACTCTTGTGCCCGGGCCTTAAGCCTAGCCCGCACTTGCGCCCGGGCCTTAAGCCTAGCCCGCACTTGCGCCCCGGCCTTAAGCATAGCCCGCACTTGTGCCCAGGCCTTAAGCCTAGCCCGCACTTGTGCCCCGGCCTTAAGCCTAGCCCGCACTTGTGCCCCGCCCTTAAACCTAGCCCGCACTTGTGCCCCGGCCTTAAGCCTAGCCCGCACTTGTGCCTCGGCCTTAAGCCCAGCCCGCACTTGTGCCCTGGCCTTAAGCCCAGCCCACACTTGTGCCCCGGCCTTAAGCCTAGCCCGCACTTGTGCCCCGGCCTTAAGCCTAGCCCGCACTTGTGCCTCGGCCTTAAGCCTAGCCCGCAATTGTGCCCCGGCCTTAAGCCTAGCCCGCAATTGTGCCCCGGCCTTAAGCCTAGCCCACATTTGTGCCCCAGCCTTAAGCCTAGCCCGCACTTGTGCCCCGGCCTTAAGCCTAGCCCACACTTGTGCCCCGGCTGTAAGCCTAGCCCGCACTTGTGCCCCGGCCTTAAGCCTAGCCCGCACTTGTGCCCCGGCCTTAAGCCTAGTCCGCACTTGCGCCCCGGCCTTAAGCCTAGCCCGCACTTGTGCCTCGGCCTTAAGCCTAGCCCGCACTTGTGCCCCGGCCTTAAGCCTAGCCCGCACTTGTGCCCCGGCCTTAAGCCTAGCCCGCACTTGTGCCCCGGCCTTAAGCCTAGCCCGCACTTGTGCCCCGGCCTTAAGCCTAGCCCGCACTTGTGCCCCGGCCTTAAGCCTAGCCCGCACTTGTGCCCCGGCCTTAAGCCTAGTCCGCACTTGCGCCCCGGCCTTAAGCCTAGCCCGCACTTGTGCCTCGGCCTTAATCCTAGCCCGCACTTGTGCCCCGGCCTTAAGACTAGCCCGCACTTGTGCCCCGGCCTTAAGCCTAGCCCGCACTTGTGCCCCGGCCTTAAGCCTAGCCCGCACTTGTGCCCCGGCCTTAAGCCTAGCCCGCACTTGTGCCCCGGCCTTAAGCCTAGCCCGCACTTGTGCCCCGGCCTTAAGCCTAGCCCACTCTTGTGCCTGGGCCTTAAGCCTAGCCCGCACTTGTGCCCGGGCCTTAAGCCTAGCCCGCACTTGCGCCCGGGCCTTAAGCCTAGCCCGCACTTGCGCCGCGGCCTTAAGCCTAGCCCGCACTTGTGCCCAGGCCTTAAGCCTAGCCCGCACTTGTGCTCCGGCCTTAAGCCTAGCCCGCACTTGTGCCCCGCCCTTAAACCTTGCCCGCACTTGTGCCCCGGCCTTAAGCCTAGCCCGCACTTGTGCCCCGGCCTTAAGCCTAGCCCGCACTTGTGCCTCGGCCTTAAGCCCAGCCCGCACTTGTGCCCCGGCCTTAAGCCCAGCCCACACTTGTGCCCCGGCCTTAAGCCTAGCCCGCACTTGTGCCCCGGCCTTAAGCCTAGCCCGAACTTGTTCCTCGGCCTTAAGCCTAGCCCGCAATTGTGCCCCGGCCTTAAGCCTAGCCCGCACTTGTGCCCCGGCCTTAAGCCTAGCCCGCATTTGTGCCCCAGCCTTAAGCCTAGCCCGCACTTGTGCCCCGGCCTTAAGCCTAGCCCACACTTGTGCCCCGGCCTTAAGCCTAGCCCGCACTTGTGCCCCGGCCTCAATCCTAGCCCGCACTTGTGCCCCGGCCTTAAGCCTAGCCCACACTTGTGCCCCGGCCTTAAGCCTAGCCCGCACTTGTGCCCCGGCCTTAAGCCTAGCCCGCACTTGTGCCCCGGCCTTAAGCCTAGCCCGCACTTGTGCCCCGGCCTTAAGCCTAGCCCGCACTTGTGCCCCGGCCTTAAGCCTAGCCCGCACTTGTGCCCCGGCCTTAAGCCTAGTCCGCACTTGTGCCCCGGCCTTAAGCCTAGCCCGCACTTGTGCCTCGGCCTTAATCCTAGCCCGCACTTGTGCCCCGGCCTTAAGACTAGCCCGCACTTGTGCCCCGGCCTTAAGCCTAGCCCGCACTTGTGCCCCGGCCTTAAGCCTAGCCCGCACTTGTGCCCCGGCCTTAAGCCTAGCCCGCACTTGTGCCCCGGCCTTAAGCCTAGCCCGCACTTGTGCCTCGGCCTTAAGCCTAGCCCGCAATTGTGCCCCGGCCTTAAGCCTAGCCCGCAATTGTGCCCCGGCCTTAAGCCTAGCCCGCATTTGTGCCCCAGCCTTAAGCCTAGCCCGCACTTGTGCCCCGGCCTTAAGCCTAGTCCGCACTTGCGCCCCGGCCTTAAGCCTAGCCCGCACTTGTGCCTCGGCCTTAATCCTAGCCCGCACTTGTGCCCCGGCCTTAAGACTAGCCCGCACTTGTGCCCCGGCCTTAAGCCTAGCCCGCACTTGTGCCCCGGCCTTAAGCCTAGCCCGCACTTGTGCCCCGGCCTTAAGCCTAGCCCGCACTTGTGCCCCGGCCTTAAGCCTAGCCCGCACTTGTGCCCCGGCCTTAAGCCTAGACCACTCTTGTGCCCGGGCCTTAAGCCTAGCCCGCACTTGTGCCCGGGCCTTAAGCCTAGCCCGCACTTGCGCCCGGGCCTTAAGCCTAGCCCGCACTTGCGCCCCGGCCTTAAGCCTAGCCCGCACTTGTGCCCAGGCCTTAAGCCTAGCCCGCACTTGTGCCCCGGCCTTAAGCCTAGCCCGCACTTGTGCCCCGCCCTTAAACCTTGCCCGCACTTGTGCCCCGGCCTTAAGCCTAGCCCGAACTTGTGCCCTGGCCTTAAGCCTAGCCCGCACTTGTGCCTCGGCCTTAAGCCCAGCCCGCACTTGTGCCCCGGCCTTAAGCCCAGCCCACACTTGTGCCCCGGCCTTAAGCCTAGCCCGCACTTGTGCCCCGGCCTTAAGCCTAGCCCGAACTTGTTCCTCGGCCTTAAGCCTAGCCCGCAATTGTGCCCCGGCCTTAAGCCTAGCCCGCACTTGTGCCCCGGCCTTAAGCCTAGCCCGCATTTGTGCCCCAGCCTTAAGCCTAGCCCGCACTTGTGCCCCGGCCTTAAGCCTAGCCCACACTTGTGCCCCGGCCTTAAGCCTAGCCCGCACTTGTGCCCCGGCCTTAAGCCTAGCCCGCACTTGTGCCCCGGCCTTAAGCCTAGCCCACACTTGTGCCCCGGCCTTAAGCCTAGCCCGCACTTGTGCCCCGGCCTTAAGCCTAGCCCGCACTTGTGCCCCGGCCTTAAGCCTAGCCCGCACTTGTGCCCCGGCCTTAAGCCTAGCCCGCACTTGTGCCCCGGCCTTAAGCCTAGCCCGCACTTGTGCCCCGGCCTTAAGCCTAGTCCGCACTTGTGCCCCGGCCTTAAGCCTAGCCCGCACTTGTGCCTCGGCCTTAATCCTAGCCCGCACTTGTGCCCCGGCCTTAAGACTAGCCCGCACTTGTGCCCCGGCCTTAAGCCTAGCCCGCACTTGTGCCCCGGCCTTAAGCCTAGCCCGCACTTGTGCCCCGGCCTTAAGCCTAGCCCGCACTTGTGCCCCGGCCTTAAGCCTAGCCCGCACTTGTGCCTCGGCCTTAAGCCTAGCCCGCAATTGTGCCCCGGCCTTAAGCCTAGCCCGCAATTGTGCCCCGGCCTTAAGCCTAGCCCGCATTTGTGCCCCAGCCTTAAGCCTAGCCCGCACTTGTGCCCGGCCTTAAGCCTAGCCCACACTTGTGCCCCGGCCTTAAGCCTAGCCCGCACTTGTGCCCCGGCCTTAAGCCTAGCCCGCACTTGTGCCCCGGCCTTAAGCCTAGCCCACACTTGTGCCCCGGCCTTAAGCCTAGCCCGCACTTGTACCCAGGCCTTAAGCCTAGCCTGCACTTTTGCTCAGGCCTTAAGCCTAGCCTGCACTTGTGCCCAGGCCTCAAGCCTAGCCCGCACTTGTGCCTAGGCCTTAAGCCTAGCCCGCACTTGTGCCCAGGCCTTAAGCCTAGCCCGCACTTGTGCCCCGGCCTTAAGCCAAGCCCGCCCTTGTGCCCCTGCCTTAAGCCAAGCCCGCTCTTGTGCCCCTGCCTTAAGCCTAGCCCGCTCTTGTGCCCAGGCCTTAAGCCTAGCCCGCACTTGTACCCAGGCCTTAAGCCTAGCCTGCACTTTTGCTCAGGCCTTAAGCCTAGCCTGCACTTGTGCCCAGGCCTTAAGCCTAGCCCGCACTTGTGCCCACGCCTTAAGCCTAGCCCGCACTTGTGCCCGGCCTTAAGCCTAGCCCGCACTTGTGCCCAGTCCTTAAGCCTAGCCCGCACTTGTGCCCAGGCCTTAAGCCTAGCCCGCACTTGTGCCCAGGCCTTAAGCCTAGCCCGCACTTGTGCCTCGGCCTTAATCCTAGCCCGCACTTGTGCCCCGGCCTTAAGACTAGCCCGCACGTGTGCCCCGGCCTTAAGCCTAGCCCGCACTTGTGCCCCGGCCTTAAGCCTAGCCCGCACTTGTGCCTCGGCCTTAAGCCTAGCCCGCAATTGTGCCCCGGCCTTAAGCCTAGCCCGCAATTGTGCCCCGGCCTTAAGCCTAGCCCGCATTTGTGCCCCAGCCTTAAGCCTAGCCCGCACTTGTGCCCCGGCCTTAAGCCTAGCCCGCACTTGTGCCCCGGCCTTAAGCCTAGCCCGCACTTGTGCCCCGGCCTTAAGCCTAGCCCGCACTTGTGCCCCGGCCTTAAGCCTAGCCCGCACTTGTGCCCCGGCCTTAAGCCTAGCCCGCACTTGTTCCCCGGCCTTAAGCCTAGCCCGCACTTGTGCCCCGGCCTTAAGCCTAGCCCGCACTTGTGCCCCGGCCTTAAGCCTAGCCCGCACTTGTGCCCCGGCCTTAAGCCTAGCCCGCACTTGTGCCCCGGCCTTAAGCCTAGTCCGCACTTGTGCCCCGGCCTTAAGCCTAGCCCGCACTTGTGCCTCGGCCTTAATCCTAGCCCGCACTTGTGCCCCGGCCTTAAGACTAGCCCGCACTTGTGCCCCGGCCTTAAGCCTAGCCTGCACTTGTGCCCCGGCCTTAAGCCTAGCCCGCACTTGTGCCCCGGCCTTAAGCCTAGCCCGCACTTGTGCCCCGGCCTTAAGCCTAGCCCGCACTTGTGCCCCGGCCTTAAGCCTAGTCCGCACTTGCACCCCGGCCTTAAGCCTAGCCCGCACTTGTGCCTCGGCCTTAATCATAGCCCGCACTTGTGCCCCGGCCTTAAGACTAGCCCGCACGTGTGCCCCGGCCTTAAGCCTAGCCCGCACTTGTGCCCCGGCCTTAAGCCTAGCCCGCACTTGTGCCCCGGCCTTAAGCCTAGCCCGCACTTGTGCCCCGGCCTTAAGCCTAGCCCGCACTTGTGCCCCGGCCTTAAGCCTAGCCCGCACTTGTGCCCCGGCCTTAAGCCTAGCCCGCACTTGTGCCCCGGCCTTAAGCCTAGCGCGCACTTGTGCCCCGGCCTTAAGCCTAGTCCGCACTTGTGCCCCGGCCTTAAGCCTAGCCCGCACTTGTGCCTCGGCCTTAATCCTAGCCCGCACTTGTGCCCCGGCCTTAAGACTAGCCCGCACTTGTGCCCCGGCCTTAAGCCTAGCCCGCACTTGTGCCCCGGCCTTAAGCCTAGCCCGCACTTGTGCCCCGGCCTTAAGCCTAGCCCGCACTTGTGCCCCGGCCTTAAGCCTAGCCCGCACTTGTGCCCCGGCCTTAAGCCTAGCCCACTCTTGTGCCCGGGCCTTAAGCCTAGCCCGCACTTGTGCCCGGGCCTTAAGCCTAGCCCGCACTTGCGCCCGGGCCTTAAGCCTAGCCCGCACTTGCGCCCCGGCCTTAAGCCTAGCCCGCACTTGTGCCCAGGCCTTAAGCCTAGCCCGCACTTGTGCCCCGGCCTTAAGCCTAGCCCGCACTTGTGCCCCGCCCTTAAACCTTGCCCGCACTTGTGCCCCGGCCTTAAGCCTAGCCCGCACTTGTGCCCTGGCCTTAAGCCTAGCCCGCACTTGTGCCTCGGCCTTAAGCCCAGCCCGCACTTGTGCCCCGGCCTTAAGCCCAGCCCACACTTGTGCCCCGGCCTTAAGCCTAGCCCGCACTTGTGCCCCGGCCTTAAGCCTAGCCCGAACTTGTTCCTCGGCCTTAAGCCTAGCCCGCAATTGTGCCCCGGCCTTAAGCCTAGCCCGCACTTGTGCCCCGGCCTTAAGCCTAGCCCGCATTTGTGCCCCAGCCTTAAGCCTAGCCCGCACTTGTGCCCCGGCCTTAAGCCTAGCCCACACTTGTGCCCCGGCCTTAAGCCTAGCCCGCACTTGTGCCCCGGCCTTAATCCTAGCCCGCACTTGTGCCCCGGCCTTAAGCCTAGCCCACACTTGTGCCTCGGCCTTAAGCCTAGCCCGCAATTGTGCCCCGGCCTTAAGCCTAGCCCGCAATTGTGCCCCGGCCTTAAGCCTAGCCCGCATTTGTGCCCCAGCCTTAAGCCTAGCCCGCACTTGTGCCCCGGCCTTAAGCCTAGTCCGCACTTGCGCCCCGGCCTTAAGCCTAGCCCGCACTTGTGCCTCGGCCTTAATCCTAGCCCGCACTTGTGCCCCGGCCTTAAGACTAGCCCGCACTTGTGCCCCGGCCTTAAGCCTAGCCCGCACTTGTGCCCCGGCCTTAAGCCTAGCCCGCACTTGTGCCCCGGCCTTAAGCCTAGCCCGCACTTGTGCCCCGGCCTTAAGCCTAGCCCGCACTTGTGCCCCGGCCTTAAGCCTAGACCACTCTTGTGCCCGGGCCTTAAGCCTAGCCCGCACTTGTGCCCGGGCCTTAAGCCTAGCCCGCACTTGCGCCCGGGCCTTAAGCCTAGCCCGCACTTGCGCCCCGGCCTTAAGCCTAGCCCGCACTTGTGCCCAGGCCTTAAGCCTAGCCCGCACTTGTGCCCCGGCCTTAAGCCTAGCCCGCACTTGTGCCCCGCCCTTAAACCTTGCCCGCACTTGTGCCCCGGCCTTAAGCCTAGCCCGCACTTGTGCCCTGGCCTTAAGCCTAGCCCGCACTTGTGCCTCGGCCTTAAGCCCAGCCCGCACTTGTGCCCCGGCCTTAAGCCCAGCCCGCACTTGTGCCCCGGCCTTAAGCCTAGCCCGCACTTGTGCCCCGGCCTTAAGCCTAGCCCGAACTTGTTCCTCGGCCTTAAGCCTAGCCCGCAATTGTGCCCCGGCCTTAAGCCTAGCCCGCACTTGTGCCCCGGCCTTAAGCCTAGCCCGCATTTGTGCCCCAGCCTTAAGCCTAGCCCGCACTTGTGCCCCGGCCTTAAGCCTAGCCCACACTTGTGCCCCGGCCTTAAGCCTAGCCCGCACTTGTGCCCCGGCCTTAAGCCTAGCCCGCACTTGTGCCCCGGCCTTAAGCCTAGCCCACACTTGTGCCCCGGCCTTAAGCCTAGCCCGCACTTGTGCCCCGGCCTTAAGCCTAGCCCGCACTTGTGCCCCGGCCTTAAGCCTAGCCCGCACTTGTGCCCCGGCCTTAAGCCTAGCCCGCACTTGTGCCCCGGCCTTAAGCCTAGCCCGCACTTGTGCCCCGGCCTTAAGCCTAGTCCGCACTTGTGCCCCGGCCTTAAGCCTAGCCCGCACTTGTGCCTCGGCCTTAATTCTAGCCCGCACTTGTGCCCCGGCCTTAAGACTAGCCCGCACTTGTGCCCCGGCCTTAAGCCTAGCCCGCACTTGTGCCCCGGCCTTAAGCCTAGCCCGCACTTGTGCCTCGGCCTTAATCCTAGCCCGCACTTGTGCCCCGGCCTTAAGACTAGCCCGCACTTGTGCCCCGGCCTTAAGCCTAGCCTGCACTTGTGCCCCGGCCTTAAGCCTAGCCCGCACTTGTGCCCCGGCCTTAAGCCTAGCCCGCACTTGTGCCCCGGCCTTAAGCCTAGCCCGCACTTGTGCCCCGGCCTTAAGCCTAGTCCGCACTTGCACCCCGGCCTTAAGCCTAGCCCGCACTTGTGCCTCGGCCTTAATCCTAGCCCGCACTTGTGCCCCGGCCTTAAGACTAGCCCGCACGTGTGCCCCGGCCTTAAGCCTAGCCCGCACTTGTGCCCCGGCCTTAAGCCTAGCCCGCACTTGTGCCCCGGCCTTAAGCCTAGCCCGCACTTGTGCCCCGGCCTTAAGCCTAGCCCGCACTTGTGCCCCGGCCTTAAGCCTAGCCCGCACTTGTGCCCCGGCCTTAAGCCTAGCCCGCACTTGTGCCCCGGCCTTAAGCCTAGCGCGCACTTGTGCCCCGGCCTTAAGCCTAGTCCGCACTTGCGCCCCGGCCTTAAGCCTAGCCCGCACTTGTGCCTCGGCCTTAATCCTAGCCCGCACTTGTGCCCCGGCCTTAAGACTAGCCCGCACTTGTGCCCCGGCCTTAAGCCTAGCCCGCACTTGTGCCCCGGCCTTAAGCCTAGCCCGCACTTGTGCCCCGGCCTTAAGCCTAGCCCGCACTTGTGCCCCGGCCTTAAGCCTAGCCCGCACTTGTGCCCCGGCCTTAAGCCTAGCCCACTCTTGTGCCCGGGCCTTAAGCCTAGCCCGCACTTGTGCCCGGGCCTTAAGCCTAGCCCGCACTTGCGCCCGGGCCTTAAGCCTAGCCCGCACTTGCGCCCCGGCCTTAAGCCTAGCCCGCACTTGTGCCCAGGCCTTAAGCCTAGCCCGCACTTGTGCCCCGGCCTTAAGCCTAGCCCGCACTTGTGCCCCGCCCTTAAACCTTGCCCGCACTTGTGCCCCGGCCTTAAGCCTAGCCCGCACTTGTGCCCTGGCCTTAAGCCTAGCCCGCACTTGTGCCTCGGCCTTAAGCCCAGCCCGCACTTGTGCCCCGGCCTTAAGCCCAGCCCACACTTGTGCCCCGGCCTTAAGCCTAGCCCGCACTTGTGCCCCGGCCTTAAGCCTAGCCCGAACTTGTTCCTCGGCCTTAAGCCTAGCCCGCAATTGTGCCCCGGCCTTAAGCCTAGCCCGCACTTGTGCCCCGGCCTTAAGCCTAGCCCGCATTTGTGCCCCAGCCTTAAGCCTAGCCCGCACTTGTGCCCCGGCCTTAAGCCTAGCCCACACTTGTGCCCCCGCCTTAAGCCTAGCCCGCACTTGTGCCCCGGCCTTAATCCTAGCCCGCACTTGTGCCCCGGCCTTAAGCCTAGCCCACACTTGTGCCCCGGCCTTAAGCCTAGCCCGCACTTGTGCCCCGGCCTTAAGCCTAGCCCGCACTTGTGCCCCGGCCTTAAGCCTAGCCCGCACTTGTGCCCCGGCCTTAAGCCTAGCCCGCACTTGTGCCCCGGCCTTAAGCCTAGCCCGCACTTGTGCCCCGGCCTTAAGCCTAGTCCGCACTTGTGCCCCGGCCTTAAGCCTAGCCCGCACTTGTGCCTCGGCCTTAATCCTAGCCCGCACTTGTGCCCCGGCCTTAAGACTAGCCCGCACTTGTGCCCCGGCCTTAAGCCTAGCCCGCACTTGTGCCCCGGCCTTAAGCCTAGCCCGCACTTGTGCCCCGGCCTTAAGCCTAGCCCGCACTTGTGCCCCGGCCTTAAGCCTAGCCCGCACTTGTGCCTCGGCCTTAAGCCTAGCCCGCAATTGTGCCCCGGCCTTAAGCCTAGCCCGCAATTGTGCCCCGGCCTTAAGCCTAGCCCGCATTTGTGCCCCAGCCTTAAGCCTAGCCCGCACTTGTGCCCCGGCCTTAAGCCTAGTCCGCACTTGCGCCCCGGCCTTAAGCCTAGCCCGCACTTGTGCCTCGGCCTTAATCCTAGCCCGCACTTGTGCCCCGGCCTTAAGACTAGCCCGCACTTGTGCCCCGGCCTTAAGCCTAGCCCGCACTTGTGCCCCGGCCTTAAGCCTAGCCCGCACTTGTGCCCCGGCCTTAAGCCTAGCCCGCACTTGTGCCCCGGCCTTAAGCCTAGCCCGCACTTGTGCCCCGGCCTTAAGCCTAGACCACTCTTGTGCCCGGGCCTTAAGCCTAGCCCGCACTTGTGCCCGGGCCTTAAGCCTAGCCCGCACTTGCGCCCGGGCCTTAAGCCTAGCCCGCACTTGCGCCCCGGCCTTAAGCCTAGCCCGCACTTGTGCCCAGGCCTTAAGCCTAGCCCGCACTTGTGCCCCGGCCTTAAGCCTAGCCCGCACTTGTGCCCCGCCCTTAAACCTTGCCCGCACTTGTGCCCCGGCCTTAAGCCTAGCCCGCACTTGTGCCCTGGCCTTAAGCCTAGCCCGCACTTGTGCCTCGGCCTTAAGCCCAGCCCGCACTTGTGCCCCGGCCTTAAGCCCAGCCCGCACTTGTGCCCCGGCCTTAAGCCTAGCCCGCACTTGTGCCCCGGCCTTAAGCCTAGCCCGAACTTGTTCCTCGGCCTTAAGCCTAGCCCGCAATTGTGCCCCGGCCTTAAGCCTAGCCCGCACTTGTGCCCCGGCCTTAAGCCTAGCCCGCATTTGTGCCCCAGCCTTAAGCCTAGCCCGCACTTGTGCCCCGGCCTTAAGCCTAGCCCACACTTGTGCCCCGGCCTTAAGCCTAGCCCGCACTTGTGCCCCGGCCTTAAGCCTAGCCCGCACTTGTGCCCCGGCCTTAAGCCTAGCCCACACTTGTGCCCCGGCCTTAAGCCTAGCCCGCACTTGTGCCCCGGCCTTAAGCCTAGCCCGCACTTGTGCCCCGGCCTTAAGCCTAGCCCGCACTTGTGCCCCGGCCTTAAGCCTAGCCCGCACTTGTGCCCCGGCCTTAAGCCTAGCCCGCACTTGTGCCCCGGCCTTAAGCCTAGTCCGCACTTGTGCCCCGGCCTTAAGCCTAGCCCGCACTTGTGCCTCGGCCTTAATTCTAGCCCGCACTTGTGCCCCGGCCTTAAGACTAGCCCGCACTTGTGCCCCGGCCTTAAGCCTAGCCCGCACTTGTGCCCCGGCCTTAAGCCTAGCCCGCACTTGTGCCCCGGCCTTAAGCCTAGCCCGCACTTGTGCCCCGGCCTTAAGCCTAGCCCGCACTTGTGCCTCGGCCTTAAGCCTAGCCCGCAATTGTGCCCCGGCCTTAAGCCTAGCCCGCAATTGTGCCCCGGCCTTAAGCCTAGCCCGCATTTGTGCCCCAGCGTTAAGCCTAGCCCGCACTTGTGCCCGGCCTTAAGCCTAGCCCACACTTGTGCCCCGGCCTTAAGCCTAGCCCGCACTTGTGCCCCGGCCTTAAGCCTAGCCCCCATTTGTGCCCCAGCCTTAAGCCTAGCCCGCACTTGTGCCCGGTCTTAAGCCTAGCCCGCACTTGTGCCCCGGCCTTAAGCCTAGCCCGCAATTGTGCCCCGGCCTTAAGCCTAGCCCGCATTTGTGCCCCAGCCTTAAGCCTAGCCCGCACTTGTGCCCGGCCTTAAGCCTAGCCCACACTTGTGCCCCGGCCTTAAGCCTAGCCCGCACTTGTGCCCCGGCCTTAAGCCTAGCCCACACTTGTGCCCCGGTCTTAAGCCTAGCCCGCACTTGTACCCAGGCCTTAAGCCTAGCCTGCACTTTTGCTCAGGCCTTAAGCCTAGCCTGCACTTGTGCCCAGGCCTCAAGCCTAGCCCGCACTTGTGCCTAGGCCTTAAGCCTAGCCCGCACTTGTGCCCAGGCCTTAAGCCTAGCCCGCACTTGTGCCCCGGCCTTAAGCCAAGCCCGCCCTTGTGCCCCTGCCTTAAGCCAAGCCCGCTCTTGTGCCCCTGCCTTAAGCCTAGCCCGCTCTTGTGCCCAGGCCTTAAGCCTAGCCCGCACTTGTACCCAGGCCTTAAGCCTAGCCTGCACTTTTGCTCAGGCCTTAAGCCTAGCCTGCACTTGTGCCCAGGCCTTAAGCCTAGCCCGCACTTGTGCCCACGCCTTAAGCCTAGCCCGCACTTGTGCCCGGCCTTAAGCCTAGCCCGCACTTGTGCCCAGTCCTTAAGCCTAGCCCGCACTTGTGCCCAGGCCTTAAGCCTAGCCCGCACTAGTGCCCAGGCCTTAAGCCTAGCCCGCACTTGTACCCAGGCCTTAAGCCTAGCCCGCACTTGTGCCCCGGCCTTAAGCCTAGCCCGCACTTGTGCCTCGGCCTTAAGCCTAGCCCGCAATTGTGCCCCGGCCTTAAGCCTAGCCCGCACTTGTGCCCCGGCCTTAAGCCTAGCCCGCACTTGTGCCCAGGCCTTAAGCCTAGCCCGCACTTGTGCCCAGGCCTTAAGCCTAGCCCGCACTTGTACCCAGGCCTTAAGCCTAGCCTGCACTTGTGCCCCGGCCTTAAGCCTAGCCCGCACTAGTGCCTCGGCCTTAAGCCTAGCCCGCAATTGTGCCCCGGCCTTAAGCCTAGCCCGCAATTGTGCCCCGGCCTTAAGCCTAGCCCGCATTTGTGCCCCAGCCTTAAGCCTAGCCCGCACTTGTGCCCCGGCCTTAAGCCTAGCCCACACTTGTGCCCCGGCCTTAAGCCTAGCCCACACTTGTGCCCCGGCCTTAAGCCTAGCCCGCACTTGTACCCAGGCCTTAAGCCTAGCCTGCACTTTTGCTCAGGCCTTAAGCCTAGCCTGCACTTGTGCCCAGGCCTCAAGCCTAGCCCGCACTTGTGCCTAGGCCTTAAGCCTAGCCCGCACTTGTGCCCAGGCCTTAAGCCTAGCCCGCACTTGTGCCCCGGCCTTAAGCCAAGCCCGCCCTTGTGCCCCTGCCTTAAGCCAAGCCCGCTCTTGTGCCCCTGCCTTAAGCCTAGCCCGCACTTGTGCCCAGGCCTTAATCCTAGCCCGCACTTGTGCCCCGGCCTTAAGCCTAGCCCACACTTGTGCCCCGGCCTTAAGCCTAGCCCGCACTTGTGCCCCGGCCTTAAGCCTAGCCCGCACTTGTGCCCCGGCCTTAAGCCTAGCCCGCACTTGTGCCCCGGCCTTAAGCCTAGCCCGCACTTGTGCCCCGGCCTTAAGCCTAGCCCGCACTTGTGCCCCGGCCTTAAGCCTAGTCCGCACTTGTGCCCCGGCCTTAAGCCTAGCCCGCACTTGTGCCTCGGCCTTAATCCTAGCCCGCACTTGTGCCCCGGCCTTAAGACTAGCCCGCACTTGTGCCCCGGCCTTAAGCCTAGCCCGCACTTGTGCCCCGGCCTTAAGCCTAGCCCGCACTTGTGCCCCGGCCTTAAGCCTAGCCCGCACTTGTGCCCCGGCCTTAAGCCTAGCCCGCACTTGTGCCTCGGCCTTAAGCCTAGCCCGCAATTGTGCCCCGGCCTTAAGCCTAGCCCGCAATTGTGCCCCGGCCTTAAGCCTAGCCCGCATTTGTGCCCCAGCCTTAAGCCTAGCCCGCACTTGTGCCCCGGCCTTAAGCCTAGTCCGCACTTGCGCCCCGGCCTTAAGCCTAGCCCGCACTTGTGCCTCGGCCTTAATCCTAGCCCGCACTTGTGCCCCGGCCTTAAGACTAGCCCGCACTTGTGCCCCGGCCTTAAGCCTAGCCCGCACTTGTGCCCCGGCCTTAAGCCTAGCCCGCACTTGTGCCCCGGCCTTAAGCCTAGCCCGCACTTGTGCCCCGGCCTTAAGCCTAGCCCGCACTTGTGCCCCGGCCTTAAGCCTAGACCACTCTTGTGCCCGGGCCTTAAGCCTAGCCCGCACTTGTGCCCGGGCCTTAAGCCTAGCCCGCAGTTGCGCCCGGGCCTTAAGCCTAGCCCGCACTTGCGCCCCGGCCTTAAGCCTAGCCCGCACTTGTGCCCAGGCCTTAAGCCTAGCCCGCACTTGTGCCCCGGCCTTAAGCCTAGCCCGCACTTGTGCCCCGCCCTTAAACCTTGCCCGCACTTGTGCCCCGGCCTTAAGCCTAGCCCGCACTTGTGCCCTGGCCTTAAGCCTAGCCCGCACTTGTGCCTCGGCCTTAAGCCCAGCCCGCACTTGTGCCCCGGCCTTAAGCCCAGCCCGCACTTGTGCCCCGGCCTTAAGCCTAGCCCGCACTTGTGCCCCGGCCTTAAGCCTAGCCCGAACTTGTTCCTCGGCCTTAAGCCTAGCCCGCAATTGTGCCCCGGCCTTAAGCCTAGCCCGCACTTGTGCCCCGGCCTTAAGCCTAGCCCGCATTTGTGCCCCAGCCTTAAGCCTAGCCCGCACTTGTGCCCCGGCCTTAAGCCTAGCCCACACTTGTGCCCCGGCCTTAAGCCTAGCCCGCACTTGTGCCCCGGCCTTAAGCCTAGCCCGCACTTGTGCCCCGGCCTTAAGCCTAGCCCGCACTTGTGCCCCGGCCTTAAGCCTAGACCACTCTTGTGCCCGGGCCTTAAGCCTAGCCCGCACTTGTGCCCGGGCCTTAAGCCTAGCCCGCACTTGCGCCCGGGCCTTAAGCCTAGCCCGCACTTGCGCCCCGGCCTTAAGCCTAGCCCGCACTTGTGCCCAGGCCTTAAGCCTAGCCCGCACTTGTGCCCCGGCCTTAAGCCTAGCCCGCACTTGTGCCCCGCCCTTAAACCTTGCCCGCACTTGTGCCCCGGCCTTAAGCCTAGCCCGCACTTGTGCCCTGGCCTTAAGCCTAGCCCGCACTTGTGCCTCGGCCTTAAGCCCAGCCCGCACTTGTGCCCCGGCCTTAAGCCCAGCCCGCACTTGTGCCCCGGCCTTAAGCCTAGCCCGCACTTGTGCCCCGGCCTTAAGCCTAGCCCGAACTTGTTCCTCGGCCTTAAGCCTAGCCCGCAATTGTGCCCCGGCCTTAAGCCTAGCCCGCACTTGTGCCCCGGCCTTAAGCCTAGCCCGCATTTGTGCCCCAGCCTTAAGCCTAGCCCGCACTTGTGCCCCGGCCTTAAGCCTAGCCCACACTTGTGCCCCGGCCTTAAGCCTAGCCCGCACTTGTGCCCCGGCCTTAAGCCTAGCCCGCACTTATGCCCCGGCCTTAAGCCTAGCCCACACTTGTGCCCCGGCCTTAAGCCTAGCCCGCACTTGTGCCCCGGCCTTAAGCCTAGCCCGCACTTGTGCCCCGGCCTTAAGCCTAGCCCGCACTTGTGCCCCGGCCTTAAGCCTAGCCCGCACTTGTGCCCCGGCCTTAAGCCTAGCCCGCACTTGTGCCCCGGCCTTAAGCCTAGTCCGCACTTGTGCCCCGGCCTTAAGCCTAGCCCGCACTTGTGCCTCGGCCTTAATCCTAGCCCGCACTTGTGCCCCGGCCTTAAGCCTAGCCCACACTTGTGCCCGGCCTTAAGCCTAGCCCACACTTGTGCCCCGGCCTTAAGCCTAGCCCGCACTTGTACCCAGGCCTTAAGCCTAGCCTGCACTTTTGCTCAGGCCTTAAGCCTAGCCTGCACTTGTGCCCAGGCCTCAAGCCTAGCCCGCACTTGTGCCTAGGCCTTAAGCCTAGCCCGCACTTGTGCCCAGGCCTTAAGCCTAGCCCGCACTTGTGCCCCGGCCTTAAGCCAAGCCCGCCCTTGTGCCCCTGCCTTAAGCCAAGCCCGCTCTTGTGCCCCTGCCTTAAGCCTAGCCCGCTCTTGTGCCCAGGCCTTAAGCCTAGCCCGCACTTGTACCCAGGCCTTAAGCCTAGCCTGCACTTTTGCTCAGGCCTTAAGCCTAGCCTGCACTTGTGCCCAGGCCTTAAGCCTAGCCCGCACTTGTGCCCACGCCTTAAGCCTAGCCCGCACTTGTGCCCGGCCTTAAGCCTAGCCCGCACTTGTGCCCAGTCCTTAAGCCTAGCCCGCACTTGTGCCCAGGCCTTAAGCCTAGCCCGCACTTGTGCCCAGGCCTTAAGCCTAGCCCGCACTTGTACCCAGGCCTTAAGCCTAGCCCGCACTTGTGCCCAGGCCTTAAAAGCCCACACTTTTGAGCCCCTTGAATGCTTGTTTGTTTGTTTGTTTTTGTCTTCAGCTTCATGTTGGTTATGCACATAGGGCCAGCTTTACGCTCTTCGCTCTTGTCCCGTATGAATGCGCATGCACGACTGTAATTGGGGAAGAAGGCATTACCCATTTACGGAGGACAGATAAGAAGTGCCTGGTCGCTTGGAGCATGAGGTTATGGAGAGGCTCCGCACTGTACAACAAAGGATCTAGTCCTAAATGTCCAAGTACAGAGTAGAGGGGTGAAAGCTAGTTCTTCACCCCTATGGGTGCCTAACCCTTTATGCAAAGAGGGCAAAGAGTTAGCTGTATGCCTTAAGCCTATCCAGCACTTGTGCCCATGCCTTAGGCCTAGCCAGCACTTGTTCCCCCTACCTTGATCCTAGCCAGCACTGCACTTGTGCCCATGCCTTAAGCCTAGCCCGCACTTTCGCTCAGGCCTTAAGCCTAGCCTGCACTTGTGCCCAGGCCTTAAGCCTAGCTGGCACTTGTGCCCATGCCTTAAGCCTAGCCAGCATTTGTGCCCCCTGCCTTGATCCTAGCCAGCACTGCACTTGTGCCCAGGCCTTAAGCCTAGCCCGCACTGCACTTGTGCCCAGGCCTTAAGCCTAGCCCGCACTTGTGCCCAGGCCTTAAGCCTAGCCCGCACTTGTGTCCCTGCCTTAAGCCAAGCCCGCACTTGTGCCCCTGCCTTAAGCCAAGCCCGCACTTGTGCCCCTGCCTTACGCCAAGCCCGCACTTGTGCCCCTGCCTTAAGCTAAGCCCGCTCTTGTTCCCCGGCCTTAAGCCAAGCCTGCATTTGTGCCCCGGCCTTAAGCCTAGCCCACTCTTGTGCCCGGGCCTTAAGCCTAGCCCGCACTTGTGCCCGGGCCTTAAGCCTAGCCCGCACTTGCGCCCGGGCCTTAAGCCTAGCCCGCACTTGCGCCCGGGCCTTAAGCCTAGCCCGCACTTGCGCCCCGGCCTTAAGCCTAGCCCGCACTTGTGCCCAGGCCTTAAGCCTAGCCCGCACTTGTGCCCCACCCTTAAGCCTAGCCCGCACTTGTGCCCCGGCCTTAAGCCTAGCCCGCACTTGTGCCCTGGCCTTAAGCCTAGCCCACACTTGTGCCCCGGTCTTAAGTTTAGCCAGCACTTGTTCCCCCTGCCTTGATCCTAGCCAGCACTGCACTTGTGCCCATGCCTTAAGCCTAGCCCGCACTTGTGCCCAGGCCTTAAGCCTAGCCTGCACTTTTGCTCAGGCCTTAAGCCTAGCCTGCACTTGTGCCCAGGCCTTAAGCCTAGCTGGCACTTGTGCCCATGCCTTAAGCCTAGCCAACATTTGTGCCCCCTGCCTTGATCCTAGCCAGCACTGCACTTGTGCCCAGGCCTTAAGCCTAGCCCGCACTTGTGCCCAGGCCTTAAGCCTAGCCCGCACTTGTGCCCAGGCCTTAAGCCTAGCCCGCAGTTGTGCCCAGGCCTTAAGCCTAGCCAACACTTGTGCCCCGGCCTTAAGCCTAGCCCGCACTTGTGCCCCGGCCTTAAGCCTAGCCAGCACTTGTGCCCCGGCCTTAAGCCTAGCCCGCACTTGTACCCCGGCCTTAAGCCTAGCCAGCACTTGTGCCCCGGCCTTAAGCTTAGCCCGCACTTGTGCCCCGGCCTTAAGCCTAGCCCGCACTTGTGCCCCGGCCTTAAGCCTAGCCCGCACTTGTGCCCCGGCCTTAAGCCTAGCCCGCACTTGTGCCCCGGCTTTAAGCCTAGCCCGCACTTGTGCCCCGGCCTTAAGCCTAGCCCGCACTTGTGCCCCGGCCTTAAGCCTAGCCCGCACTTGTGCCCCGGCCTTAAGCCTAGCCGGCACTTGTGCCCCGGCCTTATGCCTAGCCCGCACTTGTGCCCTGGCCTTAAGCCTAGCCCGCACTTGTGCCCCGGCCTTAAGCCTAGCCCGCACTTGTGCCTGCCCCAGCCTTAAGCCTAGCCCGCACTTGTGCCCCGGCCTTAAGCCTAGCCCGCTCTTGTGCCCAGGCCTTAAGCCTAGCCCGCACTTGTACCCAGGCCTTAAGCCTAGCCTGCACTTTTGCTCAGGCCTTAAGCCTAGCCTGCACTTGTGCCCAGGCCTTAAGCCTAGCCCGCACTTGTGCCCACGCCTTAAGCCTAGCCCGCACTTGTGCCCGGCCTTAAGCCTAGCCCGCACTTGTGCCCAGTCCTTAAGCCTAGCCCGCACTTGTGCCCAGGCCTTAAGCCTAGCCCGCACTTGTGCCCAGGCCTTAAGCCTAGCCCGCACTTGTACCCAGGCCTTAAGCCTAGCCCGCACTTGTGCCCCGGCCTTAAGCCTAGCCCGCACTTGTGCCTCGGCCTTAAGCCTAGCCCGCAATTGTGCCCTGGCCTTAAGCCTAGCCCGCAATTGTGCCCCGGCCTTAAGCCTAGCCCGCATTTGTGCCCCAGCCTTAAGCCTAGCCCGCACTTGTGCCCCGGCCTTAAGCCTAGCCCACACTTGTGCCCCGGCCTTAAGCCTAGCCCGCACTTGTGCCCCGGCCTTAAGCCTAGCCCGCACTTGTGCCCCGGCCTTAAGCCTAGCCCACACTTGTGCCCCGGCCTTAAGCCTAGCCCGCACTTGTGCCCAGTCCTTAAGCCTAGCCCGCACTTGTGCCCAGGCCTTAAGCCTAGCCCGCACTTGTGCCCAGGCCTTAAGCCTAGCCCGCACTTGTACCCAGGCCTTAAGCCTAGCCCGCACTTGTGCCCCGGCCTTAAGCCTAGCCCGCACTTGTGCCTCGGCCTTAAGCCTAGCCCGCAATTGTGCCCCGGCCTTAAGCCTAGCCCGCAATTGTGCCCCGGCCTTAAGCCTAGCCCGCATTTGTGCCCCAGCCTTAAGCCTAGCCCGCACTTGTGCCCCGGCCTTAAGCCTAGCCCACACTTGTGCCCCGGCCTTAAGCCTAGCCCGCACTTGTGCCCCGGCCTTAAGCCTAGCCCGCACTTGTGCCCCGGCCTTAAGCCTAGCCCACACTTGTGCCCCGGCCTTAAGCCTAGCCCGCACTTGTACCCAGGCCTTAAGCCTAGCCTGCACTTTTGCTCAGGCCTTAAGCCTAGCCTGCACTTGTGCCCAGGCCTCAAGCCTAGCTCGCACTTGTGCCTAGGCCTTAAGCCTAGCCCGCACTTGTGCCCAGGCCTTAAGCCTAGCCCGCACTTGTGCCCCGGCCTTAAGCCAAGCCCGCCCTTGTGCCCCTGCCTTAAGCCAAGCCCGCTCTTGTGCCCCTGCCTTAAGCCTAGCCCGCTCTTGTGCCCAGGCCTTAAGCCTAGCCCGCACTTGTACCCAGGCCTTAAGCCTAGCCTGCACTTTTGCTCAGGCCTTAAGCCTAGCCTGCACTTGTGCCCAGGCCTTAAGCCTAGCCCGCACTTGTGCCCACGCCTTAAGCCTAGCCCGCACTTGTGCCCGGCCTTAAGCCTAGCCCGCACTTGTGCCCAGTCCTTAAGCCTAGCCCGCACTTGTGCCCAGGCCTTAAGCCTAGCCCGCACTTGTGCCCAGGCCTTAAGCCTAGCCCGCACTTGTACCCAGGCCTTAAGCCTAGCCCGCACTTGTGCCCAGGCCTTAAAAGCCCACACTTTTGAGCCCCTTGAATGCTTGTTTGTTTGTTTGTTTTTGTCTTCAGCTTCATGTTGGTTATGCACATAGGGCCAGCTTTACGCTCTTCGCTCTTGTCCCGTATGAATGCGCATGCACGACTGTAATTGGGGAAGAAGGCATTACCCATTTACGGAGGACAGATAAGAAGTGCCTGGTCGCTTGGAGCATGAGGTTATGGAGAGGCTCCGCACTGTACAACAAAGGATCTAGTCCTAAATGTCCAAGTACAGAATAGAGGGGTGAAAGCTAGTTCTTCACCCCTATGGGTGCCTAACCCTTTATGCAAAGAGGGCAAAGAGTTAGCTGTATGCCTTAAGCCTATCCAGCACTTGTGCCCATGCCTTAGGCCTAGCCAGCACTTGTTCCCCCTACCTTGATCCTAGCCAGCACTGCACTTGTGCCCATGCCTTAAGCCTAGCCCGCACTTTCGCTCAGGCCTTAAGCCTAGCCTGCACTTGTGCCCAGGCCTTAAGCCTAGCTGGCACTTGTGCCCATGCCTTAAGCCTAGCCAGCATTTGTGCCCCCTGCCTTGATCCTAGCCAGCACTGCACTTGTGCCCAGGCCTTAAGCCTAGCCCGCACTGCACTTGTGCCCAGGCCTTAAGCCTAGCCCGCACTTGTGCCCAGGCCTTAAGCCTAGCCCGCACTTGTGTCCCTGCCTTAAGCCAAGCCCGCACTTGTGCCCCTGCCTTAAGCCAAGCCCGCACTTGTGCCCCTGCCTTACGCCAAGCCCGCACTTGTGCCCCTGCCTTAAGCTAAGCCCGCTCTTGTTCCCCGGCCTTAAGCCAAGCCTGCATTTGTGCCCCGGCCTTAAGCCTAGCCCACTCTTGTGCCCGGGCCTTAAGCCTAGCCCGCATTTGTGCCCGGGCCTTAAGCCTAGCCTGCACTTGCGCCCGGGCCTTAAGCCTAGCCCGCACTTGCGCCCGGGCCTTAAGCCTAGCCCGCACTTGCGCCCCGGCCTTAAGCCTAGCCCGCACTTGTGCCCAGGCCTTAAGCCTAGCCCGCACTTGTGCCCCACCCTTAAGCCTAGCCCGCACTTGTGCCCCGGCCTTAAGCCTAGCCCGCACTTGTGCCCAGGCCTTAAGCCTAGCCTGCACTTTTGCTCAGGCCTTAAGCCTAGCCTGCACTTGTGCCCAGGCCTTAAGCCTAGCTGGCACTTGTGCCCATGCCTTAAGCCTAGCCAACATTTGTGCCCCCTGCCTTGATCCTAGCCAGCACTGCACTTGTGCCCAGGCCTTAAGCCTAGCCCGCACTTGTGCCCAGGCCTTAAGCCTAGCCCGCACTTGTGCCCAGGCCTTAAGCCTAGCCCGCAGTTGTGCCCAGGCCTTAAGCCTAGCCAACACTTGTGCCCCGGCCTTAAGCCTAGCCCGCACTTGTGCCCCGGCCTTAAGCCTAGCCAGCACTTGTGCCCCGGCCTTAAGCCTAGCCCGCACTTGTACCCCGGCCTTAAGCCTAGCCAGCACTTGTGCCCCGGCCTTAAGCTTAGCCCGCACTTGTGCCCCGGCCTTAAGCCTAGCCCGCACTTGTGCCCCGGCCTTAAGCCTAGCCCGCACTTGTGCCCCGGCCTTAAGCCTAGCCCGCACTTGTGCCCCGGCTTTAAGCCTAGCCCGCACTTGTGCCCCGGCCTTAAGCCTAGCCCGCACTTGTGCCCCGGCCTTAAGCCTAGCCCGCACTTGTGCCCCGGCCTTAAGCCTAGCCCGCACTTGTGCCCCGGCCTTATGCCTAGCCCGCACTTGTGCCCTGGCCTTAAGCCTAGCCCGCACTTGTGCCCCGGCCTTAAGCCTAGCCCGCACTTGTGCCTGCCCCAGCCTTAAGCCTAGCCCGCACTTGTGCCCCGGCCTTAAGCCTAGCCCGCACTTGTGCCCCGGCCTTAAGCCTAGCCCGCACTTGTGCCCAGGCCTTAAGCCTAGCCCGCACTTGTGCCCAGGCCTTAAGTCTAGCCCGCACCTGTGCCCCGGCCTTAAGCCTAGCCCGTACCTGTGCCCCAGCATTAAGCCTAGCCCGCACCTGTCCCCCGGCCTTAAGCCTAGCCCGCACCTGTGCCCCGGCCTTAAGCCTAGCCCACACCTGTGCCCCGGCCTTAAGCCTAGCCCGCATCTGTTCCCCGACCTTAAGCCTAGCCCGCACCTGTGCCCCGGCCTTAAGCCTAGCCCGCACCTGTGCCCCGGCCTTAAGCCTAGCCCGTACCTGTGCCCACGCCTTAAGCCTAGCCCGCACTTGTGCCCCGGCCTTAAGCCTAGCCCACACTTGTGCCCCGGCCTTAAGCCTAGCCCGCACTTGTGCCCCGGCCATAAGCCTAGCCCGCACTTGTGCCCCGGCCTTAAGCCTAGCCTGCACTTGTGCCCCGGCCTTAAGCCTAGCCCGCACTTGTGCCCCGGCCTTAAGCCTAGCCCGCACTTGTGCCCCGGCCTTAAGCCTAGCCCGCACTCGTGCCCCGGCCTTAAGCCTAGCCCGCACTCCTGCCCCGGCCTTAAGCCTAGCCCACACCTGTGCCCCGGCCTTAAGCCTAGCCCACACCTGTGCCCCGGCCTTAAGCCTAGCCCGCACCTGTGCCCCGGCCTTAAGCCTAGCCCGCACTTGTGCCCAGGCCTTAAGCCTAGCCTGCACTTTTGCTCAGGCCTTAAGCCTAGCCTGCACTTGTGCCCAGGCCTTAAGCCTAGCCCGCACTTGTGCCCAGGCCTTAAGCCTAGCCCGCACTTTTGCTCAGGCCTTAAGCCTAGCCCACACTTGTGCCCAGGCCTTAAGCCTAGCCTGCACTTTTGCTCAGGCCTTAAGCCTAGCCTGCACTTGTGCCCAGGCCTTAAGCCTAGCCCGCACTTGTGCCCAGGCCTTAAGCCTAGCCCGCACTTGTGCCCCGGCCTTAAGCCAAGCCCGCCCTTGTGCCCCTGCCTTAAGCCAAGCCCGCTCTTGTGCCCCTGCCTTAAGCCTAGCCCGCCCTTGTGCCCAGGCCTTAAGCCGAGCCCGCACTTGTGCCCAGGCCTTAAGCCTAGCCTGCACTTTTGCTCAGGCCTTAAGACTAGCCTGCACTTGTGCCCCGGCCTTAAGCCTAGCCCGCACTTGTGCCCACGCCTTAAGCCTAGCCCGCACTTGTGCCCGGCCTTAAGCCTAGCCCGCACTTTTGCTCAGGCCTTAAGCCTAGCCGGCACTTGTGCCCAGGCCTTAAGCCTAGCTGGCACTTGTGCCCATGCCTTAAGCCTAGCCAGCATTTGTGCCCCCTGCCTTGATCCTAGCCAGCACTGCACTTGTGCCCAGGCCTTAAGCCTAGCCCGCACTGCACTTGTGCCCAGGCCTTAAGCCTAGCCCGCACTTGTGCCCAGGCCTAAAGCCTAGCCCGCACTTGTGTCCCTGCCTTAAGCCAAGCCCGCACTTGTGCCCCTGCCTTAAGCCAAGCCTGCACTTGTGCCCCTGCCTTACGCCAAGCCCGCACTTGTGCCCCTGCCTTAAGCTAAGCCTGCTCTTGTTCCCCGGCCTTAAGCCAAGCCTGCATTTGTGCCCCGGCCTTAAGCCTAGCCCACTCTTGTGCCCGGGCCTTAAGCCTAGCCCGCACTTGCGCCCGGGCCTTAAGCCTAGCCCACACTTGCGCCCCGGCCTTAAGCATAGCCCGCACTTGTGCCCCTGCCTTAAGCCAAGCCCGCCCTTGTGCCCCTGCCTTAAGCCAAGCCCGCCCTTGTGCCCCTGCCTTAAGCCAAGCCCGCCCTTGTGCCCCTGCCTTAAGCCTAGCCCGCCCTTGTGCCCCGGCCTTAAGCCAAGCCCACCCTTGTGCCCAGGCCTTAAGCCTAGCCCGTACTTGTGCCCAGGTCTTAAGCCTAGCCCACACTTGTGCCCCTGCCTTAAGCCTAGCCCACACTTGTGCCCAGGCCTTAAGTCTAGCCCACACTTGTGCCCAGGCCTTAAGCCTAGCCCGCACTTGTGCCCAGGCCTTAAGCCTAGCCCGCACTTGTGCCCAGGCCTTAAGCCTAGCCCGCACTTGTGCCCAGGCCTTAAGCCTAGCCCGCACTTGTGCCCAGGCCTTAAGCCTAGCCCGCACTTTTGAGCCCCTTGAATGCTTGTTTGTTTGTTTTTGTCTTCAGCTTCATGTTGGGTATGCACATAGGGCCAGCTTTACGCTCTTCGCTCTTGTCCCTTCTGAATGCGCATGCACGACTGTAATTGGGGAAGAAGGCATTACCCATTTACGGAGGACAGACAAGAAGTGCCTGGTCGCTTGGAGCATGGGGTTATGGAGAGGCTCCGCACTGTACAACAAAGGATCTAGTCCTAAATGTCCAAGTACAGAGTAGAGGGGTGAAAGCTAGCTCTTCACCCCTATGGGTGCCTAACCCTTTATGCAAAGAGTGCAAAGAGTTAGCTGTATGCCTTAAGCCTAGCCAGCACATGTGCCCGTGCCTTAAGCCTAGCCAGCACTTGTGCCTCCTGCCTTGAATCTAGCCAGCACTGCACTTGTGCCCATGCCTTAAGCCTAGCCCGCACTTGTGCCCAGGCCTTAAGCCTAGCCTGCACTTTTGCTCAGGCCTTAAGCCTAGCCTGCACTTGTGCCCAGGCCTTAAGCCTAGCTGGAACTTGTGCCCATGCCTTAAGCCTAGCCAGCATTTGTGCCCCCTGCCTTGATCCTAGCCCAGCGCTGCACTTGTGCCCAGGCCTTAAGCCTAGCCCGCACTGCACTTGTCCCCAGGCCTTAAGCCTAGCCCGCACTTGTGCCCAGGCCTTAAGCCTAGCCCGCACTTGTGCCCCGGCCTTAAGCCTAGCCCGCACCTGTGCCCCGGCCTTAAGCCTAGCCCGCACCTGTGCCCCGACCTTAAGCCTAGCCCGCACCTGTGCCCCGGCCTTAAGCCTAGCCCACACCTGTGCCCCGGCCTTAAGCCTAGCCCGCACCTGTGCCCCGGCCTTAAGCCTAGCCCACACTTGTGCCCCGGCCTTAAGCCTAGCCCGGTATTGTGCCCCGGCCTTAAGCCAAGCCCGCACTTGTGCCCAGGTCTTAAGCCTAGCCCGCATTTGTACCCCAGCCTTAAGCCTAGCCCGCACTTGTGCCCCGGCCTTAAGCCTAGCCCGCACTTGTGCCCCGGCCTTAAGCCTAGCCCGCACTTGTGCCCAGGCCTTAAGCCTAGCCCGCACTTGTGCTTTGGCCTTAAGCCTAGCCCGCACCTGTGACCCGGCCTTAAGCCTAGCCCGCACCTGTGCCCCGGCCTTAAGCCTAGCCCGTACCTGTGCCCCAGCCTTAAGCCTAGCCCGCACCTGTGCCCCGGCCTTAAGCCTAGCCCGCACCTGTGCCCCGGCCTTAAGCCTAGCCCGCACCTGTGCCCCGGCCTTAAGCCTAGCCCGCACTTGTGCCCCGGCCTTAAGCCTAGCCCGCACTTGTGCCCCGGCCTTAAGCCTAGCCCGCACTTGTGCCCCGGCCTTAAGCCTAGCCCGCACTTGTGCCCCGGCCTTAAGCCTAGCCCGCACTTGTGCCCCGGCCTTAAGCCTAGCCCGCACTTGTGCCCCGGCCTTAAGCCTAGCCCGCACTTGTGCCCCGGCCTTAAGCCTAGCCCGCACTTGTGCCCAGGCCTTAAGCCTAGCCCGCACTTGTGCTTTGGCCTTAAGCCTAGCCCGCACCTGTGACCCGGCCTTAAGCCTAGCCCGCACCTGTGCCCCGGCCTTAAGCCTAGCCCACACCTGTGCCCCAGCCTTAAGCCTAGCCCGCACCTGTGCCCCGGCCTTAAGCCTAGTCCGCACTTGCGCCCCGGCCTTAAGCCTAGCCCGCACTTGTGCCCCGGCCTTAAGCCTAGTCCGCACTTGTGCCCCGGCCTTAAGCCTAGCCCGCACTTGTGCCCCGGCCTTAAGCCTAGTCCGCACTTGTGCCCCGGCCTTAAGCCTAGCCCGCACTTGTGCCTCGGCCTTAATCCTAGCCCGCACTTGTGCCCCGGCCTTAAGACTAGCCCGCACTTGTGCCCCGGCCTTAAGCCTAGCCCGCACTTGTGCCCCGGCCTTAAGCCTAGCCCGCACTTGTGCCCCGGCCTTAAGCCTAGCCCGCACTTGTGCCCCGGCCTTAAGCCTAGCCCGCACTTGTGCCTCGGCCTTAAGCCTAGCCCGCAATTGTGCCCCGGCCTTAAGCCTAGCCCGCAATTGTGCCCCGGCCTTAAGCCTAGCCCGCATTTGTGCCCCAGCCTTAAGCCTAGCCCGCACTTGTGCCCCGGCCTTAAGCCTAGTCCGCACTTGCGCCCCGGCCTTAAGCCTAGCCCGCACTTGTGCCTCGGCCTTAATCCTAGCCCGCACTTGTGCCCCGGCCTTAAGACTAGCCCGCACTTGTGCCCCGGCCTTAAGCCTAGCCCGCACTTGTGCCCCGGCCTTAAGCCTAGCCCGCACTTGTGCCCCGGCCTTAAGCCTAGCCCGCACTTGTGCCCCGGCCTTAAGCCTAGCCCGCACTTGTGCCCCGGCCTTAAGCCTAGACCACTCTTGTGCCCGGGCCTTAAGCCTAGCCCGCACTTGTGCCCGGGCCTTAAGCCTAGCCCGCACTTGCGCCCGGGCCTTAAGCCTAGCCCGCACTTGCGCCCCGGCCTTAAGCCTAGCCCGCACTTGTGCCCAGGCCTTAAGCCTAGCCCGCACTTGTGCCCCGGCCTTAAGCCTAGCCCGCACTTGTGCCCCGCCCTTAAACCTTGCCCGCACTTGTGCCCCGGCCTTAAGCCTAGCCCGCACTTGTGCCCTGGCCTTAAGCCTAGCCCGCACTTGTGCCTCGGCCTTAAGCCCAGCCCGCACTTGTGCCCCGGCCTTAAGCCCAGCCCGCACTTGTGCCCCGGCCTTAAGCCTAGCCCGCACTTGTGCCCCGGCCTTAAGCCTAGCCCGAACTTGTTCCTCGGCCTTAAGCCTAGCCCGCAATTGTGCCCCGGCCTTAAGCCTAGCCCGCACTTGTGCCCCGGCCTTAAGCCTAGCCCGCATTTGTGCCCCAGCCTTAAGCCTAGCCCGCACTTGTGCCCCGGCCTTAAGCCTAGCCCACACTTGTGCCCCGGCCTTAAGCCTAGCCCGCACTTGTGCCCCGGCCTTAAGCCTAGCCCGCACTTGTGCCCCGGCCTTAAGCCTAGCCCCCACTTGTGCCCCGGCCTTAAGCCTAGCCCGCACTTGTGCCCCGGCCTTAAGCCTAGCCCGCACTTGTGCCCCGGCCTTAAGCCTAGCCCGCACTTGTGCCCCGGCCTTAAGCCTAGCCCGCACTTGTGCCCCGGCCTTAAGCCTAGCCCGCACTTGTGCCCCGGCCTTAAGCCTAGTCCGCACTTGTGCCCCGGCCTTAAGCCTAGCCCGCACTTGTGCCTCGGCCTTAATTCTAGCCCGCACTTGTGCCCCGGCCTTAAGACTAGCCCGCACTTGTGCCCCGGCCTTAAGCCTAGCCCGCACTTGTGCCCCGGCCTTAAGCCTAGCCCGCACTTGTGCCCCGGCCTTAAGCCTAGCCCGCACTTGTGCCCCGGCCTTAAGCCTAGCCCGCACTTGTGCCTCGGCCTTAAGCCTAGCCCGCAATTGTGCCCCGGCCTTAAGCCTAGCCCGCAATTGTGCCCCGGCCTTAAGCCTAGCCCGCATTTGTGCCCCAGCGTTAAGCCTAGCCCGCACTTGTGCCCGGCCTTAAGCCTAGCCCACACTTGTGCCCCGGCCTTAAGCCTAGCCCGCACTTGTGCCCCGGCCTTAAGCCTAGCCCCCATTTGTGCCCCAGCCTTAAGCCTAGCCCGCACTTGTGCCCGGTCTTAAGCCTAGCCCGCACTTGTGCCCCGGCCTTAAGCCTAGCCCGCAATTGTGCCCCGGCCTTAAGCCTAGCCCGCATTTGTGCCCCAGCCTTAAGCCTAGCCCGCACTTGTGCCCGGCCTTAAGCCTAGCCCACACTTGTGCCCCGGCCTTAAGCCTAGCCCGCACTTGTGCCCCGGCCTTAAGCCTAGCCCACACTTGTGCCCCGGTCTTAAGCCTAGCCCGCACTTGTACCCAGGCCTTAAGCCTAGCCTGCACTTTTGCTCAGGCCTTAAGCCTAGCCTGCACTTGTGCCCAGGCCTCAAGCCTAGCCCGCACTTGTGCCTAGGCCTTAAGCCTAGCCCGCACTTGTGCCCAGGCCTTAAGCCTAGCCCGCACTTGTGCCCCGGCCTTAAGCCAAGCCCGCCCTTGTGCCCCTGCCTTAAGCCAAGCCCGCTCTTGTGCCCCTGCCTTAAGCCTAGCCCGCTCTTGTGCCCAGGCCTTAAGCCTAGCCCGCACTTGTACCCAGGCCTTAAGCCTAGCCTGCACTTTTGCTCAGGCCTTAAGCCTAGCCTGCACTTGTGCCCAGGCCTTAAGCCTAGCCCGCACTTGTGCCCACGCCTTAAGCCTAGCCCGCACTTGTGCCCGGCCTTAAGCCTAGCCCGCACTTGTGCCCAGTCCTTAAGCCTAGCCCGCACTTGTGCCCAGGCCTTAAGCCTAGCCCGCACTAGTGCCCAGGCCTTAAGCCTAGCCCGCACTTGTACCCAGGCCTTAAGCCTAGCCCGCACTTGTGCCCCGGCCTTAAGCCTAGCCCGCACTTGTGCCTCGGCCTTAAGCCTAGCCCGCAATTGTGCCCCGGCCTTAAGCCTAGCCCGCACTTGTGCCCCGGCCTTAAGCCTAGCCCGCACTTGTGCCCAGGCCTTAAGCCTAGCCCGCACTTGTGCCCAGGCCTTAAGCCTAGCCCGCACTTGTACCCAGGCCTTAAGCCTAGCCTGCACTTGTGCCCCGGCCTTAAGCCTAGCCCGCACTAGTGCCTCGGCCTTAAGCCTAGCCCGCAATTGTGCCCCGGCCTTAAGCCTAGCCCGCAATTGTGCCCCGGCCTTAAGCCTAGCCCGCATTTGTGCCCCAGCCTTAAGCCTAGCCCGCACTTGTGCCCCGGCCTTAAGCCTAGCCCACACTTGTGCCCCGGCCTTAAGCCTAGCCCACACTTGTGCCCCGGCCTTAAGCCTAGCCCGCACTTGTACCCAGGCCTTAAGCCTAGCCTGCACTTTTGCTCAGGCCTTAAGCCTAGCCTGCACTTGTGCCCAGGCCTCAAGCCTAGCCCGCACTTGTGCCTAGGCCTTAAGCCTAGCCCGCACTTGTGCCCAGGCCTTAAGCCTAGCCCGCACTTGTGCCCCGGCCTTAAGCCAAGCCCGCCCTTGTGCCCCTGCCTTAAGCCAAGCCCGCTCTTGTGCCCCTGCCTTAAGCCTAGCCCGCACTTGTGCCCAGGCCTTAATCCTAGCCCGCACTTGTGCCCCGGCCTTAAGCCTAGCCCACACTTGTGCCCCGGCCTTAAGCCTAGCCCGCACTTGTGCCCCGGCCTTAAGCCTAGCCCGCACTTGTGCCCCGGCCTTAAGCCTAGCCCGCACTTGTGCCCCGGCCTTAAGCCTAGCCCGCACTTGTGCCCCGGCCTTAAGCCTAGCCCGCACTTGTGCCCCGGCCTTAAGCCTAGTCCGCACTTGTGCCCCGGCCTTAAGCCTAGCCCGCACTTGTGCCTCGGCCTTAATCCTAGCCCGCACTTGTGCCCCGGCCTTAAGACTAGCCCGCACTTGTGCCCCGGCCTTAAGCCTAGCCCGCACTTGTGCCCCGGCCTTAAGCCTAGCCCGCACTTGTGCCCCGGCCTTAAGCCTAGCCCGCACTTGTGCCCCGGCCTTAAGCCTAGCCCGCACTTGTGCCTCGGCCTTAAGCCTAGCCCGCAATTGTGCCCCGGCCTTAAGCCTAGCCCGCAATTGTGCCCCGGCCTTAAGCCTAGCCCGCATTTGTGCCCCAGCCTTAAGCCTAGCCCGCACTTGTGCCCCGGCCTTAAGCCTAGTCCGCACTTGCGCCCCGGCCTTAAGCCTAGCCCGCACTTGTGCCTCGGCCTTAATCCTAGCCCGCACTTGTGCCCCGGCCTTAAGACTAGCCCGCACTTGTGCCCCGGCCTTAAGCCTAGCCCGCACTTGTGCCCCGGCCTTAAGCCTAGCCCGCACTTGTGCCCCGGCCTTAAGCCTAGCCCGCACTTGTGCCCCGGCCTTAAGCCTAGCCCGCACTTGTGCCCCGGCCTTAAGCCTAGACCACTCTTGTGCCCGGGCCTTAAGCCTAGCCCGCACTTGTGCCCGGGCCTTAAGCCTAGCCCGCAGTTGCGCCCGGGCCTTAAGCCTAGCCCGCACTTGCGCCCCGGCCTTAAGCCTAGCCCGCACTTGTGCCCAGGCCTTAAGCCTAGCCCGCACTTGTGCCCCGGCCTTAAGCCTAGCCCGCACTTGTGCCCCGCCCTTAAACCTTGCCCGCACTTGTGCCCCGGCCTTAAGCCTAGCCCGCACTTGTGCCCTGGCCTTAAGCCTAGCCCGCACTTGTGCCTCGGCCTTAAGCCCAGCCCGCACTTGTGCCCCGGCCTTAAGCCCAGCCCGCACTTGTGCCCCGGCCTTAAGCCTAGCCCGCACTTGTGCCCCGGCCTTAAGCCTAGCCCGAACTTGTTCCTCGGCCTTAAGCCTAGCCCGCAATTGTGCCCCGGCCTTAAGCCTAGCCCGCACTTGTGCCCCGGCCTTAAGCCTAGCCCGCATTTGTGCCCCAGCCTTAAGCCTAGCCCGCACTTGTGCCCCGGCCTTAAGCCTAGCCCACACTTGTGCCCCGGCCTTAAGCCTAGCCCGCACTTGTGCCCCGGCCTTAAGCCTAGCCCGCACTTGTGCCCCGGCCTTAAGCCTAGCCCGCACTTGTGCCCCGGCCTTAAGCCTAGACCACTCTTGTGCCCGGGCCTTAAGCCTAGCCCGCACTTGTGCCCGGGCCTTAAGCCTAGCCCGCACTTGCGCCCGGGCCTTAAGCCTAGCCCGCACTTGCGCCCCGGCCTTAAGCCTAGCCCGCACTTGTGCCCAGGCCTTAAGCCTAGCCCGCACTTGTGCCCCGGCCTTAAGCCTAGCCCGCACTTGTGCCCCGCCCTTAAACCTTGCCCGCACTTGTGCCCCGGCCTTAAGCCTAGCCCGCACTTGTGCCCTGGCCTTAAGCCTAGCCCGCACTTGTGCCTCGGCCTTAAGCCCAGCCCGCACTTGTGCCCCGGCCTTAAGCCCAGCCCGCACTTGTGCCCCGGCCTTAAGCCTAGCCCGCACTTGTGCCCCGGCCTTAAGCCTAGCCCGAACTTGTTCCTCGGCCTTAAGCCTAGCCCGCAATTGTGCCCCGGCCTTAAGCCTAGCCCGCACTTGTGCCCCGGCCTTAAGCCTAGCCCGCATTTGTGCCCCAGCCTTAAGCCTAGCCCGCACTTGTGCCCCGGCCTTAAGCCTAGCCCACACTTGTGCCCCGGCCTTAAGCCTAGCCCGCACTTGTGCCCCGGCCTTAAGCCTAGCCCGCACTTATGCCCCGGCCTTAAGCCTAGCCCACACTTGTGCCCCGGCCTTAAGCCTAGCCCGCACTTGTGCCCCGGCCTTAAGCCTAGCCCGCACTTGTGCCCCGGCCTTAAGCCTAGCCCGCACTTGTGCCCCGGCCTTAAGCCTAGCCCGCACTTGTGCCCCGGCCTTAAGCCTAGCCCGCACTTGTGCCCCGGCCTTAAGCCTAGTCCGCACTTGTGCCCCGGCCTTAAGCCTAGCCCGCACTTGTGCCTCGGCCTTAATCCTAGCCCGCACTTGTGCCCCGGCCTTAAGCCTAGCCCACACTTGTGCCCCGGCCTTAAGCCTAGCCCACACTTGTGCCCCGGCCTTAAGCCTAGCCCGCACTTGTACCCAGGCCTTAAGCCTAGCCTGCACTTTTGCTCAGGCCTTAAGCCTAGCCTGCACTTGTGCCCAGGCCTCAAGCCTAGCCCGCACTTGTGCCTAGGCCTTAAGCCTAGCCCGCACTTGTGCCCAGGCCTTAAGCCTAGCCCGCACTTGTGCCCCGGCCTTAAGCCAAGCCCGCCCTTGTGCCCCTGCCTTAAGCCAAGCCCGCTCTTGTGCCCCTGCCTTAAGCCTAGCCCGCTCTTGTGCCCAGGCCTTAAGCCTAGCCCGCACTTGTACCCAGGCCTTAAGCCTAGCCTGCACTTTTGCTCAGGCCTTAAGCCTAGCCTGCACTTGTGCCCAGGCCTTAAGCCTAGCCCGCACTTGTGCCCACGCCTTAAGCCTAGCCCGCACTTGTGCCCGGCCTTAAGCCTAGCCCGCACTTGTGCCCAGTCCTTAAGCCTAGCCCGCACTTGTGCCCAGGCCTTAAGCCTAGCCCGCACTTGTGCCCAGGCCTTAAGCCTAGCCCGCACTTGTACCCAGGCCTTAAGCCTAGCCCGCACTTGTGCCCAGGCCTTAAAAGCCCACACTTTTGAGCCCCTTGAATGCTTGTTTGTTTGTTTGTTTTTGTCTTCAGCTTCATGTTGGTTATGCACATAGGGCCAGCTTTACGCTCTTCGCTCTTGTCCCGTATGAATGCGCATGCACGACTGTAATTGGGGAAGAAGGCATTACCCATTTACGGAGGACAGATAAGAAGTGCCTGGTCGCTTGGAGCATGAGGTTATGGAGAGGCTCCGCACTGTACAACAAAGGATCTAGTCCTAAATGTCCAAGTACAGAGTAGAGGGGTGAAAGCTAGTTCTTCACCCCTATGGGTGCCTAACCCTTTATGCAAAGAGGGCAAAGAGTTAGCTGTATGCCTTAAGCCTATCCAGCACTTGTGCCCATGCCTTAGGCCTAGCCAGCACTTGTTCCCCCTACCTTGATCCTAGCCAGCACTGCACTTGTGCCCATGCCTTAAGCCTAGCCCGCACTTTCGCTCAGGCCTTAAGCCTAGCCTGCACTTGTGCCCAGGCCTTAAGCCTAGCTGGCACTTGTGCCCATGCCTTAAGCCTAGCCAGCATTTGTGCCCCCTGCCTTGATCCTAGCCAGCACTGCACTTGTGCCCAGGCCTTAAGCCTAGCCCGCACTGCACTTGTGCCCAGGCCTTAAGCCTAGCCCGCACTTGTGCCCAGGCCTTAAGCCTAGCCCGCACTTGTGTCCCTGCCTTAAGCCAAGCCCGCACTTGTGCCCCTGCCTTAAGCCAAGCCCGCACTTGTGCCCCTGCCTTACGCCAAGCCCGCACTTGTGCCCCTGCCTTAAGCTAAGCCCGCTCTTGTTCCCCGGCCTTAAGCCAAGCCTGCATTTGTGCCCCGGCCTTAAGCCTAGCCCACTCTTGTGCCCGGGCCTTAAGCCTAGCCCGCACTTGTGCCCGGGCCTTAAGCCTAGCCCGCACTTGCGCCCGGGCCTTAAGCCTAGCCCGCACTTGCGCCCGGGCCTTAAGCCTAGCCCGCACTTGCGCCCCGGCCTTAAGCCTAGCCCGCACTTGTGCCCCGGCCTTAAGCCTAGCCCGCACTTGTGCCCCGGCCTTAAGCCTAGTCCGCACTTGTGCCCCGGCCTTAAGCCTAGCCCGCACTTGTGCCTCGGCCTTAATTCTAGCCCGCACTTGTGCCCCGGCCTTAAGACTAGCCCGCACTTGTGCCCCGGCCTTAAGCCTAGCCCGCACTTGTGCCCCGGCCTTAAGCCTAGCCCGCACTTGTGCCCCGGCCTTAAGCCTAGCCCGCACTTGTGCCCCGGCCTTAAGCCTAGCCCGCACTTGTGCCTCGGCCTTAAGCCTAGCCCGCAATTGTGCCCCGGCCTTAAGCCTAGCCCGCAATTGTGCCCCGGCCTTAAGCCTAGCCCGCATTTGTGCCCCAGCGTTAAGCCTAGCCCGCACTTGTGCCCGGCCTTAAGCCTAGCCCACACTTGTGCCCCGGCCTTAAGCCTAGCCCGCACTTGTGCCCCGGCCTTAAGCCTAGCCCCCATTTGTGCCCCAGCCTTAAGCCTAGCCCGCACTTGTGCCCGGTCTTAAGCCTAGCCCGCACTTGTGCCCCGGCCTTAAGCCTAGCCCGCAATTGTGCCCCGGCCTTAAGCCTAGCCCGCATTTGTGCCCCAGCCTTAAGCCTAGCCCGCACTTGTGCCCGGCCTTAAGCCTAGCCCACACTTGTGCCCCGGCCTTAAGCCTAGCCCGCACTTGTGCCCCGGCCTTAAGCCTAGCCCACACTTGTGCCCCGGTCTTAAGCCTAGCCCGCACTTGTACCCAGGCCTTAAGCCTAGCCTGCACTTTTGCTCAGGCCTTAAGCCTAGCCTGCACTTGTGCCCAGGCCTCAAGCCTAGCCCGCACTTGTGCCTAGGCCTTAAGCCTAGCCCGCACTTGTGCCCAGGCCTTAAGCCTAGCCCGCACTTGTGCCCCGGCCTTAAGCCAAGCCCGCCCTTGTGCCCCTGCCTTAAGCCAAGCCCGCTCTTGTGCCCCTGCCTTAAGCCTAGCCCGCTCTTGTGCCCAGGCCTTAAGCCTAGCCCGCACTTGTACCCAGGCCTTAAGCCTAGCCTGCACTTTTGCTCAGGCCTTAAGCCTAGCCTGCACTTGTGCCCAGGCCTTAAGCCTAGCCCGCACTTGTGCCCACGCCTTAAGCCTAGCCCGCACTTGTGCCCGGCCTTAAGCCTAGCCCGCACTTGTGCCCAGTCCTTAAGCCTAGCCCGCACTTGTGCCCAGGCCTTAAGCCTAGCCCGCACTAGTGCCCAGGCCTTAAGCCTAGCCCGCACTTGTACCCAGGCCTTAAGCCTAGCCCGCACTTGTGCCCCGGCCTTAAGCCTAGCCCGCACTTGTGCCTCGGCCTTAAGCCTAGCCCGCAATTGTGCCCCGGCCTTAAGCCTAGCCCGCACTTGTGCCCCGGCCTTAAGCCTAGCCCGCACTTGTGCCCAGGCCTTAAGCCTAGCCCGCACTTGTGCCCAGGCCTTAAGCCTAGCCCGCACTTGTACCCAGGCCTTAAGCCTAGCCTGCACTTGTGCCCCGGCCTTAAGCCTAGCCCGCACTAGTGCCTCGGCCTTAAGCCTAGCCCGCAATTGTGCCCCGGCCTTAAGCCTAGCCCGCAATTGTGCCCCGGCCTTAAGCCTAGCCCGCATTTGTGCCCCAGCCTTAAGCCTAGCCCGCACTTGTGCCCCGGCCTTAAGCCTAGCCCACACTTGTGCCCCGGCCTTAAGCCTAGCCCACACTTGTGCCCCGGCCTTAAGCCTAGCCCGCACTTGTACCCAGGCCTTAAGCCTAGCCTGCACTTTTGCTCAGGCCTTAAGCCTAGCCTGCACTTGTGCCCAGGCCTCAAGCCTAGCCCGCACTTGTGCCTAGGCCTTAAGCCTAGCCCGCACTTGTGCCCAGGCCTTAAGCCTAGCCCGCACTTGTGCCCCGGCCTTAAGCCAAGCCCGCCCTTGTGCCCCTGCCTTAAGCCAAGCCCGCTCTTGTGCCCCTGCCTTAAGCCTAGCCCGCACTTGTGCCCAGGCCTTAATCCTAGCCCGCACTTGTGCCCCGGCCTTAAGCCTAGCCCACACTTGTGCCCCGGCCTTAAGCCTAGCCCGCACTTGTGCCCCGGCCTTAAGCCTAGCCCGCACTTGTGCCCCGGCCTTAAGCCTAGCCCGCACTTGTGCCCCGGCCTTAAGCCTAGCCCGCACTTGTGCCCCCGCCTTAAGCCTAGCCCGCACTTGTGCCCCGGCCTTAAGCCTAGTCCGCACTTGTGCCCCGGCCTTAAGCCTAGCCCGCACTTGTGCCTCGGCCTTAATCCTAGCCCGCACTTGTGCCCCGGCCTTAAGACTAGCCCGCACTTGTGCCCCGGCCTTAAGCCTAGCCCGCACTTGTGCCCCGGCCTTAAGCCTAGCCCGCACTTGTGCCCCGGCCTTAAGCCTAGCCCGCACTTGTGCCCCGGCCTTAAGCCTAGCCCGCACTTGTGCCTCGGCCTTAAGCCTAGCCCGCAATTGTGCCCCGGCCTTAAGCCTAGCCCGCAATTGTGCCCCGGCCTTAAGCCTAGCCCGCATTTGTGCCCCAGCCTTAAGCCTAGCCCGCACTTGTGCCCCGGCCTTAAGCCTAGTCCGCACTTGCGCCCCGGCCTTAAGCCTAGCCCGCACTTGTGCCTCGGCCTTAATCCTAGCCCGCACTTGTGCCCCGGCCTTAAGACTAGCCCGCACTTGTGCCCCGGCCTTAAGCCTAGCCCGCACTTGTGCCCCGGCCTTAAGCCTAGCCCGCACTTGTGCCCCGGCCTTAAGCCTAGCCCGCACTTGTGCCCCGGCCTTAAGCCTAGCCCGCACTTGTGCCCCGGCCTTAAGCCTAGACCACTCTTGTGCCCGGGCCTTAAGCCTAGCCCGCACTTGTGCCCGGGCCTTAAGCCTAGCCCGCAGTTGCGCCCGGGCCTTAAGCCTAGCCCGCACTTGCGCCCCGGCCTTAAGCCTAGCCCGCACTTGTGCCCAGGCCTTAAGCCTAGCCCGCACTTGTGCCCCGGCCTTAAGCCTAGCCCGCACTTGTGCCCCGCCCTTAAACCTTGCCCGCACTTGTGCCCCGGCCTTAAGCCTAGCCCGCACTTGTGCCCTGGCCTTAAGCCTAGCCCGCACTTGTGCCTCGGCCTTAAGCCCAGCCCGCACTTGTGCCCCGGCCTTAAGCCCAGCCCGCACTTGTGCCCCGGCCTTAAGCCTAGCCCGCACTTGTGCCCCGGCCTTAAGCCTAGCCCGAACTTGTTCCTCGGCCTTAAGCCTAGCCCGCAATTGTGCCCCGGCCTTAAGCCTAGCCCGCACTTGTGCCCCGGCCTTAAGCCTAGCCCGCATTTGTGCCCCAGCCTTAAGCCTAGCCCGCACTTGTGCCCCGGCCTTAAGCCTAGCCCACACTTGTGCCCCGGCCTTAAGCCTAGCCCGCACTTGTGCCCCGGCCTTAAGCCTAGCCCGCACTTGTGCCCCGGCCTTAAGCCTAGCCCGCACTTGTGCCCCGGCCTTAAGCCTAGACCACTCTTGTGCCCGGGCCTTAAGCCTAGCCCGCACTTGTGCCCGGGCCTTAAGCCTAGCCCGCACTTGCGCCCGGGCCTTAAGCCTAGCCCGCACTTGCGCCCCGGCCTTAAGCCTAGCCCGCACTTGTGCCCAGGCCTTAAGCCTAGCCCGCACTTGTGCCCCGGCCTTAAGCCTAGCCCGCACTTGTGCCCCGCCCTTAAACCTTGCCCGCACTTGTGCCCCGGCCTTAAGCCTAGCCCGCACTTGTGCCCTGGCCTTAAGCCTAGCCCGCACTTGTGCCTCGGCCTTAAGCCCAGCCCGCACTTGTGCCCCGGCCTTAAGCCCAGCCCGCACTTGTGCCCCGGCCTTAAGCCTAGCCCGCACTTGTGCCCCGGCCTTAAGCCTAGCCCGAACTTGTTCCTCGGCCTTAAGCCTAGCCCGCAATTGTGCCCCGGCCTTAAGCCTAGCCCGCACTTGTGCCCCGGCCTTAAGCCTAGCCCGCATTTGTGCCCCAGCCTTAAGCCTAGCCCGCACTTGTGCCCCGGCCTTAAGCCTAGCCCACACTTGTGCCCCGGCCTTAAGCCTAGCCCGCACTTGTGCCCCGGCCTTAAGCCTAGCCCGCACTTATGCCCCGGCCTTAAGCCTAGCCCACACTTGTGCCCCGGCCTTAAGCCTAGCCCGCACTTGTGCCCCGGCCTTAAGCCTAGCCCGCACTTGTGCCCCGGCCTTAAGCCTAGCCCGCACTTGTGCCCCGGCCTTAAGCCTAGCCCGCACTTGTGCCCCGGCCTTAAGCCTAGCCCGCACTTGTGCCCCGGCCTTAAGCCTAGTCCGCACTTGTGCCCCGGCCTTAAGCCTAGCCCGCACTTGTGCCTCGGCCTTAATCCTAGCCCGCACTTGTGCCCCGGCCTTAAGCCTAGCCCACACTTGTGCCCCGGCCTTAAGCCTAGCCCACACTTGTGCCCCGGCCTTAAGCCTAGCCCGCACTTGTACCCAGGCCTTAAGCCTAGCCTGCACTTTTGCTCAGGCCTTAAGCCTAGCCTGCACTTGTGCCCAGGCCTCAAGCCTAGCCCGCACTTGTGCCTAGGCCTTAAGCCTAGCCCGCACTTGTGCCCAGGCCTTAAGCCTAGCCCGCACTTGTGCCCCGGCCTTAAGCCAAGCCCGCCCTTGTGCCCCTGCCTTAAGCCAAGCCCGCTCTTGTGCCCCTGCCTTAAGCCTAGCCCGCTCTTGTGCCCAGGCCTTAAGCCTAGCCCGCACTTGTACCCAGGCCTTAAGCCTAGCCTGCACTTTTGCTCAGGCCTTAAGCCTAGCCTGCACTTGTGCCCAGGCCTTAAGCCTAGCCCGCACTTGTGCCCACGCCTTAAGCCTAGCCCGCACTTGTGCCCGGCCTTAAGCCTAGCCCGCACTTGTGCCCAGTCCTTAAGCCTAGCCCGCACTTGTGCCCAGGCCTTAAGCCTAGCCCGCACTTGTGCCCAGGCCTTAAGCCTAGCCCGCACTTGTACCCAGGCCTTAAGCCTAGCCCGCACTTGTGCCCAGGCCTTAAAAGCCCACACTTTTGAGCCCCTTGAATGCTTGTTTGTTTGTTTGTTTTTGTCTTCAGCTTCATGTTGGTTATGCACATAGGGCCAGCTTTACGCTCTTCGCTCTTGTCCCGTATGAATGCGCATGCACGACTGTAATTGGGGAAGAAGGCATTACCCATTTACGGAGGACAGATAAGAAGTGCCTGGTCGCTTGGAGCATGAGGTTATGGAGAGGCTCCGCACTGTACAACAAAGGATCTAGTCCTAAATGTCCAAGTACAGAGTAGAGGGGTGAAAGCTAGTTCTTCACCCCTATGGGTGCCTAACCCTTTATGCAAAGAGGGCAAAGAGTTAGCTGTATGCCTTAAGCCTATCCAGCACTTGTGCCCATGCCTTAGGCCTAGCCAGCACTTGTTCCCCCTACCTTGATCCTAGCCAGCACTGCACTTGTGCCCATGCCTTAAGCCTAGCCCGCACTTTCGCTCAGGCCTTAAGCCTAGCCTGCACTTGTGCCCAGGCCTTAAGCCTAGCTGGCACTTGTGCCCATGCCTTAAGCCTAGCCAGCATTTGTGCCCCCTGCCTTGATCCTAGCCAGCACTGCACTTGTGCCCAGGCCTTAAGCCTAGCCCGCACTGCACTTGTGCCCAGGCCTTAAGCCTAGCCCGCACTTGTGCCCAGGCCTTAAGCCTAGCCCGCACTTGTGTCCCTGCCTTAAGCCAAGCCCGCACTTGTGCCCCTGCCTTAAGCCAAGCCCGCACTTGTGCCCCTGCCTTACGCCAAGCCCGCACTTGTGCCCCTGCCTTAAGCTAAGCCCGCTCTTGTTCCCCGGCCTTAAGCCAAGCCTGCATTTGTGCCCCGGCCTTAAGCCTAGCCCACTCTTGTGCCCGGGCCTTAAGCCTAGCCCGCACTTGTGCCCGGGCCTTAAGCCTAGCCCGCACTTGCGCCCGGGCCTTAAGCCTAGCCCGCACTTGCGCCCGGGCCTTAAGCCTAGCCCGCACTTGCGCCCCGGCCTTAAGCCTAGCCCGCACTTGTGCCCAGGCCTTAAGCCTAGCCCGCACTTGTGCCCCACCCTTAAGCCTAGCCCGCACTTGTGCCCCGGCCTTAAGCCTAGCCCGCACTTGTGCCCTGGCCTTAAGCCTAGCCCACACTTGTGCCCCGGTCTTAAGTTTAGCCAGCACTTGTTCCCCCTGCCTTGATCCTAGCCAGCACTGCACTTGTGCCCATGCCTTAAGCCTAGCCCGCACTTGTGCCCAGGCCTTAAGCCTAGCCTGCACTTTTGCTCAGGCCTTAAGCCTAGCCTGCACTTGTGCCCAGGCCTTAAGCCTAGCTGGCACTTGTGCCCATGCCTTAAGCCTAGCCAACATTTGTGCCCCCTGCCTTGATCCTAGCCAGCACTGCACTTGTGCCCAGGCCTTAAGCCTAGCCCGCACTTGTGCCCAGGCCTTAAGCCTAGCCCGCACTTGTGCCCAGGCCTTAAGCCTAGCCCGCAGTTGTGCCCAGGCCTTAAGCCTAGCCAACACTTGTGCCCCGGCCTTAAGCCTAGCCCGCACTTGTGCCCCGGCCTTAAGCCTAGCCAGCACTTGTGCCCCGGCCTTAAGCCTAGCCCGCACTTGTACCCCGGCCTTAAGCCTAGCCAGCACTTGTGCCCCGGCCTTAAGCTTAGCCCGCACTTGTGCCCCGGCCTTAAGCCTAGCCCGCACTTGTGCCCCGGCCTTAAGCCTAGCCCGCACTTGTGCCCCGGCCTTAAGCCTAGCCCGCACTTGTGCCCCGGCTTTAAGCCTAGCCCGCACTTGTGCCCCGGCCTTAAGCCTAGCCCGCACTTGTGCCCCGGCCTTAAGCCTAGCCCGCACTTGTGCCCCGGCCTTAAGCCTAGCCGGCACTTGTGCCCCGGCCTTATGCCTAGCCCGCACTTGTGCCCTGGCCTTAAGCCTAGCCCGCACTTGTGCCCCGGCCTTAAGCCTAGCCCGCACTTGTGCCTGCCCCAGCCTTAAGCCTAGCCCGCACTTGTGCCCCGGCCTTAAGCCTAGCCCGCTCTTGTGCCCAGGCCTTAAGCCTAGCCCGCACTTGTACCCAGGCCTTAAGCCTAGCCTGCACTTTTGCTCAGGCCTTAAGCCTAGCCTGCACTTGTGCCCAGGCCTTAAGCCTAGCCCGCACTTGTGCCCACGCCTTAAGCCTAGCCCGCACTTGTGCCCGGCCTTAAGCCTAGCCCGCACTTGTGCCCAGTCCTTAAGCCTAGCCCGCACTTGTGCCCAGGCCTTAAGCCTAGCCCGCACTTGTGCCCAGGCCTTAAGCCTAGCCCGCACTTGTACCCAGGCCTTAAGCCTAGCCCGCACTTGTGCCCCGGCCTTAAGCCTAGCCCGCACTTGTGCCTCGGCCTTAAGCCTAGCCCGCAATTGTGCCCTGGCCTTAAGCCTAGCCCGCAATTGTGCCCCGGCCTTAAGCCTAGCCCGCATTTGTGCCCCAGCCTTAAGCCTAGCCCGCACTTGTGCCCCGGCCTTAAGCCTAGCCCACACTTGTGCCCCGGCCTTAAGCCTAGCCCGCACTTGTGCCCCGGCCTTAAGCCTAGCCCGCACTTGTGCCCCGGCCTTAAGCCTAGCCCACACTTGTGCCCCGGCCTTAAGCCTAGCCCGCACTTGTGCCCAGTCCTTAAGCCTAGCCCGCACTTGTGCCCAGGCCTTAAGCCTAGCCCGCACTTGTGCCCAGGCCTTAAGCCTAGCCCGCACTTGTACCCAGGCCTTAAGCCTAGCCCGCACTTGTGCCCCGGCCTTAAGCCTAGCCCGCACTTGTGACTCGGCCTTAAGCCTAGCCCGCAATTGTGCCCCGGCCTTAAGCCTAGCCCGCAATTGTGCCCCGGCCTTAAGCCTAGCCCGCATTTGTGCCCCAGCCTTAAGCCTAGCCCGCACTTGTGCCCCGGCCTTAAGCCTAGCCCACACTTGTGCCCCGGCCTTAAGCCTAGCCCGCACTTGTGCCCCGGCCTTAAGCCTAGCCCGCACTTGTGCCCCGGCCTTAAGCCTAGCCCACACTTGTGCCCCGGCCTTAAGCCTAGCCCGCACTTGTACCCAGGCCTTAAGCCTAGCCTGCACTTTTGCTCAGGCCTTAAGCCTAGCCTGCACTTGTGCCCAGGCCTCAAGCCTAGCTCGCACTTGTGCCTAGGCCTTAAGCCTAGCCCGCACTTGTGCCCAGGCCTTAAGCCTAGCCCGCACTTGTGCCCCGGCCTTAAGCCAAGCCCGCCCTTGTGCCCCTGCCTTAAGCCAAGCCCGCTCTTGTGCCCCTGCCTTAAGCCTAGCCCGCTCTTGTGCCCAGGCCTTAAGCCTAGCCCGCACTTGTACCCAGGCCTTAAGCCTAGCCTGCACTTTTGCTCAGGCCTTAAGCCTAGCCTGCACTTGTGCCCAGGCCTTAAGCCTAGCCCGCACTTGTGCCCACGCCTTAAGCCTAGCCCGCACTTGTGCCCGGCCTTAAGCCTAGCCCGCACTTGTGCCCAGTCCTTAAGCCTAGCCCGCACTTGTGCCCAGGCCTTAAGCCTAGCCCGCACTTGTGCCCAGGCCTTAAGCCTAGCCCGCACTTGTACCCAGGCCTTAAGCCTAGCCCGCACTTGTGCCCAGGCCTTAAAAGCCCACACTTTTGAGCCCCTTGAATGCTTGTTTGTTTGTTTGTTTTTGTCTTCAGCTTCATGTTGGTTATGCACATAGGGCCAGCTTTACGCTCTTCGCTCTTGTCCCGTATGAATGCGCATGCACGACTGTAATTGGGGAAGAAGGCATTACCCATTTACGGAGGACAGATAAGAAGTGCCTGGTCGCTTGGAGCATGAGGTTATGGAGAGGCTCCGCACTGTACAACAAAGGATCTAGTCCTAAATGTCCAAGTACAGAATAGAGGGGTGAAAGCTAGTTCTTCACCCCTATGGGTGCCTAACCCTTTATGCAAAGAGGGCAAAGAGTTAGCTGTATGCCTTAAGCCTATCCAGCACTTGTGCCCATGCCTTAGGCCTAGCCAGCACTTGTTCCCCCTACCTTGATCCTAGCCAGCACTGCACTTGTGCCCATGCCTTAAGCCTAGCCCGCACTTTCGCTCAGGCCTTAAGCCTAGCCTGCACTTGTGCCCAGGCCTTAAGCCTAGCTGGCACTTGTGCCCATGCCTTAAGCCTAGCCAGCATTTGTGCCCCCTGCCTTGATCCTAGCCAGCACTGCACTTGTGCCCAGGCCTTAAGCCTAGCCCGCACTGCACTTGTGCCCAGGCCTTAAGCCTAGCCCGCACTTGTGCCCAGGCCTTAAGCCTAGCCCGCACTTGTGTCCCTGCCTTAAGCCAAGCCCGCACTTGTGCCCCTGCCTTAAGCCAAGCCCGCACTTGTGCCCCTGCCTTACGCCAAGCCCGCACTTGTGCCCCTGCCTTAAGCTAAGCCCGCTCTTGTTCCCCGGCCTTAAGCCAAGCCTGCATTTGTGCCCCGGCCTTAAGCCTAGCCCACTCTTGTGCCCGGGCCTTAAGCCTAGCCCGCATTTGTGCCCGGGCCTTAAGCCTAGCCTGCACTTGCGCCCGGGCCTTAAGCCTAGCCCGCACTTGCGCCCGGGCCTTAAGCCTAGCCCGCACTTGCGCCCCGGCCTTAAGCCTAGCCCGCACTTGTGCCCAGGCCTTAAGCCTAGCCCGCACTTGTGCCCCACCCTTAAGCCTAGCCCGCACTTGTGCCCCGGCCTTAAGCCTAGCCCGCACTTGTGCCCAGGCCTTAAGCCTAGCCTGCACTTTTGCTCAGGCCTTAAGCCTAGCCTGCACTTGTGCCCAGGCCTTAAGCCTAGCTGGCACTTGTGCCCATGCCTTAAGCCTAGCCAACATTTGTGCCCCCTGCCTTGATCCTAGCCAGCACTGCACTTGTGCCCAGGCCTTAAGCCTAGCCCGCACTTGTGCCCAGGCCTTAAGCCTAGCCCGCACTTGTGCCCAGGCCTTAAGCCTAGCCCGCAGTTGTGCCCAGGCCTTAAGCCTAGCCAACACTTGTGCCCCGGCCTTAAGCCTAGCCCGCACTTGTGCCCCGGCCTTAAGCCTAGCCAGCACTTGTGCCCCGGCCTTAAGCCTAGCCCGCACTTGTACCCCGGCCTTAAGCCTAGCCAGCACTTGTGCCCCGGCCTTAAGCTTAGCCCGCACTTGTGCCCCGGCCTTAAGCCTAGCCCGCACTTGTGCCCCGGCCTTAAGCCTAGCCCGCACTTGTGCCCCGGCCTTAAGCCTAGCCCGCACTTGTGCCCCGGCTTTAAGCCTAGCCCGCACTTGTGCCCCAGCCTTAAGCCTAGCCCGCACTTGTGCCCCGGCCTTAAGCCTAGCCCGCACTTGTGCCCCGGCCTTAAGCCTAGCCCGCACTTGTGCCCCGGCCTTATGCCTAGCCCGCACTTGTGCCCTGGCCTTAAGCCTAGCCCGCACTTGTGCCCCGGCCTTAAGCCTAGCCCGCACTTGTGCCTGCCCCAGCCTTAAGCCTAGCCCGCACTTGTGCCCCGGCCTTAAGCCTAGCCCGCACTTGTGCCCCGGCCTTAAGCCTAGCCCGCACTTGTGCCCAGGCCTTAAGCCTAGCCCGCACTTGTGCCCAGGCCTTAAGTCTAGCCCGCACCTGTGCCCCGGCCTTAAGCCTAGCCCGTACCTGTGCCCCAGCATTAAGCCTAGCCCGCACCTGTCCCCCGGCCTTAAGCCTAGCCCGCACCTGTGCCCCGGCCTTAAGCCTAGCCCACACCTGTGCCCCGGCCTTAAGCCTAGCCCGCATCTGTTCCCCGACCTTAAGCCTAGCCCGCACCTGTGCCCCGGCCTTAAGCCTAGCCCGCACCTGTGCCCCGGCCTTAAGCCTAGCCCGTACCTGTGCCCACGCCTTAAGCCTAGCCCGCACTTGTGCCCCGGCCTTAAGCCTAGCCCACACTTGTGCCCCGGCCTTAAGCCTAGCCCGCACTTGTGCCCCGGCCATAAGCCTAGCCCGCACTTGTGCCCCGGCCTTAAGCCTAGCCTGCACTTGTGCCCCGGCCTTAAGCCTAGCCCGCACTTGTGCCCCGGCCTTAAGCCTAGCCCGCACTTGTGCCCCGGCCTTAAGCCTAGCCCGCACTCGTGCCCCGGCCTTAAGCCTAGCCCGCACTCCTGCCCCGGCCTTAAGCCTAGCCCACACCTGTGCCCCGGCCTTAAGCCTAGCCCACACCTGTGCCCCGGCCTTAAGCCTAGCCCGCACCTGTGCCCCGGCCTTAAGCCTAGCCCGCACTTGTGCCCAGGCCTTAAGCCTAGCCTGCACTTTTGCTCAGGCCTTAAGCCTAGCCTGCACTTGTGCCCAGGCCTTAAGCCTAGCCCGCACTTGTGCCCAGGCCTTAAGCCTAGCCCGCACTTTTGCTCAGGCCTTAAGCCTAGCCCACACTTGTGCCCAGGCCTTAAGCCTAGCCTGCACTTTTGCTCAGGCCTTAAGCCTAGCCTGCACTTGTGCCCAGGCCTTAAGCCTAGCCCGCACTTGTGCCCAGGCCTTAAGCCTAGCCCGCACTTGTGCCCCGGCCTTAAGCCAAGCCCGCCCTTGTGCCCCTGCCTTAAGCCAAGCCCGCTCTTGTGCCCCTGCCTTAAGCCTAGCCCGCCCTTGTGCCCAGGCCTTAAGCCGAGCCCGCACTTGTGCCCAGGCCTTAAGCCTAGCCTGCACTTTTGCTCAGGCCTTAAGACTAGCCTGCACTTGTGCCCCGGCCTTAAGCCTAGCCCGCACTTGTGCCCACGCCTTAAGCCTAGCCCGCACTTGTGCCCGGCCTTAAGCCTAGCCCGCACTTTTGCTCAGGCCTTAAGCCTAGCCGGCACTTGTGCCCAGGCCTTAAGCCTAGCTGGCACTTGTGCCCATGCCTTAAGCCTAGCCAGCATTTGTGCCCCCTGCCTTGATCCTAGCCAGCACTGCACTTGTGCCCAGGCCTTAAGCCTAGCCCGCACTGCACTTGTGCCCAGGCCTTAAGCCTAGCCCGCACTTGTGCCCAGGCCTAAAGCCTAGCCCGCACTTGTGTCCCTGCCTTAAGCCAAGCCCGCACTTGTGCCCCTGCCTTAAGCCAAGCCTGCACTTGTGCCCCTGCCTTACGCCAAGCCCGCACTTGTGCCCCTGCCTTAAGCTAAGCCTGCTCTTGTTCCCCGGCCTTAAGCCAAGCCTGCATTTGTGCCCCGGCCTTAAGCCTAGCCCACTCTTGTGCCCGGGCCTTAAGCCTAGCCCGCACTTGCGCCCGGGCCTTAAGCCTAGCCCACACTTGCGCCCCGGCCTTAAGCATAGCCCGCACTTGTGCCCCTGCCTTAAGCCAAGCCCGCCCTTGTGCCCCTGCCTTAAGCCAAGCCCGCCCTTGTGCCCCTGCCTTAAGCCAAGCCCGCCCTTGTGCCCCTGCCTTAAGCCTAGCCCGCCCTTGTGCCCCGGCCTTAAGCCAAGCCCACCCTTGTGCCCAGGCCTTAAGCCTAGCCCGTACTTGTGCCCAGGTCTTAAGCCTAGCCCACACTTGTGCCCCTGCCTTAAGCCTAGCCCACACTTGTGCCCAGGCCTTAAGCCTAGCCCACACTTGTGCCCAGGCCTTAAGCCTAGCCCGCACTTGTGCCCAGGCCTTAAGCCTAGCCCGCACTTGTGCCCAGGCCTTAAGCCTAGCCCGCACTTGTGCCCAGGCCTTAAGCCTAGCCCGCACTTGTGCCCAGGCCTTAAGCCTAGCCCGCACTTTTGAGCCCCTTGAATGCTTGTTTGTTTGTTTTTGTCTTCAGCTTCATGTTGGGTATGCACATAGGGCCAGCTTTACGCTCTTCGCTCTTGTCCCTTCTGAATGCGCATGCACGACTGTAATTGGGGAAGAAGGCATTACCCATTTACGGAGGACAGACAAGAAGTGCCTGGTCGCTTGGAGCATGGGGTTATGGAGAGGCTCCGCACTGTACAACAAAGGATCTAGTCCTAAATGTCCAAGTACAGAGTAGAGGGGTGAAAGCTAGCTCTTCACCCCTATGGGTGCCTAACCCTTTATGCAAAGAGTGCAAAGAGTTAGCTGTATGCCTTAAGCCTAGCCAGCACATGTGCCCGTGCCTTAAGCCTAGCCAGCACTTGTGCCTCCTGCCTTGAATCTAGCCAGCACTGCACTTGTGCCCATGCCTTAAGCCTAGCCCGCACTTGTGCCCAGGCCTTAAGCCTAGCCTGCACTTTTGCTCAGGCCTTAAGCCTAGCCTGCACTTGTGCCCAGGCCTTAAGCCTAGCTGGAACTTGTGCCCATGCCTTAAGCCTAGCCAGCATTTGTGCCCCCTGCCTTGATCCTAGCCCAGCGCTGCACTTGTGCCCAGGCCTTAAGCCTAGCCCGCACTGCACTTGTCCCCAGGCCTTAAGCCTAGCCCGCACTTGTGCCCAGGCCTTAAGCCTAGCCCGCACTTGTGCCCCGGCCTTAAGCCTAGCCCGCACCTGTGCCCCGGCCTTAAGCCTAGCCCGCACCTGTGCCCCGACCTTAAGCCTAGCCCGCACCTGTGCCCCGGCCTTAAGCCTAGCCCACACCTGTGCCCCGGCCTTAAGCCTAGCCCGCACCTGTGCCCCGGCCTTAAGCCTAGCCCACACTTGTGCCCCGGCCTTAAGCCTAGCCCGGTATTGTGCCCCGGCCTTAAGCCAAGCCCGCACTTGTGCCCAGGTCTTAAGCCTAGCCCGCATTTGTACCCCAGCCTTAAGCCTAGCCCGCACTTGTGCCCCGGCCTTAAGCCTAGCCCGCACTTGTGCCCCGGCCTTAAGCCTAGCCCGCACTTGTGCCCAGGCCTTAAGCCTAGCCCGCACTTGTGCTTTGGCCTTAAGCCTAGCCCGCACCTGTGACCCGGCCTTAAGCCTAGCCCGCACCTGTGCCCCGGCCTTAAGCCTAGCCCGTACCTGTGCCCCAGCCTTAAGCCTAGCCCGCACCTGTGCCCCGGCCTTAAGCCTAGCCCGCACCTGTGCCCCGGCCTTAAGCCTAGCCCGCACCTGTGCCCCGGCCTTAAGCCTAGCCCGCACTTGTGCCCCGGCCTTAAGCCTAGCCCGCACTTGTGCCCCGGCCTTAAGCCTAGCCCGCACTTGTGCCCCGGCCTTAAGCCTAGCCCGCACTTGTGCCCCGGCCTTAAGCCTAGCCCGCACTTGTGCCCCGGCCTTAAGCCTAGCCCGCACTTGTGCCCCGGCCTTAAGCCTAGCCCGCACTTGTGCCCCGGCCTTAAGCCTAGCCCGCACTTGTGCCCAGGCCTTAAGCCTAGCCCGCACTTGTGCTTTGGCCTTAAGCCTAGCCCGCACCTGTGACCCGGCCTTAAGCCTAGCCCGCACCTGTGCCCCGGCCTTAAGCCTAGCCCACACCTGTGCCCCAGCCTTAAGCCTAGCCCGCACCTGTGCCCCGGCCTTAAGCCTAGCCCGCACCTGTGCCCCGGCCTTAAGCCTAGCCCGCACCTGTGCCCCGGCCTTAAGCCTAGCCCGCACTTGTGCCCCGGCCTTAAGCCTAGCCCGCACTTGTGCCCCGGCCTTAAGCCTAGCCCGCACTTGTGCCCCGGCCTTAAGCCTAGCCCGCACTTGTGCCCCGGCCTTAAGCCTAGCCCGCACTTGTGCCCCGGCCTTAAGCCTAGCCCGCACTTGTGCCCCGGCCTTAAGCCTAGCCCGCACTTGTGCCCCGGCCTTAAGCCTAGCCCGCACTTGTTCCCCGGCCTTAAGCCTAGCCCGCACCTGTGCCCCGGCCTTAAGCCTAGCCCACACCTGTGCCCCGGCCTTAAGCCTAGCCCGCACCTGTGCCCCGGCCTTAAGCCTAGCCCGCACTTGTGCCCAGGCCTTAAGCCTAGCCTGCACTTTTGCTCAGGCCATAAGCCTAGCCTGCACTTGTGCCCCGGCCTTAAGCCTAGCCCGCACTTGTGTCCAGGCCTTAAGCCTAGCCCGCACTTTTGCTCAGGCCTTAAGCCTAGCCCACACTTGTGCCCAGGCCTTAAGCCTAGCCTGCACTTTTGCTCAGGCCTTATGCCTAGCCTGCACTTGTGCCCAGGCCTTAAGCCTAGCCCGCACTTGTGCCCAGGCCTTAAGCCTAGCCCGCACTTGTGCCCCGGCCTTAAGCCAAGCCCGCCCTTGTGCCCCTGCCTTAAGCCAAGCCCGCTCTTGTGCCCCTGCCTTAAGCCTAGCCCGCCCTTGTGCCCAGGCCTTAAGCCTAGCCCGCACTTGTGCCCAGGCCTTAAGCCTAGCCTGCACTTTTGCTCAGGCCTTAAGCCTAGCCTGCACTTGTGCCCAGGTCTTAAGCCTAGCCCGCACTTGTGCCCACGCCTTAAGCCTAGCCCACACTTGTGCCCGGCCTTAAGCCTAGCCCGCACTTGTGCCCAGTCCTTAAGCCTAGCCCGCACTTGTGCCCAGGCCTTAAGCCTAGCCCGCACTTGTGCCCAGGCCTTAAGCCTAGCCCGCACTTGTACCCAGGCCTTAAGCCTAGCCCGCACTTGTGCCCAGGCCTTAAAAGCCCACACTTTTGAGCCCCTTGAATGCTTGTTTGTTTGTTTGTTTTTGTCTTCAGCTTCATGTTGGTTATGCACATAGGGCCAGCTTTACGCTCTTCGCTCTTGTCCCGTCTGAATGCGCATGCACGACTGTAATTGGGGAAGAAGGCATTACCCATTTACGGAGGACAGATAAGAAGTGCCTGGTCGCTTGGAGCATGAGGTTATGGAGAGGCTCCGCACTGTACAACAAAGGATCTAGTCCTAAATGTCCAAGTACAGAGTAGAGGGGTGAAAGCTAGCTCTTCACCCCTATGGGTGCCTAACCCTTTATGCAAAGAGGGCAAAGAGTTAGCTGTATGCCTTAAGCCTATCAAGCACTTGTGCCCATGCCTTAGGCCTAGCCAGCACTTGTTCCCCCTGCCTTGATCCTAGCCAGCACTGCACTTGTGCCCATGCCTTAAGCCTAGCCCGCACTTTTGCTCAGGCCTTAAGCCTAGCCTGCACTTGTGCCCAGGCCTTAAGCCTAGCTGGCACTTGTGCCCATGCCTTAAGCCTAGCCAGCATTTGTGCCCCCTGCCTTGATCCTAGCCAGCACTGCACTTGTGCCCCTGCCTTAAGCCAAGCCCGCACTTGTGCCCCTGCCTTACGCCAAGCCCGCACTTGTGCCCCTGCCTTAAGCTAAGCCCGCTCTTGTTCCCCGGCCTTAAGCCAAGCCTGCATTTGTGCCCCGGCCTTAAGCCTAGCCCACTCTTGTGCCCGGGCCTTAAGCCTAGCCCGCACTTGTGCCCAGGCCTTAAGCCTAGCCCGCACTTGCGCCCGGGTCTTAAGCCTAGCCCGCACTTGCGCCCCGGCCTTAAGCCTAGCCCGCACTTGTGCCCAGGCCTTAAGCCTAGCCCGGGCTTGTGCCCCGGCCTTAAGCCTAGCCCGCTCTTGTGCCCCGGCCTTAAGCCTAACCCGCACTTGTGCCCCGCCCTTAAGCCTAGCCCGCACTTGTGCCCCGGCCTTAAGCCTAGCCCGCACTTGTGCCCTGGCCTTAAGCCTAGCCCGCACTTTTGAGCCCCTTGAATGCTTGTTTGTTTGTTTTTGTCTTCAGCTTCATGTTGGTTATGCACATAGGGCCAGCTTTACGCTCTTCGCTCTTGTCCCTTCTGAATGCGCATGCACGACTGTAATTGGGGAAGAAGGCATTACCCATTTACGGAGGACAGACAAGAAGTGCCTGGTTGCTTGGAGCATGGGGTTATGGAGAGGCTCCGCACTGTACAACAAAGGATCTAGTCCTAAATGTCCAAGTACAGAGTAGAGGGGTGAAAGCTAGCTCTTCACCCCTATGGGTGCCTAACCCTTTATGCAAAGAGTGCAAAGAGTTAGCTGTATGCCTTAAGCCTAGCCAGCACATGTGCCCATGCCTTAAGCCTAGCCAGCACTTGTGCCCCCTGCCTTGAATCTAGCCAGCACTGCACTTGTGCCCATGCCTTAAGCCTAGCCCGCACTTGTGCCCAGGCCTTAAGCCTACCCTGCACTTTTGCTCAGGCCTTAAGCCTAGCCTGCACTTGTGCCCAGGCCTTAAGCCTAGCTGGCACTTGTGCCCATGCCTTAAGCCTAGCCAGCATTTGTGCCCCCTGCCTTGATCCTAGCCAGCACTGCACTTGTGCCCAGGCCTTAAGCCTAGCCCGCACTGCACTTGTCCCCAGGCCTTAAGCCTAGCCCGCACTTGTGCCCAGGCCTTAAGCCTAGCCCGCACTTGTGCTCCGGCCTTAAGCCTAGCCCGCACCTGTGCCCCAGCCTTAAGCCTAGCCCGCACCTGTGCCCCGGCCTTAAGCCTAGCCCGCACCTGTGCCCCGACCTTACGCCTAGCCCGCACCTGTGCCCCGGCCTTAAGCCTAGCCCGCACCTGTGCCCCGGCCTTAAGCCTAGCCCAAACTTGTGCCCCGGCCTTAAGCCTAGCCCGCACTTGTGCCCCGGCCTGAAGCCAAGCCCGCACTTGTGCCCAGGCCTTAAGCCTAGCCCACACTTGTACCCCGGCCTTAAGCCTAGCCTGCACTTGTGCCCCGGCCTTAAGCCTAGCCCGCACTTGTGCCCCGGCCTTAAGCTTAGCCCGCACTTGTGCCCAGGCCTTAAGCCTAGCCCGCACTTGTGCTTTGGCCTTAAGCCTAGCCCGCACCTGTGCCCCGGCCTTAAGCCTAGCCCGCACCTGTGCCCCGGCCTTAAGTCTAGCCCGCACCTGTGCCCCGGCCTTAAGCCTAGCCCGCACCTGTGCCCCGGCCTTAAGCCTAGCATGTACCTGTGCCCCAGCCTTAAGCCTAGCCCGCACCTGTGCCCCGGCCTTAAGCCTAGCCCGCACCTGTGCCCCGGCCTTAAGCCTAGCCCACACCTGTGCCCCGGCCTTAAGCCTAACCCGCACCTGTGCCCCGGCCTTAAGCCTAGCCCGCACCTGTGCCCCGGCCTTAAGCCTAGCCCGCACTTGTGCCCCGGCCTTACGCCTAGCCCGCACTTGTGCCCCGGCCTTAAGCCTAGCCTGCACTTGTGCCCCGGCCTTAAGCCTAGCCCGCACTTGTGCCCCGGCCTTAAGCCTAGCCCGCACTTGTGCCCCGGCCTTAAGCCTAGCCTGCACTTGTGCCCCGGCCTTAAGCCTAGCCCGCACTTGTGCCCCGGCCTTAAGCCTAGCCCGCACTTGTGCCCCGGCCTTAAGCCTAGCCCACACCTGTGCCCCGGCCTTAAGCCTAGCCCGCACCTGTGCCCCGGCCTTAAGCCTAGCCCGCACCTGTGCCCCGGCCTTAAGCCTAGCCCGCACTTGTGCCCAGGCCTTAAGCCTAGCCTGCACTTTTGCTCAGGCCTTAAGCCTAGCCTGCACTTGTGCCCAGGCCTCAAGCCTAGCCCGCACTTGTGCCCAGGCCTTAAGCCTAGCCCGCACTTTTGCTCAGGCCTTAACCCTAGCCCACACTTGTGCCCAGGCCTTAAGCCTAGCCTGCACTTTTGCTCAGGCCTTAAGCCTAGCCTGCACTTGTGCCCAGGCCTCAAGCCTAGCCCGCACTTGTGCCTAGGCCTTAAGCCTAGCCCGCACTTGTGCCCAGGCCTTAAGCCTAGCCCGCACTTGTGCCCCGGCCTTAAGCCAAGCCCGCCCTTGTGCCCCTGCCTTAAGCCAAGCCCGCTCTTGTGCCCCTGCCTTAAGCCTAGCCCGCTCTTGTGCCCAGGCCTTAAGCCTAGCCCGCACTTGTACCCAGGCCTTAAGCCTAGCCTGCACTTTTGCTCAGGCCTTAAGCCTAGCCTGCACTTGTGCCCAGGCCTTAAGCCTAGCCCGCACTTGTGCCCACGCCTTAAGCCTAGCCCGCACTTGTGCCCGGCCTTAAGCCTAGCCCGCACTTGTGCCCAGTCCTTAAGCCTAGCCCGCACTTGTGCCCAGGCCTTAAGCCTAGCCCGCACTTGTGCCCAGGCCTTAATCCTAGCCCGCACTTGTACCCAGGCCTTAAGCCTAGCCCGCACTTGTGCCCAGGCCTTAAAAGCCCACACTTTTGAGCCCCTTGAATGCTTGTTTGTTTGTTTGTTTTTGTCTTCAGCTTCATGTTGGTTATGCACATAGGGCCAGCTTTACGCTCTTCGCTCTTGTCCCGTCTGAATGCGCATGCACGACTGTAATTGGGGAAGAAGGCATTACCCATTTACGGAGGACAGATAAGAAGTGCCTGGTCGCTTGGAGCATGAGGTTATGGAGAGGCTCCGCACTGTACAACAAAGGATCTAGTCCTAAATGTCCAAGTACAGAGTAGAGGGGTGAAAGCTAGCTCTTCACCCCTATGGGTGCCTAACCCTTTATGCAAAGAGGGCAAAGAGTTAGCTGTATGCCTTAAGCCTATCAAGCACTTGTGCCCATGCCTTAGGCCTAGCCAGCACTTGTTCCCCCTGCCTTGATCCTAGCCAGCACTGCACTTGTGCCCATGCCTTAAGCCTAGCCCGCACTTTTGCTCAGGCCTTAAGCCTAGCCTGCACTTGTGCCCAGGCCTTAAGCCTAGCTGGCACTTGTGCCCATGCCTTAAGCCTAGCCAGCATTTGTGCCCCCTGCCTTGATCCTAGCCAGCACTGCACTTGTGCCCCTGCCTTAAGCCAAGCCCGCACTTGTGCCCCTGCCTTACGCCAAGCCCGCACTTGTGCCCCTGCCTTAAGCTAAGCCCGCTCTTGTTCCCCGGCCTTAAGCCAAGCCTGCATTTGTGCCCCGGCCTTAAGCCTAGCCCACTCTTGTGCCCGGGCCTTAAGCCTAGCCCGCACTTGTGCCCAGGCCTTAAGCCTAGCCCGCACTTGCGCCCGGGTCTTAAGCCTAGCCCGCACTTGCGCCCCGGCCTTAAGCCTAGCCCGCACTTGTGCCCAGGCCTTAAGCCTAGCCCGGGCTTGTGCCCCGGCCTTAAGCCTAGCCCGCTCTTGTGCCCCGGCCTTAAGCCTAACCCGCACTTGTGCCCCGCCCTTAAGCCTAGCCCGCACTTGTGCCCCGGCCTTAAGCCTAGCCCGCACTTGTGCCCTGGCCTTAAGCCTAGCCCGCACTTTTGAGCCCCTTGAATGCTTGTTTGTTTGTTTTTGTCTTCAGCTTCATGTTGGTTATGCACATAGGGCCAGCTTTACGCTCTTCGCTCTTGTCCCTTCTGAATGCGCATGCACGACTGTAATTGGGGAAGAAGGCATTACCCATTTACGGAGGACAGACAAGAAGTGCCTGGTTGCTTGGAGCATGGGGTTATGGAGAGGCTCCGCACTGTACAACAAAGGATCTAGTCCTAAATGTCCAAGTACAGAGTAGAGGGGTGAAAGCTAGCTCTTCACCCCTATGGGTGCCTAACCCTTTATGCAAAGAGTGCAAAGAGTTAGCTGTATGCCTTAAGCCTAGCCAGCACATGTGCCCATGCCTTAAGCCTAGCCAGCACTTGTGCCCCCTGCCTTGAATCTAGCCAGCACTGCACTTGTGCCCATGCCTTAAGCCTAGCCCGCACTTGTGCCCAGGCCTTAAGCCTACCCTGCACTTTTGCTCAGGCCTTAAGCCTAGCCTGCACTTGTGCCCAGGCCTTAAGCCTAGCTGGCACTTGTGCCCATGCCTTAAGCCTAGCCAGCATTTGTGCCCCCTGCCTTGATCCTAGCCAGCACTGCACTTGTGCCCAGGCCTTAAGCCTAGCCCGCACTGCACTTGTCCCCAGGCCTTAAGCCTAGCCCGCACTTGTGCCCAGGCCTTAAGCCTAGCCCGCACTTGTGCTCCGGCCTTAAGCCTAGCCCGCACCTGTGCCCCAGCCTTAAGCCTAGCCCGCACCTGTGCCCCGGCCTTAAGCCTAGCCCGCACCTGTGCCCCGACCTTACGCCTAGCCCGCACCTGTGCCCCGGCCTTAAGCCTAGCCCGCACCTGTGCCCCGGCCTTAAGCCTAGCCCAAACTTGTGCCCCGGCCTTAAGCCTAGCCCGCACTTGTGCCCCGGCCTGAAGCCAAGCCCGCACTTGTGCCCAGGCCTTAAGCCTAGCCCACACTTGTACCCCGGCCTTAAGCCTAGCCTGCACTTGTGCCCCGGCCTTAAGCCTAGCCCGCACTTGTGCCCCGGCCTTAAGCTTAGCCCGCACTTGTGCCCAGGCCTTAAGCCTAGCCCGCACTTGTGCTTTGGCCTTAAGCCTAGCCCGCACCTGTGCCCCGGCCTTAAGCCTAGCCCGCACCTGTGCCCCGGCCTTAAGTCTAGCCCGCACCTGTGCCCTGGCCTTAAGCCTAGCCCGCACCTGTGCCCCGGCCTTAAGCCTAGCATGTACCTGTGCCCCAGCCTTAAGCCTAGCCCGCACCTGTGCCCCGGCCTTAAGCCTAGCCCGCACCTGTGCCCCGGCCTTAAGCCTAGCCCACACCTGTGCCCCGGCCTTAAGCCTAACCCGCACCTGTGCCCCGGCCTTAAGCCTAGCCCGCACCTGTGCCCCGGCCTTAAGCCTAGCCCGCACTTGTGCCCCGGCCTTACGCCTAGCCCGCACTTGTGCCCCGGCCTTAAGCCTAGCCTGCACTTGTGCCCCGGCCTTAAGCCTAGCCCGCACTTGTGCCCCGGCCTTAAGCCTAGCCCGCACTTGTGCCCCGGCCTTAAGCCTAGCCTGCACTTGTGCCCCGGCCTTAAGCCTAGCCCGCACTTGTGCCCCGGCCTTAAGCCTAGCCCGCACTTGTGCCCCGGCCTTAAGCCTAGCCCACACCTGTGCCCCGGCCTTAAGCCTAGCCCGCACCTGTGCCCCGGCCTTAAGCCTAGCCCGCACCTGTGCCCCGGCCTTAAGCCTAGCCCGCACTTGTGCCCAGGCCTTAAGCCTAGCCTGCACTTTTGCTCAGGCCTTAAGCCTAGCCTGCACTTGTGCCCAGGCCTCAAGCCTAGCCCGCACTTGTGCCCAGGCCTTAAGCCTAGCCCGCACTTTTGCTCAGGCCTTAACCCTAGCCCACACTTGTGCCCAGGCCTTAAGCCTAGCCTGCACTTTTGCTCAGGCCTTAAGCCTAGCCTGCACTTGTGCCCAGGCCTCAAGCCTAGCCCGCACTTGTGCCTAGGCCTTAAGCCTAGCCCGCACTTGTGCCCAGGCCTTAAGCCTAGCCCGCACTTGTGCCCCGGCCTTAAGCCAAGCCCGCCCTTGTGCCCCTGCCTTAAGCCAAGCCCGCTCTTGTGCCCCTGCCTTAAGCCTAGCCCGCTCTTGTGCCCAGGCCTTAAGCCTAGCCCGCACTTGTACCCAGGCCTTAAGCCTAGCCTGCACTTTTGCTCAGGCCTTAAGCCTAGCCTGCACTTGTGCCCAGGCCTTAAGCCTAGCCCGCACTTGTGCCCACGCCTTAAGCCTAGCCCGCACTTGTGCCCGGCCTTAAGCCTAGCCCGCACTTGTGCCCAGTCCTTAAGCCTAGCCCGCACTTGTGCCCAGGCCTTAAGCCTAGCCCGCACTTGTGCCCAGGCCTTAATCCTAGCCCGCACTTGTACCCAGGCCTTAAGCCTAGCCCGCACTTGTGCCCAGGCCTTAAAAGCCCACACTTTTGAGCCCCTTGAATGCTTGTTTGTTTGTTTGTTTTTGTCTTCAGCTTCATGTTGGTTATGCACATAGGGCCAGCTTTACGCTCTTCGCTCTTGTCCCGTCTGAATGCGCATGCACGACTGTAATTGGGGAAGAAGGCATTACCCATTTACGGAGGACAGATAAGAAGTGCCTGGTCGCTTGGAGCATGAGGTTATGGAGAGGCTCCGCACTGTACAACAAAGGATCTAGTCCTAAATGTCCAAGTACAGAGTAGAGGGGTGAAAGCTAGCTCTTCACCCCTATGGGTGCCTAACCCTTTATGCAAAGAGGGCAAAGAGTTAGCTGTATGCCTTAAGCCTATCCAGCACTTGTGCCCATGCCTTAGGCCTAGCCAGCACTTGTTCCCCCTACCTTGATCCTAGCCAGCACTGCACTTGTGCCCATGCCTTAAGCCTAGCCCGCACTTTTGCTCAGGCCTTAAGCCTAGCCTGCACTTGTGCCCAGGCCTTAAGCCTAGCTGGCACTTGTGCCCATGCCTTAAGCCTAGCCAGCATTTGTGCCCCCTGCCTTGATCCTAGCCAGCACTGCACTTGTGCCCAGGCCTTAAGCCTAGCCCGCACTGCACTTGTGCCCAGGCCTTAAGCCTAGCCCGCACTTGTGCCCAGGCCTTAAGCCTAGCCCGCACTTGTGTCCCTGCCTTAAGCCAAGCCCGCACTTGTGCCCCTGCCTTAAGCCAAGCCCGCACTTGTGCCCCTGCCTTACGCCAAGCCCGCACTTGTGCCCCTGCCTTAAGCTAAGCCCGCTCTTGTTCCCCGGCCTTAAGCCAAGCCTGCATTTGTGCCCCGGCCTTAAGCCTAGCCCACTCTTGTGCCCGGGCCTTAAGCCTAGCCCGCACTTGTGCCCGGGCCTTAAGCCTAGCCCGCACTTGCGCCCGGGCCTTAAGCCTAGCCCGCACTTGCGCCCGGGCCTTAAGCCTAGCCCGCACTTGCGCCCCGGCCTTAAGCCTAGCCCGCACTTGTGCCCAGGCCTTAAGCCTAGCCCGCACTTGTGCCCCACCCTTAAGCCTAGCCCGCACTTGTGCCCCGGCCTTAAGCCTAGCCCGCACTTGTGCCCTGGCCTTAAGCCTAGCCCGCACTTGTGCCCCGGTCTTAAGTTTAGCAGCACTTGTTCCCCCTGCCTTGATCCTAGCCAGCACTGCACTTGTGCCCATGCCTTAAGCCTAGCCCGCACTTGTGCCCAGGCCTTAAGCCTAGCCTGCACTTTTGCTCAGGCCTTAAGCCTAGCCTGCACTTGTGCCCAGGCCTTAAGCCTAGCTGGCACTTGTGCCCATGCCTTAAGCCTAGCCAACATTTGTGCCCCCTGCCTTGATCCTAGCCAGCACTGCACTTGTGCCCAGGCCTTAAGCCTAGCCCGCACTTGTGCCCAGGCCTTAAGCCTAGCCCGCACTTGTGCCCAGGCCTTAAGCCTAGCCCGCAGTTGTGCCCAGGCCTTAAGCCTAGCCAACACTTGTGCCCCGGCCTTAAGCCTAGCCCGCACTTGTGCCCCGGCCTTAAGCCTAGCCAGCACTTGTGCCCCGGCCTTAAGCTTAGCCCGCACTTGTACCCCGGCCTTAAGCCTAGCCAGCACTTGTGCCCCGGCCTTAAGCTTAGCCCGCACTTGTGCCCCGGCCTTAAGCCTAGCCCGCACTTGTGCCCCGGCCTTAAGCCTAGCCCGCACTTGTGCCCCGGCCTTAAGCCTAGCCCGCACTTGTGCCCCGGCTTTAAGCCTAGCCCGCACTTGTGCCCCGGCCTTAAGCCTAGCCCGCACTTGTGCCCCGGCCTTAAGCCTAGCCCGCACTTGTGCCCCGGCCTTAAGCCTAGCCCGCACTTGTGCCCCGGCCTTATGCCTAGCCCGCACTTGTGCCCTGGCCTTAAGCCTAGCCCGCACTTGTGCCCCGGCCTTAAGCCTAGCCCGCACTTGTGCCTGCCCCAGCCTTAAGCCTAGCCCGCACTTGTGCCCCGGCCTTAAGCCTAGCCCGCACTTGTGCCCCGGCCTTAAGCCTAGCCCGCACTTGTGCCCAGGCCTTAAGCCTAGCCCGCACTTGTGCCCAGGCCTTAAGCCTAGCCCGCACCTGTGCCCCGGCCTTAAGCCTAGCCCGCACCTGTGCCCCGGCCTTAAGTCTAGCCCGCACCTGTGCCCCGGCCTTAAGCCTAGCCCGCACCTGTGCCCCGGCCTTAAGCCTAGCCCGTACCTGTGCCCCAGCATTAAGCCTAGCTCGCACCTGTCCCCCGGCCTTAAGCCTAGCCAGCACTTGTGCCCCGGCCTTAAGCTTAGCCCGCACTTGTGCCCCGGCCTTAAGCCTAGCCCGCACTTGTGCCCCGGCCTTAAGCCTAGCCCGCACTTGTGCCCCGGCCTTAAGCCTAGCCCGCACTTGTGCCCCGGCTTTAAGCCTAGCCCGCACTTGTGCCCCGGCCTTAAGCCTAGCCCGCACTTGTGCCCCGGCCTTAAGCCTAGCCCGCACTTGTGCCCCGGCCTTAAGCCTAGCCCGCACTTGTGCCCCGGCCTTATGCCTAGCCCGCACTTGTGCCCTGGCCTTAAGCCTAGCCCGCACTTGTGCCCCGGCCTTAAGCCTAGCCCGCACTTGTGCCTGCCCCAGCCTTAAGCCTAGCCCGCACTTGTGCCCCGGCCTTAAGCCTAGCCCGCACTTGTGCCCCGGCCTTAAGCCTAGCCCGCACTTGTGCCCAGGCCTTAAGCCTAGCCCGCACTTGTGCCCAGGCCTTAAGCCTAGCCCGCACCTGTGCCCCGGCCTTAAGCCTAGCCCGCACCTGTGCCCCGGCCTTAAGTCTAGCCCGCACCTGTGCCCCGGCCTTAAGCCTAGCCCGCACCTGTGCCCCGGCCTTAAGCCTAGCCCGTACCTGTGCCCCAGCATTAAGCCTAGCTCGCACCTGTCCCCCGGCCTTAAGCCTAGCCCGCACCTGTGCCCCGGCCTTAAGCCTAGCCCACACCTGTGCCCCGGCCTTAAGCCTAGCCCGCACCTGTTCCCCGACCTTAAGCCTAGCCCGCACCTGTGCCCCGGCCTTAAGCCTAGCCCGCACCTGTGCCCCGGCCTTAAGCCTAGCCCGTACCTGTGCCCACGCCTTAAGCCTAGCCCGCACTTGTGCCCCGGCCTTAAGCCTAGCCCACACTTGTGCCCCGGCCTTAAGCCTAGCCCGCACTTGTGCCCCGGCCATAAGCCTAGCCCGCACTTGTGCCCCGGCCTTAAGCCTAGCCTGCACTTGTGCCCCAGCCTTAAGCCTAGCCCGCACTTGTGCCCCGGCCTTAAGCCTAGCCCGCACTTGTGCCCCGGCCTTAAGCCTAGCCCGCACTCGTGCCCCGGCCTTAAGCCTAGCCCGCACTCCTGCCCCGGCCTTAAGCCTAGCCCACACCTGTGCCCCGGCCTTAAGCCTAGCCCACACCTGTGCCCCGGCCTTAAGCCTAGCCCGCACCTGTGCCCCGGCCTTAAGCCTAGCCCGCACTTGTGCCCAGGCCTTAAGCCTAGCCTGCACTTTTGCTCAGGCCTTAAGCCTAGCCTGCACTTGTGCCCAGGCCTTAAGCCTAGCCCGCACTTGTGCCCAGGCCTTAAGCCTAGCCCGCACTTTTGCTCAGGCCTTAAGCCTAGCCCACACTTGTGCCCAGGCCTTAAGCCTAGCCTGCACTTTTGCTCAGGCCTTAAGCCTAGCCTGCACTTGTGCCCAGGCCTTAAGCCTAGCCCGCACTTGTGCCCAGGCCTTAAGCCTAGCCCGCACTTGTGCCCCGGCCTTAAGCCAAGCCCACCCTTGTGCCCCTGCCTTAAGCCAAGCCCGCACTTGTGCCCCTGCCTTAAGCTAAGCCCGCTCTTGTTCCCCGGCCTTAAGCCAAGCCTGCATTTGTGCCCCGGCCTTAAGCCTAGCCCACTCTTGTGCCCGGGCCTTAAGCCTAGCCCGCACTTGTGCCCGGGCCTTAAGCCTAGCCCGCACTTGTGCCTGGGCCTTAAGCCTAGCCCGCACTTGTGCCCAGGCCTTAAGCCTAGCCCGCACTTGTGCCCAGGCCTCAAGCCTAGCCCGCACTTGTGCCTAGGCCTTAAGCCTAGCCCGCACTTGTGCCCAGGCCTTAAGCCTAGCCCGCACTTGTGCCCCGGCCTTAAGCCAAGCCCGCCCTTGTGCCCCTGCCTTAAGCCAAGCCCGCTCTTGTGCCCCTGCCTTAAGCCTAGCCCGCTCTTGTGCCCAGGCCTTAAGCCTAGCCCGCACTTGTACCCAGGCCTTAAGCCTAGCCTGCACTTTTGCTCAGGCCTTAAGCCTAGCCTGCACTTGTGCCCAGGCCTTAAGCCTAGCCCGCACTTGTGCCCACGCCTTAAGCCTAGCCCGCACTTGTGCCCGGCCTTAAGCCTAGCCCGCACTTGTGCCCAGTCCTTAAGCCTAGCCCGCACTTGTGCCCAGGCCTTAAGCCTAGCCCGCACTTGTGCCCAGGCCTTAAGCCTAGCCCGCACTTGTACCCAGGCCATAAGCCTAGCCCGCACTTGTGCCCAGGCCTTAAAAGCCCACACTTTTGAGCCCCTTGAATGCTTGTTTGTTTGTTTGTTTTTGTCTTCAGCTTCATGTTGGTTATGCACATAGGGCCAGCTTTACGCTCTTCGCTCTTGTCCCGTCTGAATGCGCATGCACGACTGTAATTGGGGAAGAAGGCATTACCCATTTACGGAGGACAGATAAGAAGTGCCTGGTCGCTTGGAGCATGAGGTTATGGAGAGGCTCCGCACTGTACAACAAAGGATCTAGTCCTAAATGTCCAAGTACAGAGTAGAGGGGTGAAAGCTAGCTCTTCACCCCTATGGGTGCCTAACCCTTTATGCAAAGAGGGCAAAGAGTTAGCTGTATGCCTTAAGCCTATCCAGCACTTGTGCCCATGCCTTAGGCCTAGCCAGCACTTGTTCCCCCTACCTTGATCCTAGCCAGCACTGCACTTGTGCCCATGCCTTAAGCCTAGCCCGCACTTTTGCTCAGGCCTTAAGCCTAGCCTGCACTTGTGCCCAGGCCTTAAGCCTAGCTGGCACTTGTGCCCATGCCTTAAGCCTAGCCAGCATTTGTGCCCCCTGCCTTGATCCTAGCCAGCACTGCACTTGTGCCCAGGCCTTAAGCCTAGCCCGCACTGCACTTGTGCCCAGGCCTTAAGCCTAGCCCGCACTTGTGCCCAGGCCTTAAGCCTAGCCCGCACTTGTGTCCCTGCCTTAAGCCAAGCCCGCACTTGTGCCCCTGCCTTAAGCCAAGCCCGCACTTGTGCCCCTGCCTTACGCCAAGCCCGCACTTGTGCCCCTGCCTTAAGCTAAGCCCGCTCTTGTTCCCCGGCCTTAAGCCAAGCCTGCATTTGTGCCCCGGCCTTAAGCCTAGCCCACTCTTGTGCCCGGGCCTTAAGCCTAGCCCGCACTTGTGCCCGGGCCTTAAGCCTAGCCCGCACTTGCGCCCGGGCCTTAAGCCTAGCCCGCACTTGCGCCCGGGCCTTAAGCCTAGCCCGTACTTGCGCCCCGGCCTTAAGCCTAGCCCGCACTTGTGCCCAGGCCTTAAGCCTAGCCCGCACTTGTGCCCCACCCTTAAGCCTAGCCCGCACTTGTGCCCCGGCCTTAAGCCTAGCCCGCACTTGTGCCCTGGCCTTAAGCCTAGCCCGCACTTGTGCCCCGGTCTTAAGTTTAGCCAGCACTTGTTCCCCCTGCCTTGATCCTAGCCAGCACTGCACTTGTGCCCATGCCTTAAGCCTAGCCCGCACTTGTGCCCAGGCCTTAAGCCTAGCCTGCACTTTTGCTCAGGCCTTAAGCCTAGCCTGCACTTGTGCCCAGGCCTTAAGCCTAGCTGGCACTTGTGCCCATGCCTTAAGCCTAGCCAACATTTGTGCCCCCTGCATTGATCCTAGCCAGCACTGCACTTGTGCCCAGGCCTTAAGCCTAGCCCGCACTTGTGCCCAGGCCTTAAGCCTAGCCCGCACTTGTGCCCAGGCCTTAAGCCTAGCCCGCAGTTGTGCCCAGGCCTTAAGCCTAGCCAACACTTGTGCCCCGGCCTTAAGCCTAGCCCGCACTTGTGCCCCGGCCTTAAGCCTAGCCAGCACTTGTGCCCCGGCCTTAAGCTTAGCCCGCACTTGTACCCCGGCCTTAAGCCTAGCCAGCACTTGTGCCCCGGCCTTAAGCTTAGCCCGCACTTGTGCCCCGGCCTTAAGCCTAGCCCGCACTTGTGCCCCGGCCTTAAGCCTAGCCCGCACTTGTGCCCCGGCCTTAAGCCTAGCCCGCACTTGTGCCCCGGCTTTAAGCCTAGCCCGCACTTGTGCCCCGGCCTTAAGCCTAGCCCGCACTTGTGCCCCGGCCTTAAGCCTAGCCCGCACTTGTGCCCCGGCCTTAAGCCTAGCCCGCACTTGTGCCCCGGCCTTATGCCTAGCCCGCACTTGTGCCCTGGCCTTAAGCCTAGCCCGCACTTGTGCCCCGGCCTTAAGCCTAGCCCGCACTTGTGCCTGCCCCAGCCTTAAGCCTAGCCCGCACTTGTGCCCCGGCCTTAAGCCTAGCCCGCACTTGTGCCCCGGCCTTAAGCCTAGCCCGCACTTGTGCCCAGGCCTTAAGCCTAGCCCGCACTTGTGCCCAGGCCTTAAGCCTAGCCCGCACCTGTGCCCCGGCCTTAAGCCTAGCCCGCACCTGTGCCCCGGCCTTAAGTCTAGCCCGCACCTGTGCCCCGGCCTTAAGCCTAGCCCGCACCTGTGCCCCGGCCTTAAGCCTAGCCCGTACCTGTGCCCCAGTATTAAGCCTAGCTCGCACCTGTCCCCCGGCCTTAAGCCTAGCCCGCACCTGTGCCCCGGCCTTAAGCCTAGCCCACACCTGTGCCCCGGCCTTAAGCCTAGCCCGCACCTGTTCCCCGACCTTAAGCCTAGCCCGCACCTGTGCCCCGGCCTTAAGCCTAGCCCGCACCTGTGCCCCGGCCTTAAGCCTAGCCCGTACCTGTGCCCACGCCTTAAGCCTAGCCCGCACTTGTGCCCCGGCCTTAAGCCTAGCCCACACTTGTGCCCCGGCCTTAAGCCTAGCCCGCACTTGTGCCACGGCCATAAGCCTAGCCCGCACTTGTGCCCCGGCCTTAAGCCTAGCCTGCACTTGTGCCCCGGCCTTAAGCCTAGCCCGCACTTGTGCCCCGGCCTTAAGCCTAGCCCGCACTTGTGCCCCGGCCTTAAGCCTAGCCCGCACTCGTGCCCCGGCCTTAAGCCTAGCCCCCACTCCTGCCCCGGCCTTAAGCCTAGCCCACACCTGTGCCCCGGCCTTAAGCCTAGCCCACACCTGTGCCCCGGCCTTAAGCCTAGCCCGCACCTGTGCCCCGGCCTTAAGCCTAGCCCGCACTTGTGCCCAGGCCTTAAGCCTAGCCTGCACTTTTGCTCAGGCCTTAAGCCTAGCCTGCACTTGTGCCCAGGCCTTAAGCCTAGCCCGCACTTGTGCCCAGGCCTTAAGCCTAGCCCGCACTTTTGCTCAGGCCTTAAGCCTAGCCCACACTTGTGCCCAGGCCTTAAGCCTAGCCTGCACTTTTGCTCAGGCCTTAAGCCTAGCCTGCACTTGTGCCCAGGCCTTAAGCCTAGCCCGCACTTGTGCCCAGGCCTTAAGCCTAGCCCGCACTTGTGCCCCGGCCTTAAGCCAAGCCCGCCCTTGTGCCCCTGCCTTAAGCCAAGCCCGCACTTGTGCCCCTGCCTTACGCCAAGCCCGCACTTGTGCCCCTGCCTTAAGCTAAGCCCGCTCTTGTTCCCCGGCCTTAAGCCAAGCCTGCATTTGTGCCCCGGCCTTAAGCCTAGCCCACTCTTGTGCCCGGGCCTTAAGCCTAGCCCGCACTTGTGCCCGGGCCTTAAGCCTAGCCCGCACTTGCGCCTGGGCCTTAAGCCTAGCCCGCACTTGCGCCCGGGCCTTAAGCCTAGCCCGCACTTGCGCCCCGGCCTTAAGCCTAGCCCGCACTTGTGCCCAGGCCTTAAGCCTAGCCCGCACTTGTGCCCCACCCTTAAGCCTAGCCCGCACTTGTGCCCCGGCCTTAAGCCTAGCCCGCACTTGTGCCCTGGCCTTAAGCCTAGCCCGCACTTGTGCCCCGGTCTTAAGTTTAGCCAGCACTTGTTCCCCCTGCCTTGATCCTAGCCAGCACTGCACTTGTGCCCATGCCTTAAGCCTAGCCCGCACTTGTGCCCAGGCCTTAAGCCTAGCCTGCACTTTTGCTCAGGCCTTAAGCCTAGCCTGCACTTGTGCCCAGGCCTTAAGCCTAGCTGGCACTTGTGCCCATGCCTTAAGCCTAGCCAACATTTGTGCCCCCTGCCTTGATCCTAGCCAGCACTGCACTTGTGCCCAGGCCTTAAGCCTAGCCCGCACTTGTGCCCAGGCCTTAAGCCTAGCCCGCACTTGTGCCCAGGCCTTAAGCCTAGCCCGCAGTTGTGCCCAGGCCTTAAGCCTAGCCAACACTTGTGCCCCGGCCTTAAGCCTAGCCCGCACTTGTGCCCCGGCCTTAAGCCTAGCCAGCACTTGTGCCCCGGCCTTAAGCTTAGCCCGCACTTGTACCCCGGCCTTAAGCCTAGCCAGCACTTGTGCCCCGGCCTTAAGCTTAGCCCGCACTTGTGCCCCGGCCTTAAGCCTAGCCCGCACTTGTGCCCCGGCCTTAAGCCTAGCCCGCACTTGTGCCCCGGCCTTAAGCCTAGCCCGCTTTTGTGCCCCGGCTTTAAGCCTAGCCCGCACTTGTGCCCCGGCCTTAAGCCTAGCCCGCACTTGTGCCCCGGCCTTAAGCCTAGCCCGCACTTGTGCCCCGGCCTTAAGCCTAGCCCGCACTTGTGCCCCGGCCTTATGCCTAGCCCGCACTTGTGCCCTGGCCTTAAGCCTAGCCCGCACTTGTGCCCCGGCCTTAAGCCTAGCCCGCACTTGTGCCTGCCCCAGCCTTAAGCCTAGCCCGCACTTGTGCCCCGGCCTTAAGCCTAGCCCGCACTTGTGCCCCGGCCTTAAGCCTAGCCCGCACTTGTGCCCAGGCCTTAAGCCTAGCCCGCACTTGTGCCCAGGCCTTAAGCCTAGCCCGCACCTGTGCCCCGGCCTTAAGCCTAGCCCGCACCTGTGCCCCGGCCTTAAGTCTAGCCCACACCTGTGCCCCGGCCTTAAGCCTAGCCCGCACCTGTGCCCCGGCCTTAAGCCTAGCCCGCACCTGTGCCCCAGCATTAAGCCTAGCCCGCACCTGTCCCCCGGCCTTAAGCCTAGCCCGCACCTGTGCCCCGGCCTTAAGCCTAGCCCACACCTGTGCCCCGGCCTTAAGCCTAGCCCGCACCTGTTCCCCGACCTTAAGCCTAGCCCGCACCTGTGCCCCGGCCTTAAGCCTAGCCCGCACCTGTGCCCCGGCCTTAAGCCTAGCCCGTACCTGTGCCCACGCCTTAAGCCTAGCCCGCACTTGTGCCCCGGCCTTAAGCCTAGCCCACACTTGTGCCCCGGCCTTAAGCCTAGCCCGCACTTGTGCCCCGGCCTTAAGCCTAGCCCGCACTCGTGCCCCGGCCTTAAGCCTAGCCCGCACTCCTGCCCCGGCCTTAAGCCTAGCCCACACCTGTGCCCCGGCCTTAAGCCTAGCCCACACCTGTGCCCCGGCCTTAAGCCTAGCCCGCACCTGTGCCCCGGCCTTAAGCCTAGCCCGCACTTGTTCCCAGGCCTTAAGCCTAGCCTGCACTTTTGCTCAGGCATTAAGCCTAGCCTGCACTTGTGCCCAGGCCTTAAGCCTAGCCCGCACTTGTGCCCAGGCCTTAAGCCTAGCCCGCACTTTTGCTCAGGCCTTAAGCCTAGCCCACACTTGTGCCCAGGCCTTAAGCCTAGCCTGCACTTTTGCTCAGGCCTTAAGCCTAGCCTGCACTTGTGCCCAGGCCTTAAGCCTAGCCCGCACTTGTGCCCCGGCCTTAAGCCAAGCCCGCCCTTGTGCCCCTGCCTTAAGCCAAGCCCGCTCTTGTGCCCCTGCCTTAAGCCTAGCCCGCCCTTGTGCCCAGGCCTTAAGCCGAGCCCGCAATTGTGCCCAGGCCTTAAGCCTAGCCTGCACTTTTGCTCAGGCCTTAAGCCTAGCCTGCACTTGTGCCCCGGCCTTAAGCCTAGCCCGCACTTGTGCCCACGCCTTAAGCCTAGCCCGCACTTGTGCCCGGCCTTAAGCCTAGCCCGCACTTTTGCTCAGGCCTTAAGCCTAGCCGGCACTTGTGCCCAGGCCTTAAGCCTAGCTGGCACTTGTGCCCATGCCTTAAGCCTAGCCAGCATTTGTGCCCCCTGCCTTGATCCTAGCCAGCACTGCACTTGTGCCCAGGCCTTAAGCCTAGCCCGCACTGCACTTGTGCCCAGGCCTTAAGCCTAGCCCGCACTTGTGCCCAGGCCTAAAGCCTAGCCCGCACTTGTGTCCCTGCCTTAAGCCAAGCCCGCACTTGTGCCCCTGCCTTAAGCCAAGCCTGCACTTGTGCCCCTGCCTTACGCCAAGCCCGCACTTGTGCCCCTGCCTTAAGCTAAGCCTGCTCTTGTTCCCCGGCCTTAAGCCAAACCTGCATTTGTGCCCCGGCCTTAAGCCTAGCCCACTCTTGTGCCCGGGCCTTAAGCCTAGCCCGCACTTGCGCCCGGGCCTTAAGCCTAGCCCGCACTTGCGCCCCGGCCTTAAGCATAGCCCGCACTTGTGCCCAGGCCTTAAGCCTAGCCCGCACTTGTGCCCCGGCCTTAAGCCTAGCCCGCACTTGTGCCCCGCCCTTAAACCTAGCCCGCACTTGTGCCCCGGCCTTAAGCCTAGCCCGCACTTGTGCCTCGGCCTTAAGCCCAGCCCGCACTTGTGCCCTGGCCTTAAGCCCAGCCCACACTTGTGCCCCAGCCTTAAGCCTAGCCCGCACTTGTGCCCCGGCCTTAAGCCTAGCCCGCACTTGTGCCCCGGCCTTAAGCCTAGCCCGCACTTGTGCCCCGGCCTTAAGCCTAGCCCGCACTTGTGCCCCGGCCTTAAGCCTAGCCCACTCTTGTGCCCGGGCCTTAAGCCTAGCCCGCACTTGTGCCCGGGCCTTAAGCCTAGCCCGCACTTGCGCCCGGGCCTTAAGCCTAGCCCGCACTTGCGCCCCGGCCTTAAGCCTAGCCCGCACTTGTGCCCAGGCCTTAAGCCTAGCCCGCACTTGCGCCCCGGCCTTAAGCCTAGCCCGCACTTGTGCCCCGCCCTTAAACCTTGCCCGCACTTGTGCCCCGGCCTTAAGCCTAGCCCGCACTTGTGCCCCGGCCTTAAGCCTAGCCCGCACTTGTGCCTCGGCCTTAAGCCCAGCCCGCACTTGTGCCCCGGCCTTAAGCCCAGCCCACACTTGTGCCCCGGCCTTAAGCCTAGCCCGCACTTGTGCCCCGGCCTTAAGCCTAGCCCGAACTTGTTCCTCGGCCTTAAGCCTAGCCCGCAATTGTGCCCCGGCCTTAAGCCTAGCCCGCAATTGTGCCCCGGCCTTAAGCCTAGCCCGCATTTGTGCCCCAGCCTTAAGCCTAGCCCGCACTTGTGCCCCGGCCTTAAGCCTAGCCCACACTTGTGCCCCGGCCTTAAGCCTAGCCCGCACTTGTGCCCCGGCCTTAAGCCTAGCCCGCACTTGTGCCCCGGCCTTAAGCCTAGCCCACACTTGTGCCCCGGCCTTAAGCCTAGCCCGCACTTGTGCCCCGGCCTTAAGCCTAGCCCGCACTTGTGCCCCGGCCTTAAGCCTAGCCCACACTTGTGCCCCGGCCTTAAGCCTAGCCCGCACTTGTGCCCCGGCCTTAAGCCTAGCCCGCACTTGTGCCCCGGCCTTAAGCCTAGTCCGCACTTGTGCCCCGGCCTTAAGCCTAGCCCGCACTTGTGCCTCGGCCTTAATCCTAGCCCGCACTTGTGCCCCGGCCTTAAGACTAGCCCGCACCTGTGCCCCGGCCTTAAGCCTAGCCAGCACTTGTGCCCCGGCCTTAAGCCTAGCCCGCACTTGTGCCCCGGCCTTAAGCCTAGCCCGCACTTGTGCCCCGGCCTTAAGCCTAGCCCGCACTTGTGCCTCGGCCTTAAGCCTAGCCCGCAATTGTGCCCCGGCCTTAAGCCTAGCCCGCAATTGTGCCCCGGCCTTAAGCCTAGCCCGCATTTGTGCCCCAGCCTTAAGCCTAGCCCGCACTTGTGCCCCGGCCTTAAGCCTAGCCCACACTTGTGCCCCGGCCTTAAGCCTAGCCCGCACTTGTGCCCCGGCCTTAAGCCTAGCCCGCACTTGTGCCCCGGCCTTAAGCCTAGCCCACACTTGTGCCCCGGTCTTAAGCCTAGCCCGCACTTGTACCCAGGCCTTAAGCCTAGCCTGCACTTTGCTCAGGCCTTAAGCCTAGCCTGCACTTGTGCCCAGGCCTCAAGCCTAGCCCGCACTTGTGCCTAGGCCTTAAGCCTAGCCCGCACTTGTGCCCAGGCCTTAAGCCTAGCCCGCACTTGTGCCCCGGCCTTAAGCCAAGCCCGCCCTTGTGCCCCTGCCTAAAGCCAAGCCCGCTCTTGTGCCCCTGCCTTAAGCCTAGCCCGCTCTTGTGCCCAGGCCTTAAGCCTAGCCCGCACTTGTACCCAGGCCTTAAGCCTAGCCTGCACTTTTGCTCAGGCCTTAAGCCTAGCCTGCACTTGTGCCCAGGCCTTAAGCCTAGCCCGCACTTGTGCCCACGCCTTAAGCCTAGCCCGCACTTGTGCCCGGCCTTAAGCCTAGCCCGCACTTGTGCCCAGTCCTTAAGCCTAGCCCGCACTTGTGCCCAGGCCTTAAGCCTAGCCCGCACTTGTGCCCAGGCCTTAAGCCTAGCCCGCACTTGTACCCAGGCCTTAAGCCTAGCCCGCACTTGTGCCCAGGCCTTAAAAGCCCACACTTTTGAGCCCCTTGAATGCTTGTTTGTTTGTTTGTTTTTGTCTTCAGCTTCATGTTGGTTATGCACATAGGGCCAGCTTTACGCTCTTCGCTCTTGTCCCGTCTGAATGCGCATGCACGACTGTAATTGGGGAAGAAGGCATTACCCATTTACGGAGGACAGATAAGAAGTGCCTGGTCGCTTGGAGCATGAGGTTATGGAGAGGCTCCGCACTGTACAACAAAGGATCTAGTCCTAAATGTCCAAGTACAGAGTAGAGGGGTGAAAGCTAGCTCTTCACCCCTATGGGTGCCTAACCCTTTATGCAAAGAGGGCAAAGAGTTAGCTGTATGCCTTAAGCCTATCCAGCACTTGTGCCCATGCCTTAGGCCTAGCCAGCACTTGTTCCCCCTACCTTGATCCTAGCCAGCACTGCACTTGTGCCCATGCCTTAAGCCTAGCCCGCACTTTTGCTCAGGCCTTAAGCCTAGCCTGCACTTGTGCCCAGGCCTTAAGCCTAGCTGGCATTTGTGCCCATGCCTTAAGCCTAGCCAGCATTTGTGCCCCCTGCCTTGATCCTAGCCAGCACTGCACTTGTGCCCAGGCCTTAAGCCTAGCCCGCACTGCACTTGTGCCCAGGCCTTAAGCCTAGCCCGCACTTGTGCCCAGGCCTTAAGCCTAGCCCGCACTTGTGTCCCTGCCTTAAGCCAAGCCCGCACTTGTGCCCCTGCCTTAAGCCAAGCCCGCACTTGTGCCCCTGCCTTACGCCAAGCCCGCACTTGTGCCCCTGCCTTAAGCTAAGCCCGCTCTTGTTCCCCGGCCTTAAGCCAAGCCTGCATTTGTGCCCCGGCCTTAAGCCTAGCCCACTCTTGTGCCCGGGCCTTAAGCCTAGCCCGCACTTGTGCCCGGGCCTTAAGCCTAGCCCGCACTTGCGCCCGGGCCTTAAGCCTAGCCCGCACTTGCGCCCGGGCCTTAAGCCTAGCCCGCACTTGCGCCCCGGCCTTAAGCCTAGCCCGCACTTGTGCCCAGGCCTTAAGCCTAGCCCGCACTTGTGCCCCACCCTTAAGCCTAGCCCGCACTTGTGCCCCGGCCTTAAGCCTAGCCCGCACTTGTGCCCTGGCCTTAAGCCTAGCCCGCACTTGTGCCCCGGTCTTAAGTTTAGCCAGCACTTGTTCCCCCTGCCTTGATCCTAGCCAGCACTGCACTTGTGCCCATGCCTTAAGCCTAGCCCGCACTTGTGCCCAGGCCGTAAGCCTAGCCTGCACTTTTGCTCAGGCCTTAAGCCTAGCCTGCACTTGTGCCCAGGCCTTAAGCCTAGCTGGCACTTGTGCCCATGCCTTAAGCCTAGCCAACATTTGTGCCCCCTGCCTTGATCCTAGCCAGCACTGCACTTGTGCCCAGGCCTTAAGCCTAGCCCGCACTTGTGCCCAGGCCTTAAGCCTAGCCCGCACTTGTGCCCAGGCCTTAAGCCTAGCCCGCAGTTGTGCCCAGGCCTTAAGCCTAGCCAACACTTGTGCCCCGGCCTTAAGCCTAGCCCGCACTTGTGCCCCGGCCTTAAGCCTAGCCAGCACTTGTGCCCCGGCCTTAAGCTTAGCCCACACTTGTACCCCGGCCTTAAGCCTAGCCAGCACTTGTGCCCCGGCCTTAAGCTTAGCCCGCACTTGTGCCCCGGCCTTAAGCCTAGCCCGCACTTGTGCCCCGGCCTTAAGCCTAGCCCGCACTTGTGCCCCGGCCTTAAGCCTAGCCAGCACTTGTGCCCCGGCTTTAAGCCTAGCCCGCACTTGTGCCCCGGCCTTAAGCCTAGCCCGCACTTGTGCCCCGGCCTTAAGCCTAGCCCGCACTTGTGCCCCGGCCTTAAGCCTAGCCCGCACTTGTGCCCCGGCCTTATGCCTAGCCCGCACTTGTGCCCTGGCCTTAAGCCTAGCCCGCACTTGTGCCCCGGCCTTAAGCCTAGCCCGCACTTGTGCCTGCCCCAGCCTTAAGCCTAGCCCGCACTTGTGCCCCGGCCTTAAGCCTAGCCCGCACTTGTGCCCCGGCCTTAAGCCTAGCCCGCACTAGTGCCCAGGCCTTAAGCCTAGCCCGCACTTGTGCCCAGGCCTTAAGCCTAGCCCGCACCTGTGCCCCGGCCTTAAGCCTAGCCCGCACCTGTGCCCCGGCCATAAGTCTAGCCCGCACCTGTGCCCCGGCCTTAAGCCTAGCCCGCACCTGTTCCCCGGCCTTAAGCCTTGCCCGTACCTGTGCCCCAGCATTAAGCCTAGCCCGCACCTGTCCCCCGGCCTTAAGCCTAGCCCGCACCTGTGCCCCGGCCATAAGCCTAGCCCACACCTGTGCCCCGGCCTTAAGCCTAGCCCGCACCTGTTCCCCGACCTTAAGCCTAGCCCGCACCTGTGCCCCGGCCTTAAGCCTAGCCCGCACCTGTGCCCCGGCCTTAAGCCTAGCCCGTACCTGTGCCCACGCCTTAAGCCTAGCCCGCACTTGTGCCCCGGCCTTAAGCCTAGCCCACACTTGTGCCCCGGCCTTAAGCCTAGCCCGCACTTGTGCCCCGGCCATAAGCCTAGCCCGCACTTGTGCCCCGGCCTTAAGCCTAGCCTGCACTTGTGCCCCGGCCTTAAGCCTAGCCCGCACTTGTGCCCCGGCCTTAAGCCTAGCCCGCACTTGTGCCCCGGCCTTAAGCCTAGCCCGCACTCGTGCCCTGGCCTTAAGCCTAGCCCGCACTCCTGCCCCGGCCTTAAGCCTAGCCCACACCTGTGCCCCGGCCTTAAGCCTAGCCCACACCTGTGCCCCGGCCTTAAGCCTAGCCCGCACCTGTGCCCCGGCCTTAAGCCTAGCCCGCACTTGTGCCCAGGCCTTAAGCCTAGCCCGCACTTGTGCCCCGGCCTTAAGCCTAGCCCGCACTTGTGCCCCGGCCTTAAGCCTAGCCCACTCTTGTGCCCGGGCCTTAAGCCTAGCCCGCACTTGTGCCCGGGCCTTAAGCCTAGCCCGCACTTGCGCCCGGGCCTTAAGCCTAGCCCGCACTTGCGCCCCGGCCTTAAGCCTAGCCCGCACTTGTGCCCAGGCCTTAAGCCTAGCCCGCACTTGTGCCCTGGCCTTAAGCCTAGCCCGCACTTGTGCCCCGCCCTTAAACCTTGCCCGCACTTGTGCCCCGGCCTTAAGCCTAGCCCGCACTTGTGCCCCGGCCTTAAGCCTAGTCCGCACTTGTGCCCCGGCCTTAAGCCTAGCCTGCACTTGTGCCTCGGCCTTAATCCTAGCCCGCACTTGTGCCCCGGCCTTAAGACTAGCCCGCACTTGTGCCCCGGCCTTAAGCCTAGCCCGCACTTGTGCCCCGGCCTTAAGCCTAGCCCGCACTTGTGCCCCGGGCCTTAAGCCTAGTCCGCACTTGTGCCCCGGCCTTAAGCCTAGCCCGCACTTGTGCCCCGGCCTTAAGCCTAGCCCGCACTTGTGCCCCTGCCTTAAGCCAAGTCCGCCCCTGTGCCCCTGCCTTAAGCCAAGCCCGCTCTTGTGCCCCTGCCTTAAGCCTAGCCCGCCCTTGTGCCCAGGCCTTAAGCATAGCCCGCACTTGTGCCCAGGCCTTAAGCCTAGCCTGCACTTTTGCTCAGGCCTTAAGCCTAGCCTGCACTTGTGCCCAGGCCTTAAGCCTAGCCCGCACTTGTGCCCCGGCCTTAAGCCAAGCCCGCCCTTGTGCCCCTGCCTTAAGCCAAGCCCGCCCTTGTGCCCCTGCCTTAAGCCAAGCCCGCCATTGTGCCCTGCCTTAAGCCAAGCCCGCTCTTGTGCCCCTGCCTTAAGCCTAGCCTGCCATTGTGCCCCGGCCTTAAGCCTAGCCCGCACTTGTGCCCAGGCCTTAATCCTAGCCTGCACTTTTGCTCAGGCCTTAAGCCTAGCCTGCACTTGTGCCCAGGCCTTAAGCCTAGCCTGCACTTGTGCCCAGGCCTTAAGCCTAGCCCGCACTTGTGCCCAGGCCTTAAGCCTAGCCCGCACTTGTGCCCCGGCCTTAAGCCAAGCCCGCCCTTGTGCCCCTGCCTTAAGCCAAGCCCGCCTTTGTGCCCCTGCCTTAAGCCAAGCCCGCCCTTGTGCCCCTGCCTTAAGCCAAGCCCGCTCTTGTGCCCCTGCCTTAAGCCTAGCCCGCCCTTGTGCCCAGGCCTTAAGCCAAGCCCGCACTTGTGCCCAGGCCTTAAGCCTAGCCTGCACTTTTGCTCAGGGCTTAAGCCTAGCCTGCACTTCTGCCCAGGCCTTAAGCCTAGCCCGCACTTGTGCCCACGCCTTAAGCCTAGCCCGCACTTGTGCCCCGGCCTTAAGCCTAGCCTGCACTTGTGCCCGGCCTTAAGCCTAGCCCGCACTTGTGCCCAGTCCTTAAGCCTAGCCCGCACTTGTGCCCAGGCCTTAAGCCTAGCCCACAATTGTGCCCCGGCCTTAAGCCTAGCCCGCATTTGTGCCCCAGCCTTAAGCCTAGCCCGCACTTGTGCCCCGGCTTAAGCCTAACCCGCACTTGTGCCCGGCCTTAAGCCTAGCCCGCACTTGTGCCCTGGCCTTAAGCCTAGCCCGCACTTGTGCCCCGGCCTTAAGCCTAGCCCACACTTGTGCCCCGGCCTTAAGCCTAGCCCGCATTTGTGCCCCGGCCTTAAGCCTAGCCCGCACTTGTGCCCCGGCCTTAAGACTAGCCCGCACTTGTGCCCCGGCCTTAAGCCTAGCCCGCACTTGTGCCCCGGCCTTAAGCCTAGCCCGCACTTGTGCCCCTGCCTTAAGCCAAGTCCGCCCTTGTGCCCCTGCCTTAAGCCAAGCCCGCTCTTGTGCCCCTGCCTTAAGCCTAGCCCGCCCTTGTGCCCAGGCCTTCAGCATAGCCCGCACTTGTGCCCAGGCCTTAAGCCTAGCCTGCACTTTTGCTCAGGCCTTATGCCTAGCCTGCACTTGTGCCCAGGCCTTAAGCCTAGCCCGCACTTGTGCCCCGGCCTTAAGCCTAGCCCGCACTTGTGCCCCTGCCTTAAGCCAAGTCCGCCCTTGTGCCCCTGCCTTAAGCCAAGCCCGCTCTTGTGCCCCTGCCTTAAGCCTAGCCCGCCCTTGTGCCCAGGCCTTTAGCATAGCCCGCACTTGTGCCCAGGCCTTAAGCCTAGCCTGCACTTTTGCTCAGGCCTTATGCCTAGCCTGCACTTGTGCCCAGGCCTTAAGCCTAGCCCGCACTTGTGCCCCGGCCTTAAGCCAAGCCCGCCCTTGTGCCCCTGCCTTAAGCCAAGCCCGACCTTGTGCCCCTGCCTTAAGCCAAGCCCGCCATTGTGCCCTGCCTTAAGCCAAGCCCGCTCTTGTGCCCCTGCCTTAAGCCTAGCCCGCCATTGTGCCCCGGCCTTAAGCCTAGCCCGCACTTGTGCCCAGGCCTTAATCCTAGCCTGCACTTTTGCTCAGGCCTTAAGCCTAGCCTGCACTTGTGCCCAGGCCTTAAGCCTAGCCCGCACTTGTGCTCAGGCCTTAAGCCTAGCCTGCACTTGTGCCCAGGCCTTAAGCCTAGCCCGCACTTGTGCCCAGGACTTAAGCCTAGCCCGCACTTGCAACCAGGCCTTAAGCCTAGCCCGCACTTGTGCCCAGGCCTTAAGCCTAGCCTGCACTTTTGCTCAGGCCTTAAGCCTAGCCTGCACTTGTGCCCAGGCCTTAAGCCTAGCCCGCACTTGTGCCCAGGCCTTAAGCCTAGCCCGCACTTGTGCCCCGGCCTTAAGCCAAGCCCGCCCTTGTGCCCCTGCCTTAAGCCAAGCCCGCCTTTGTGCCCCTGCCTTAAGCCAAGCCCGCCCTTGTGCCCCTGCCTTAAGCCAAGCCCGCTCTTGTGCCCCTGCCTTAAGCCTAGCCCGCCCTTGTGCCCAGGCCTTAAGCCAAGCCCGCACTTGTGCCCAGGCCTTAAGCCTAGCCTGCACTTTTGCTCAGGGCTTAAGCCTAGCCTGCACTTGTGCCCAGGCCTTAAGCCTAGCCCGCACTTGTGCCCACGCCTTAAGCCTAGCCCGCACTTGTGCCCCGGCCTTAAGCCTAGCCTGCACTTGTGCCCGGCCTTAAGCCTAGCCCGCACTTGTGCCCAGTCCTTAAGCCTAGCCCGCACTTGTGCCCAGGCCTTAAGCCTAGCCCACAATTGTGCCCCGGCCTTAAGCCTAGCCCGCATTTGTGCCCCAGCCTTAAGCCTAGCCCGCACTTGTGCCCCTGCCTTAAGCCTAGCCCGCACTTGTGCCCCGGCCTTAAGCCTAGCCCGCACTTGTGCCCCGGCCTTAAGCCTAGCCCGCACTTGTGCCCTGGCCTTAAGCCTAGCCCGCACTTGTGCCCCGGCCTTAAGCCTAGCCCACACTTGTGCCCCGGCCTTAAGCCTAGCCCGCATTTGTGCCCCGGCCTTAAGCCTAGCCCGCACTTGTGCCCCGGCCTTAAGCCTAGCCCGCACTTGTGCCCCGGCCTTAAGACTAGCCCGCACTTGTGCCCCGGCCTTAAGCCTAGCCCGCACTTGTGCCCCGGCCTTAAGCCAAGCCCGCACTTGTGCCCTTGCCTTAAGCCAAGCCCGCACATGTGCCCCTGCCTTAAGCCAAGCCTGCACTTGTGCCCCTGCCTTAAGCCAAGCCCGCACTTGTGCCCCTGCCTTAAGCCAAGCCCGCTCTTGTTCCCCGGCCTTAAGCCAAGCCCGCACTTGTGCCCGGGCCTTAAGCCTAGCCCGCACTTGCGCCCGGCCTTAAGCCTAGCCCGCACTTATGCCCCGGCCTTAAGCCTAGCCCGCACTTGTGCCCCGGCCTTAAGCCTAGCCCGCACCTGTGCCCCGGCCTTAAGCCTAGCCCGCACCTGTGCCCCGGCCTTAAGCCTGGCCCGCACCTGTGCCCCGGCCTTTTGCCTGGCCCGCACTTGCGCCCAGGCCTTAAGCCTAGCCTGCACTTTTGCTCAGGCCTTAAGCCTAGCCTGCACTTGTGCCCAGGCCTTAAGCCTAGCCCGCACTTGTGCCCAGGCCTTAAGCCTAGCCCGCACTTGTACCCAGGCCTTAAGCCTAGCCCGCACTTGTGCCCAGGCCTTAAGCCTAGCCTGCACTTTTGCTCAGGCCTTAAGCCTAGCCTTCACTTGTGCCCAGGCCTTAAGCCTAGCCCGCACTTGTGCCCAGGCCTTAAGCCTAGCCCGCACTTGTGCCCCGACCTTAAGCCAAGCCCGCCCTTGTGCCCCAGCCTTAAGCCAAGCCCGCCCTTGTGCCCCTGCCTTAAGCCAAGCCCGCCCTTGTGCCCCTGCCTTAAGCCAAGCCCGCTCTTGAGCCCCTGCCTTAAGCCTAGCCCGCCCTTGTGCCCAGGCCCTAACCCTAGCCCGCACTTGTGCCCAGGCCTTAAGCCTAGCCTGCACTTTTGCTCAGGCCTTAAGCCTAGCCTGCACTTGTGCCCAGGCCTTAAGCCTAGCCCGCACTTGTGCCCACGCCTTAAGCCTAGCCCGCACTTGTGCCCGGCCTTAAGCCTAGCCTGCACTTGTGCCCGGCCTTAAGCCTAGCCCGCACTTGTGCCCAGTCCTTAAGCCTAGCCCGCACTTGTGCCCAGGCCTTAAGCCTAGCCCGCACTTGTGCCCAGGCCTTAAGCCTAGCCCGCACTTGTACCCAGGCCTTAAGCCTAGCCCGCACTTGTACCCAGGCCTTAAGCCTAGCCCGCACTTGTGCCCAGGCCTTAAAAGCCCACACTTTTGAGCCCCTTGAATGCTTGTTTGTTTGTTTTTGTCTTCAGCTTCATGTTGGTTATGCACATAGGGCCAGCTTTACGCTCTTCGCTCTTGTCCCGTCTGAATGCGCATACACGACTGTAATTGGGGAAGAAGGCATTACCCATTTACAGAGGACAGATAAGAAGTCCCTGGTCACTTGGAGCATGAGGTTATGGAGAGGCTCCGCACTGTACACCAAAGGATCTAGTCCTAAATGTCCAAGTACAGAGTAGAGGGGTGAAAGCTAGCTCTTCACCCCTATGGGTGCCTAACCCTTTATGCAAAGAGTGCAAAGAGTTAGCTGTATGCCTTAAGCCTATCCAGCACTTGTGCCCATGCCTTAGGCCTAGCCAGCACTTGTTCCCCCTGTCTTGATCCTAGCCAGCACTGCACTTGTGCCCATGCCTTAAGCCTAGCCCGCACTTTTGCTCAGGCCTTAAGCCTAGCCGGCACTTGTGCCCAGGCCTTAGGCCTAGCTGGCACTTGTGCCCATGCCTTAAGCCTAGCCAGCATTTGTGCCCCCTGCCTTGATCCTAGCCAGCACTGCACTTGTGCCCCGGCCTTAAGCCTAGCCCGCACTTGTGCCCCGGCCTTAAGCCTAGCCCGCACTTGTGCGCCGGCCTTAAGCCTAGCCCGCACTTGTGCCCCGGCCTTAAGCTAAGCCCGCACTTGTGCCCCTGCCTTAAGCCAAGCCCGCACTTGTGCCCCTGCCTTAAGCCAAGCCCGCACTTGTGCCCCTGCCTTAAGCCAAGCCCGCACTTGTGCCCCTGCCTTAAGCCAAGCCCGCTCTTGTTCCCCGGCCTTAAGCCAAGCCCGCACTTGTGCCCGGGCCTTATGCCTAGCCCGCACTTGCGCCCGGGTCTTAAGCCTAGCCCGCACTTGCACCCAAACCTTAAGCCTAGCCCGCACTTGTGCCCCAGCCTTAATCCTAGCCCGCACTTGTGCCCAGGCCTTAAGCCTAGCCCGCACTTGTGCCACGGCCTTAAGCCTAGCCCGCACTTGTGCCCCGCCTTTAAGCCTAGCCCGCACTTGTGCCCCAGCCTTAAGCCTAGCCCGCACTTGTGCCCGGGCCTTAAGCCTAGCCCGCACTTGTGCCACGGCCTTAAGCCTAGCCCGCACTTGTGCCCCACCCTTAAGCCTAGCCCGCACTTATGCCCTGGCCTTAAGCCTAGCCCGCACTTGTGCCCCGGCCTTAAGCCTAGCCTGCACTTGTGCCCCGGCCTTAAGACTAGCCCGCACTTGTGCCCCGGCCTTAAGCCTAGCCCGCACTTGTGCCCCGCCCTTAAGCCTAGCCCGCACTTATGCCCTGGCCTTAAGCCTAGCCCGCACTTGTGCCCCGGCCTTAAGCCTAGCCCGCACTTGTGCCCTGGCCTTAAGCCCAGCCCGCACTTGTGCCCCGGCCTTAAGCCCAGCCCGCACTTGTGCCCCGGCCTTAAGCCCAGCCCGCACGTGTGCCCCGGCCTTAAGCCCAGCCCACACTTGTGCCCCGGCCTTAAACCTAGCCTGCACTTGTGCCTCGGCCTTAAGCCTAGCCCGCACTTGTGCCCCGGCCTTAAGCCTAGCCCGCACTTGTGCCCCGGCCTTAAGCCTAGCCCGCAATTGTGCCCCGGCCTTAAGCCTAGCCCGCATTTGTGCCCCAGCCTTAAGCCTAGCGCGCACTTGTGCCCCGGCCTTAAGCCTAGCCCGCACTTGTGCCCCGGCCTTAAGCCTAGCCCGCACTGGTGCCCGGCCTTAAGCCTAGCCCGCACTTGTGCCCCGGCCTTAAGCCTAGCCCGCACTTGTGCCCCGGCCTTAAGCCTAGCCCGCACTTGTGCCCCGGCCTTAAGCCTAGCCCGCACTTGTGCCCCGGCCTTAAGCCTAGCCCGCACTTGTGCCCCGGCCTTAAGCCTAGCCCGCACTTGTGCCCCGGCCTTAAGCCTAGCCCGCACTTGTGCCCCGGCCTTAAGCCTAGCCCGCACTTGTGCCCCGGCCTTAAGCCTAGCCCGCACTTGTGCCCCGGCCTTAAGCCTAGCCTGCACTTGTGCCCCGGCCTTAAGCCTAGCCCGCACTTGTGCCCCGGCCTTAAGACTAGCCCGCACTTGTGCCCCGGACTTAAGCCTAGCCCGCACTTGTGCCCTGGCCTTAAGCCAAGCCTGCACTTGTGCCCCGGCCTTAAGCCTAGCCCGCACTTGTGCCCTGGCCTTAAGCCTAGCCCGCACTTGTGCCCCGGCCTTAAGCCTAGCCCACACTTGTGCCCCGGCCTTAAGCCTAGCCCGCATTTGTGCCCTGGCCTTAAGCCTAGCCCGCACTTGTGCCCCGGCTTTAAGCCTAGCCCGCACTTGTGCCCCGGCCTTAAGACTAGCCCGCACTTGTGCCCCGGCCTTAAGCCTAGCCCGCACTTGTGCCCCGGCCTTAAGCCAAGCCCACACTTGTGCCCTTGCCTTAAGCCAAGCCCGCACTTGTGCCCCTGCCTTAAGCCAAGCCTGCACTTGTGCCCCTGCCTTAAGCCAAGCCCGCACTTGTGCCCCTGCCTTAAGCCAAGCCCGCTCTTGTTCCCCGGCCTTAAGCCAAGCCCGCACTTGTGCCCGGGCCTTAAGCCTAGCCCGCACTTGCGCCCGGCCTTAAGCCTAGCCCGCACTTGTGCCCCGGCCTTAAGCCTAGCCCGCACTTGTGCCCCGGCCTTAAGCCTAGCCCGCACCTGTGCCCCGGCCTTAAGCCTAGCCCGCACCTGTGCCCCGGCCTTAAGCCTGGCCCGCACCTGTGCCCCGGCCTTT